>NC_057763.1:13282335-13882335 GCF_010389155.1 Erigeron canadensis
AAGAAGAAACCGTTTAGATTCAAATATCTAAACAAACTTACCACAAGATAAAAGATCTTAAGAAAGAGATCGAGATTGATGTTGTAAATGGTGGTTGGTGGTGTTTTTGGTTGTAGCCGAAAATAGAGAGGGAGAGGAAGAAAGGGGGGCGGCTGGAGAGAAAAATAGGGGAGGAGGAAGTGTGAGGGTGGTGTGTGTGAAATGAGGGGAATTAGGGTTAGGATGGTTTTGTTGGTTCTTGCTCCCCCTTGACCGAGTTTGACCACCCTTTGACCTTACCAAAGCTCGTTGACTCGACAATTCACAAAACCCGAGACTCATTAATTTATTTTGTCGCCATTTGAATGTAACTTTTTAATAGCTTTCTAACGATATAAATATGACTATATTTATTAATTAATCTTTAATTGATTAAAATTTAAGTATTTCACTAAATTTGGCATTTCCACAGACAACTAGTATCCCCTTGTTCTCAAGTTCACGTACAATTTTTCTAAGGTCTAGATGCTCATAAAGCCCGAATCAACATAAATTCATTATTCCATGATAGTCTTATAAGACTAATTACATACATAAACTAACGAACTTAAAATGATCGGAAAGTGCTTCGGAAGATACGGTCAGATGACGGTTGTCACAGCATTACCCCGTTAAAAGAATTTCGTCCCGAAATTTAACTCGAACTAGTCCCATTAAACAATTGGGGGTATTTTGACTTGAAATGATCTTCCCATTCCCATGTATACTCAGGCCCTCGCTTTGAATTCCATCGAACCTTGACAAGTGTATACTTGGTTTTCTTTAGTTTCCACACCTTGCGATCCACAATCTCTAAAGGCTCTTCAACAAAATTCAACTTATCGTCAATCTGGATTTCGTCCATAGGCACATGACGATCTTCTTCAGCCAGACATTTTCTAAGGTGCGACACATGAAATACGTCGTGAACTCCCTTAAGCTCTTCTGAAAGTCTCAATCAATAACCTACTCGCCAACTCTTTCTAGTATCTCAAAGGTCCAATAAATCTAGGTCCAAGTTTTCCACTCTTGACAATCTAACCACTCCTTTCCAAGGGGAAACCTTAGGAAGTACACGATCCCCAACATTGAATTCCAAAGGTCTACGTCTGACGTCCGCATACTTCTTTTGTCGTTCACGTGCTAATCTCAGTCGCTCTTTAATCTGAATTATTTTCTCGGCAGTCTCTTTAATACTCAGGTCCAACCAATTGGCTATCGCCAAGGTCAGACCACGCGACAGGTGATCTACACTTCCGTCCATACAATGCCTTGAAAGGAGCCATATCAATACTCGCATGATAACTATTGTTGTAAGAGAATTCTATCAAATGTAGATGATCATCCCAGTTACCACCAAAATCTAAGACACAGGCTCTCAACATGTCTTCTAACGTCTGAATGTACGTTCACTTTGACCATCAGTTTGAGGATGGTACGCCGTACTCATGTCTATCCTAGTCCCAAAGGCCTTCTGAACCCTCGCCAAAACTGAGAATTAAGCGAGTATCTTTGTCTGAAATAATCGAAATTGGTACGCCATGTTTCGATACGACTTCCTTTACATATTTCCTCACCAATTTCTCTGTGGATCTTTTTCACGAATGGCTAGGAAATGAGCAGACTTTGTCAATCTATCAACGATCACCCATATCATATCATGACCCTCCTTTGTCCTAGGTAGTTGGTAATGAAATCCATAGTTATGTTCTCCCACTTCCATTCAGGAATTTTTGTTGCTTGAGTAATCCCGCAGGCTTTTGATGTTCCGCTTTCACCTGTAGACATGTCAAGCATCGACTTACAAACTCAGCAACATCTTTCTTCATGCCAGGCCACCAATATAATTCACGCAGATCATAGTACATCTTGTTAGTGCCCGGATGTACCGAATATCTTGTATTATGAGCTTCGTTCAATATCAATGTTCGTAAATCACCAGTTGAAGGAACCCATAGTCTGTCCACGAAATACAAGCCATCGTCGTCTCTTCTATCCAATGTTGTTCCATTCCTCGTAGTTCCTTCTTAAGAAGATCCTTATCGCCAACAACCACCAATTGTGCTTCTATGATCTGATCTCTAACACTCCTTTGCACTGTGATACTCATAACACGTACTCGTCTAGGCTTAAACCTTTCCTTACGACTTAAGGCATCAACCACTACATTGGCTTTCCCGGGTGATAACGAATGTCACAGTCATAATCATTGAGTAACTCAAGCCATCTTCGTTGTCTCATATTCAAATCTTGTTGATTGAAAATATGTTGTAAACTCTTGTGATCCGTGTAGATTACACACTTGGTTCCATACAATAATGCCTCCAACTCTTTAATGCAAAAACCACTGCTCCTAATTCCAAGTCATGGGTTGTGTAATTCTTCTCATGGACCTTCAATTGTCGTGAGGCGTAAGCAATCACTTTGCCTTTTTGCATGAGCACACAACCTAATCCTTGACCCGATGCATCGGAATACACTACAAAGTCATCAGATCCTTCAGGCAGACTCAAAATCGGCGCATTACATAGCTTATCTTTCAAGATTTGAAACGCTGCCTCTTGTTTTTCACCCCAGACATACAGCCTATCCTTCTGAGTTAATTGCATAAGCGGCAACGCAATCTTAGAGAATCGATAAACTTTCTATAGTAGCCAGCCAGTCCAAGAAATTGTCTGACTTCAGTCGGTGTCTCTGGTGTTCTCCAGTTCTTGACTGAATCAATCTTGCTAGGATCCACGTGTATTCCATCCTTGCTCACGACATGTCCCAGAAAGTGTATCTCATCAAGCCAAAACTCACATTTAGAAAATTTCCATACAGTTTTTCCTTTCTCAGTAATTCCAGTACTTTTCTCAGATGTTCAGCATGTTCTTCCTTTGTCTTTGAGTAAATTAGGATATCGTCGATGAACACAATTACAAACTTATCCAAATACGGTCGACACACTCTATTCATCAAATCCATGAATACTGCTGGAGTTGGTCAATCCAAAGGCATCACAGTGAACTCGAAATGTCCATATCTCGTCCTAAAGGCAGTCATTGGTATATCGTCCTCGTGTACACGCAGTTGATGATACCCTGAACGTAAGTCGATTTTTGAGAAACACTTCGCACCTTGAAGTTGATCGAACAGAGCATCATTCTAGGAAGAGGATAACGATTCTTTACTGTTAACTTATTCAATTCACGGTAGTCGATACACATGCGAAAAGGGCCATCCTTCTTTTTGACGAATAAGACAGGTGCTCCCCACGGTGACTGGCTAGGTCTAATGAATCCTTTGTCTTGAAGTTCTTTTAATTGTGTGGCCAATTCCTGTAATTCAGTTGTTGCTAATCTATAGGGAGATTTTGCTACAGGAGCCGCATTAGGAACGAGACTAATGCGAAAATCAAGTTGTCGAGACAGAGGTAAGCCAGGTAATTCATCAGGGAAGACATCCTGATAGTCCAGAACGACGGGGACATCAATCAAGCTAACCTCTTTAGCAGACGCACTCATGACACGACCCTCAAAAGAATCAGACACCTCGCCCTGAACTTCTAGTATCTCACCATTTGGTAAGGGAATTCTAACAATTTTTGTACTACATAGAATCGTCGCATCGACCAAAGACATCCAGTCCATACCAACAATAACGTCAAAACTCCCATTTTAAAAGGTACTAAGTCAATAAAGAAAGCATAATTATTAAGAACTAATGTGCACGAACGGATGACTTGGTCTAGTCTGACTAACCCACCATTAGCCATTTCTACGTCAAAACATAAATACATAGGGCTCGGCTTAGCACTCAATAAAGGAACGAAACTAGTTGCGACAAAACTATAATCAGCTCCAGAATCAAAGAGAACAGTAGCATAATGACCATTTAGAAGAAAAGTACCTGCAACAACGTTTGGGTCGTTGCGAGCCTCGGCAGCATTTAGAACAAAAGCACGACCTCTAGCAGCTGGAGCCTGATTGCCCCTATTCTGATTGGGTCCAGTAATCTGTAGCTGGTTAGGATGAACTACCACTTGAACCTGTTGCCCAACCCACTGAGGACATGTGTTCCGATAGTGATCAGTGGCCCCACATTCATAACATCCTCCACGAACTCCGGTTGGTCTTCTTTGGTTCAATGATACAACATTTAATGGTGCCCTATTCAATGGTGCCACCTGAGTCCTTGGTTCCCGGCAGAAATTTGCCAAATGCCCAGTCTTATTGCAGTTGTAGCATGTTAAGCAATTCTGATTTGCTGCATGGTGAAGATTGCACTTGGTACACTTAGGATGAGGACCCACATATTCCTTTTTGCCAGCATCAGTCACTGCAAATACCTTGCCTCTGTTTTGTCTCTTTCCATCAGATCGCCAAACTTTCTTATTATTACTCGTTCCACTGCTTTCCTTCCTTTTTGTCCCAACAGCAGTAATGGTTCTACACTGAACCAACTCCTCTGTCATAGCCTCAGACCTCAATATAGCCTCCTCTAGGGTAAGTGGATGAACAGCAGCCATAGTCGATCTAACCTGAGGAATTAACCCACGAAGATACTTCTCTATACCTTTGTTCTCAGGTTCAACCAAATGTGGAACGAGCCTTGAGATTTCATTCAAACGGGTAGTGTATCCAGCATGATCAGCACCGACCATCTTATGTTCTAAAAACTCTCGTTCTAGCTTCACCAGTTCGGTTGCTGTGCAGAACTTTTCATCATCAACTCTCTGAAGTTATACCAAGACATCGCCTCTGTCGCTAATTTGCCTCTGATTCTGCACTGAGTGTTCCACCAAGACAAAGCATCTTTAGTGAAAGATTTTGCCACATACTTGACCCTCTATTCGGAAGTACATTCACTAATACCAATCACAGCTTCCATCTTCTCTAACCATTGAATAAACTTGACTGCTCCACCTCTACCATCATACTCTTGCACACCACAATCCTTAAAGTTTTTGTAAGTGCAAGTCTTTACACCACTTCTAAGTCCCCTTGGCACATTCCCAAGTCGAATTCCTTGATCAACGTCTTCATAATATTCACCATCCTGATCATCCTCAGCGTCTTCATACTAAGCATCATCATCATACTGAGCATCTTCATTCTCTGCATTTTGTGCATTCTGAGCATTTTGTGCGAGTATAGTATTAACCACTTGGTTGATCATGGCAATGATGGCTGGGTCTAGTTTCATTCCAGTTTGCTCATTAGTAGTTTCATTTTCAGCTTCACCACGACCACGTCCACGACCACTACCTCGGCCGCCACCGCGGCCTGCACCACGACCAACACCACGACCAGTACCTCGACCTCCAGTTTGTTCATTTCCACGACCTGCACCGCGGCCAACTCCTTGAACTACTTCAGGCCAAGTGCCACGACCAATACCACGGCCTCCACTCCGTCCAGTTCCTCGACCCATACCACGACCTTGACCAGAGTCTTCGTTTTCACCACGGCCTCTTCCACGACCGCCGCTAGTTCCAGCACTAGTTCTTGTTCTTGCCATTGTTCTATAACCACGCATCGTTAGTCGGGAAGAATACACTCGACGATGTTAATATCACAAGATACTCTCAGTGAGCTCTCTCGTCTTATGGTCTAAGGAATGCTATCTAGAACCTAAACTATTCATACAATTCATGTCAATGCAATACATATATATACTAATAATATATAACCCTAAATCGCAGTTAAAATGTGGTCCAAATCTAACACCTACATCCGTTGCACTAGTGGTGTATGTATACAGGGTGTACCAGCGGCTAACCCTCTACACCCCTAGTACATCTAATGCAAGGTCGGATCACGGTACTGGTATGCTCTCTAGGTATTGGTCGGGTATGTATATAGGGTGTACCAGCGGCTAACCCTCCACCTAACCAACACCCATTAAGCATCCCAGAGTAGCTACCACACTTTCACTACAAGTGCAATCACTGATGTCAATAATTGTCGCAAGGCATGGTGGTAATCATAGAACAGTTGATCAGGCTTTTCTATGATTATCGCTATGCGATACTAGTTAGCGTCATCACTTCATCTTGCTCTAATACACATAAGTAATCACAATAACACCGAAAGCACACAGTCGCCAAATAATAGCCATAGTCAAAATAAACACAGGGTCAATAAGTCTAAACAGACTATGAACTCAAAATATAAGCGACGTTAGCACGTCTAGAATGCATCTATGATTCCTATCGTAATGCTATACGAGGTTCTTAGGTTACAGTCTAGGCGTTTCCACCTAATTCTATACAACCACAACTCTGATACCATTCTGTAACACCCCACCGTTGGCGGAAACATGAGGTGTCATGAAAAGTATAGCACGACATGGAATTATATAGATACTGCTAAATGAAATAGAATATAATAAATATATTCCTAAAAAAATGAGTTCAAAGTCATAAAAGTGCTAAATTAGCTTATTACAATCAAGTCCATAAAGAAATAATTTAAGGCATGTAGCCTTAAAGTCTGACAATAAACAAGGAGTACTAATCTCCAAAGTCCAGTCTAGCATAGCAATCTTTATCCCTGATTAACCTGAGCACCTGAAAAGTATACTAAAACGTGTCAACACAAAGGTTGGTGAGTTTGTAGGTTTTAGTCAAAAGTCTAGTCAAAGAAATAAGTCTTTTGTCGATTATTTTAAGTCTAAACCAGTAATAGTTCAATATATAACGAGCAGAGTTACGCCATAATAAGTCCAAAAGTCTCAATGTCTCAAAGTCCGGTCTTACGGTACCTGCCTTAGTCCAAAGTCTCAAGTCTCAACACACACAACGAGTACGTCCAAGCACAACAAACAACACATAATCACACACATACAACAAGATCAAAGCACGTCAAATGGCACAAGTAACTCTACGCACAAGCTCAATATTGAACATAAAACAGAAATCGACAAAACTGTTTGAAAATAAGTATACTTTCCACCCCAAAACTTATAAAAGAGGGGTTACGAAACTCACCTGAAAGCAGCACAAGTATAAGTACCCTAGATCAACGAACAAGAACACGAACAGTCAAATACACTTGAAATGAGCTCACTATCTGTCGAAAAGTCTTACATTGTCCACAAGTCATCCATTAAGTACTTACTTAACTGCACAAGTCCATGTCCTATACTAGTGTCTTAGGAAATGCCATTATGTCTTATCCAATGTCTTAATATATATATATATATATATGCATATAATAGCCGTTTGTCCTTATAAGTTGTCTAAGGAAAAAGTTCATTTAATAATGTCACATTTTATTGTTTATATCCGTTAAGTCTTCGTGTCAACGTCATTAAAAAATATATTAAGTCCGGAAAGTATATAATTGGTACATCGTCTTTACAAAGTCTTTTAATCTTTATCTTTATATATAGTCGTTATAAAGTCTAAGAAGTCCGATAAGTCATTAACTGTCGTTATACGAATGTATAATTTATAAATGGTCCTTTCAACGTCTTTATAATACATTTATATGTGTATACCTAAATTAGTCCTTAATATATTTATATATATATATAAATATATCTATATATATATTAATTTAATTATTATAAGAAAAAAAAATTTGGGATTAATAACATTGATCAAATTGTTTAAAAATGTAATTTAACTTTATTTAAAACTTTAATTTGACTAAATCATCAACTTAAACATTTCTGGCCGATTTGACTAATTTTGACTGGCGTTGACCGAAACGAAAAACGAGATTCCGGTTGAATCTATGATCCATAACCGATTTCGAAGACCAAAAATTACTAGGATAACTCGGATCTATAATAGATCTAGCCAAAAACAACCAAATAACTCGAAAATGATATACTATCACAGATTTAAGATGTGTTCGGTTTATATACATATGAACAAGGGTCAAAAATCAAATTACAACATCAATTCCATCCAACAACAACCCGAAATATATATATAGTCACGGTTTTTGAACAAATCTGGATTCAAGTTTCCGGATCTAGAAGTTTTCGGATCAAAGTTTCCGGATCTAAAAGATTTCGGGTGTAAACATTCCGAATTTAAAGATTTCGGTTCATAGCTTTTCGGATTTAATGATTTTTAGACCTATAGATTAGGATCTATAGGATTTTCGGGCGTGTTCATAGCCAAGAACTCAAAACCACCAAAATTAAATAAATATATATATATAAAGATTTCGGATATATATATTTATGTATATATACCACCGAAAATATATATATTTATATGTAAAAAATTCGGATTTAATCATATATATAAACATAATACAACGGATTTATATGTATACCAAGATAAAGTTTTCGGGATATATACATATACATATATAGTCGAATCTATATGTATATATAAATGAAAGAAGAAGTGTGATTATTAAGAAGAAAACCGTTTAGATTCAAATATCTAAACAAAACTTACCACAAGATAAAAGATCTTAAAGAAAGAGATCGAGATTGATGATTGTAAATGGTGGTTTGGTGGTGTTTTTGGTTGTAGCCGAAAATAGAGAGGGAGAGGAAGAAAGGGGGGCGGCACATTTGTTGGTGTGAGGGTGGAGTGTGTGTGAAATGAGGGGGAATTAGGGTTAGGAGGGGTTTTGTTGGTTCTTGCTCCCCCTTGACCGAGTTTGACCACCCTTTGACCTTACCAAAGCTCGTTTGACTCGACAAATTCACAAAACCCGAGACTCGTTAATTTATTTTGTCGACACATTTGAATGTAACTTTTTAATAGCTTTCTAACGGATATAAATATGACTATATTTATTAATTAAATCTTTAATTGATTAAAATTTTAAGTATTTCACTAAATTTGGCATTTCCACAAGACAACTAGTATTCCCCTTGTTCTCAAGTTCACGTACAATTTTTCTAAGGTCTAGATGCTCATAAAGCCCGAATCAAACATAAATTCATTTATTCCATGATAAAGTCTAATAAGACTAATTACGTACATAAACTAACGAACTTAAAAAGATCGGAAAGTGCTTCGGAAGATACGGTCAGATGACGGTTGTCACAGCATTACCCCGTTAAAAGAATTTCGTCCCGAAATTTAACTCGAACTAGTCCCATTAAACAATTGGGGGTATTTTGACTTGAAATGATCTTCCCATTCCCATGTATACTCAGGCCCTCGCTTTGAATTCCATCGAACCATGACAAGTGTATACTTGGTTTTCTTTAGTTTCCACACCTTGCGATCCACAATCTCTAAAGGCTCTTCAACAAAATTCAACTTATCGTCAATCTGGATTTCGTCCATAGGCACATGACGATCTTCTAGACAAATCTCACTCAATCCCAAGTGAGATTCATAAAACTGTGAAGAGTTCGCTTACCAAATTAGAAAAACTTGAACCTAAAATGATAACTGTTTTTACTTTAAAAGGAAAGTCTCAAGTGTTTTCTGAAAAAGAATTTAGTTTGGATAGTTTTAATCCTGACAACATTGATAAGGCATGGTGTGTTGACGAAAATGAAGTTTTGTACATTTTGATGAAAGTAACAACAAAGTTGCACACATTGAAGATCTTGAGACATCGAACTCTTCATCGACTAGTTCAACTGATGAACCTAAGGTTACTCAAAAGATACCAGTTGAGCAAATGATCTGTTTTAAGTGTCGTGAAAAGGGACATGTTTCAAGTATTTGTCATTACAAGAAAAGTAGTGACCAACCTGGCTCTGATACCAATTGTAAGTCTCTTGGCCACCAGATCCAACGAGATTAAGTAACTAATGTATAAGTGCGGAAATTCTTATACAAAACAATCAACAACACGAACACGAATATGAATAAGAACCGTATATTACTTCTGTAAATGCAATTACAAGTAAGATACCAAGTTCAGAATATGAAATAATGAAAACAAAACGACTGGAAGATTAACCTTAAATATAAGGTTTAATCTCTATTTATACTAAGCTAATGGACTAGTCGGGCCTCAAGTTTCTTGGACCGAACCCAACTCGTATGACCATTCGAGCTTGACTAGGTCGAGCTTAACCAAGTCAACTCATTGACCAACTCGAGTTTGACTTTATTATATGAGATAAAATAACGTTTAACTTTATTACATAAACTAAAGACTCAAAACCACATTTCACGAATGCTGTTGTCACTAGGAAATGCACCAACAACATATTTTAAGAATAACATGAAAAATTATGTTAAAATAATAATAAAACACAATAATAGAAGATACAAATAAATAAAACAAAAAATAATTAATATACAAAAACGATTATGTTTTAATATCATTTAGTCTTATAATTGATTTATGTAAGGTGCCCTATTATTGCGTGGATCGTAATAAGATGCGATTCGTTATGTCAAGAGTGCGGAATCCTCTTGAGATAAGTAGATTGCTATTGCCTTTTGTTAATTAATAAGTAATTAATCAATCCAAGGAGATGCACAAGGCTTGTGGTTCGTGTAGTATAACACACGAAGGAACAAATAACCTTAGATCGTAAATTCATGAATAACTCTCAAGAATTCGTCAATCATTAACCTAATTTCGTAGATTACGTCTTGTATTTATACTAGTTATGTATTGGGTTGTGTGGGCTTCGGCCTTAATCGCTTAATTAAGCCCGAAATAACAATTAGCCAATCTACCTCGTGCTGACGTCAGCACGAGGGTAATCCTTCATGCTGATGACGTCAGCACGAGGTACGTGCCTTTGACTCTTTGTTTGACTTTGTTTCATAACATCCAATCATCGTTTAAGTGTTCTACCACACTTATAAACCTTGATTCTATGTTCTTGTACCTGCAAAACAATATATAACACACAAACACAATACAAAACACAAACAGATATAATATTGAAGTTCAAACGTAATCATTAAATATCAACATAAGTTCTTATTTAAATGATTACACCCAAGTTCCTAAAAACATAAACGATAATCAAATCTATGTTGCGATTGTCACAACGGATCTGCATCTACAGACTCCCCCTTGACGATTGCAACTAGATCTCTTTAAAGTCTTCAAAACTTGAACTTCAAAGTTATCCGTTAAATAAAAGTCTGGTGCTATTCGCATGAATTCTCTCTTGTAAACAATGAGCGAGAATGTTGCGATAGCGTCTTTCCTCTACTCTCCAAAAATCCACAGCTGAACAGGGTGTATCCGAAAGTCTTCTTTGATCACCTCTTGACAAGTTGACAACCTACATCGGATCATACATGCGTAGCAACATCTGTTTCTGTGAATCATGAACAAACATCTGTGCTTCGCCTGACTTGATATCTATCTGCTAAAATGTCATCTCTGTCAGCATATCTTGATCCCATCTGATAGCGGGAACCTTCTTAACACCTTTAATTCTTTTCTGGACAAACCGAAATGTGCCATCTGGATTCTTAATCTTCTTCAAAGGTGTTGGCTTTATCAACCTTTCTTCTGGCTTCAGACCTCTAGCACTGAAATACTTAATTCTTTCATCTCTGAATCTATTCCAGTAGAAATCTGCAAGTCCATTGCTTTGAAGATTAACGAACCAGCGTCTTCCCAAATCTATCATGTCAGAATCACTGAGAGAGTGGAAGTGTCTTTGACTTATTGACATGTACTAGCAACCCTCCTTTCTCTTGATAATAAACAATTTGATTCTGTGATCATAGAACCAACTTTGTATCACTGAGAAGTATTTGGGTGCATCCTTGTCTGAGACATATTCCCAAAACATTGATGGTTTATACGTATCACGTATCATCAAACCAGTATGTCCTCTATAACCTGGAATTAGTCTATTAATAATATAACTCATGATCTTTCTACACCGGAGGTATATTAAATCTTCCAAGGTCAACCTCTCGTGTAGCATCTATATTCCAGTATAGATCAAAAATATTGTCATGTCCTTCATTAACTATGTTTGCATATACAGCAAATGTCAACCTTGCAGCATTCTTAGGTTCATCTGGACTATCTCTGATTGGATTGAGATTGAGATGTTCTACTTCAGCTATTGGTTCAACTTGTATGACTTCATCTTTATTAAAGACACGATCAAAGCCGTAAGGTGTCTCAAGCAACCTTTTTCTATCAGCTTCCGAAGTAATGAACTCTCCTTCTTCCAAATCTTCATCATCGATACTTTCTAGATCTTCTTCAGCATCAAGATCGTCCAATGCACCTATCCTTTGAAGCTTATCTGCAATTCAAATGATTTACATATACAAAGATAAAGAACATAAACCATAAGTCAAGACATAATAAAATAGTATAAATACATAAAAGAAATTAAAATAAATAATACTATATCATAAATATAATGCAATAATTACATTAATATTTATCTTATAATCTTTATCTATTTCAACTTACAACAATAATATTATATCATAAATATAACGTAACACATACATTTATATTTATCTTATAATTATTACAAAAACAAAAATCATTAGCACTAAGGTTCATAATCCGAATCTGAATCTGACTCTGAATATGTATGAGATAACCCTGACTGTTCTTTCATTTGATCCCTAAGTGATCCTGGATCATAATAATCATCATAATCCATAATCTCTGCTCTAGCTCTCATATGAGCTTGTGGATCATATCCCAATCTTTTTTCTAATCTATGCACAATTAATGGGTGCAAATCTGACTCTGTAGAGGCATTGGTAGTAGAATCAGTCTTAGTTGACTCACTATCCTGAGTAGATTTTCCTTTGCTAAAATTTTCTTTTTCTTTATGATTATGAGGATCATTCACTATCTCCCTTTCTATTCTATTAGAATTAGAATCGGAGTTACCTGAATTGGAATCTTCTCCATCATCATTGTTATCTGGATCATCAGGATCTGCATCTGGAGCGGTCATCACAACTTTTCTTTATCTTGAATCCTAGAAGTACTAGCACCAGCTGTACCAGCAATCTCTGACTCTCTTTGTGTTGATGACTCCCCCTGAATATCTGCAGTCTCTGTATCCATAGCATCATCAGCAGCATCTTGATCTTGACCTCTATTTTCTGGCTCACCATCTGTTTGTTGTTGATTTGGATCTTGAGCTCGATCTTGATCTTGATCTTCATGATCATCATCTCTTGTCTTCTTAGCAAGCTCATCATCCTTACAACCATCTTTATCTCCCCCTTGAGCCAAGAATTGGTCAAGTCGAGAACCAAGAGAATGAACAAGAGCTGTCATCATGTCCATCGCTTCTTGATGCTTAGCAGCTTGGAGCTGTAGCTTATTCTCCAAAGCTGTAACCCTCAACTCTAACATCTTCTTCTCAGAAAATAAACGACTCAGCTGCACTTGAACTGGAGCAACTAGACGTGACGTAGAAGCAACATCAGATGTAGAGGCCTGAGGTAGCATCGTAGCTTCAAACGAAGGCATACGAGCACCGGAAGTTCCTGTGGGAGGCATCTGTGGTCTTTGCAGAGGAGCCAACAGACGTCCCATAACTGTAGAAACAGGAACTGTAGCCTGAATAGGAGCAGACGAAGGCCTAGGAGCAACAAGTGACGGCTCTGGCTCTTGACGAACTGTAGACTCCGGAGCAGCAAGAATCGTAACAGTTGTAGCCTCAGTAACAACTGGTGCACGAGAACCAATTCCTCTTATTATAAACTTTGGTCTCGACCTTCTCTCCCCAACAACAACACCAGCAGCAGAAGGAGCAGACATAGAAGCAGGAACATCAGAAACTGAAGCTCTTAAAGCAACAACCAATGGAGTATCATCAACAGTAGGTGCATGAGACCTCTCCATGGCTTCAGAATAAGCAGCAAACTCTCTATCAACTTCAGCTTGAGATCTTGCATGTATTCTTCTTCGCTTCGGCAGTCTTTCTTCCTCTTCATCTTCTGAATCCTCAACAACATTAACCGGGACTTCAGAAGGACCTACATCAACATCAACTGGAGCAGAGGTAGAAGTAGAAACTCCAATAGATGGTGGTACAAGATTTGTAGGATCATCAATATCCTCCATGAGAGCATCCATATCAGAATCATGCTCTAGATCACCAGCATACAGAAGAACATCATTTAGTTCCTCATACTGATCAGCTCGTTCTTCATGAGGATCTTCTTGAGCCTGATCATCACCACCAGCAGCAGCAACGGGTTCTTCATCTACCCAACCTTGTCTGGGTGCAACATAGTTAGGATCAAGCAAATGTCCGAACAGAGGTGGATTATCAACATGTATCGGAACATTTCCACCCGACAGTGCTTCAAACTTTCAACAAATGCCTTATAAGTAAGACGACCTAAATTGAACGTAGGACCGTCAAATGGCAAATCAGCTGCAAAGTGAAGAATTATGATCATCACAAACCTTGGAAACAGAAAGAATTTCTTGTCTGTACCAAATGACCTCAACTGCTTCTCCAAATTATCAAAAATGTATTGAGAGAAGCTATATGGCTCGTTCAGCACCAAGGCAACCATCTGAGAAGCATTATGTATATTCATTTGGTCATAGCCTATACTCCGATGACTAATGGCCCTCAACAAATAGTAAGCAAGAAGCTTCCATTTGCCACAAAGATGATTCCTGAAGTATGGGTGAGAAATAGCTCCAGTATACCCTATACGACGTAGAGCACCGTCGCAGAAATCCTCAGAAAACTCAGTCGGACCTTGCTCTATCGCGACATCACCCAAGTGTAAAATTGTCCGTAAGTCCCCAGTCGAAAATGAGAATAAACGTCCTCCAACAGTAGTGCGAATGTATGTATGAGCACCCATCTGCACTGAACGGGCGGAGTTCCAAAACTCCCGAATGAGACTAATTACCAATGGAGGGTTCTCTGTTACTGCAAAATGAACACGAGAACGTGCAAGAAATTGTAGGACACCGTGAAACTCTGAATTGCACCCCGTCTGCGTAATGCTGAGATCGAGTGCAGCATTGTGCTCCTTGACGAACACACGAGCGTTATTACCTTGTCCTGCCATACCTGCACAAAAACAGACAAAAACGACAAGAAAAACAAAGGTTAGAATAAACGAAAATAAAAATTAGGGTTTTGGCTCGTCTGCTTCGTGATGGCTTCGTGATGACGTCATCACGAGGAGGATTTCCCTCGTCATGACGTCAGCACGAGCCAAGCATGAACCCAGAACACGAAGTAAAAACATCTCCATTTGATGTTAAAATTGATCAAAATCAATGCATATCATCAACTTGGACTTGTTGTACTTCGATTACATGCCCAGAAACTGATTTAAATTCGAATTAAGTAAGCACGAAGTGAATGTTCCTCGTGCTTTGTGTGAATAGTGACCGAACCATAAATACTTCAATTAATCTTGATTTATCAATTGTTTACTTAAATTTCTATTAGATTTAACATGTTTAAACGTCAATTAATCTAATTTTAAGTCCAAATCATCAAAAATCAAAGATCTAATTCGTGGTTCGTCCGAGTTACTGTTCATGCGAGGTAAAAATCGAAAATCGGGCATTATAACGACTTAAATCGTATAAGTTTTGGAGTTAAAACATCAATTCACTATCCTAGATTATGAAATTACCAACAAATCTGGATAGTAATCAAGAAAAAGGATGAAATTGATCGAAAGAAGTGCGAATGAATAGTAGCACGAAGGAGACGAAGTTCATGTGATTTACTTAGGGGTAATTTCGAGTAATTGGTAATTAAAGAATAGTAATAACCCATATATATATTCGAATCCACATGGGTCGGGCTGCACACGTAGTTCGTGGGCTTCATGATGACGTCAGCACGAGGCATGCTGACGTCAGCACGAGGTGATTTCGAATTTCCTTCGCCAAATTTCGCGAATTTTCCAGAAATGTAAACAAAGAAAAATTCCAGAAATTCCAGAAATATAAACTTGTAGATACTCGTTACTAAGAACTTGTATCTACTCGAATATGCTATCGTAAGTCATCCGTACTAACTTGTCATCACAATAATGTATCAAATAAATCTTACATTATTATCTTGACATAAAATCGATCATTTCTTCATTGATGTTTAACTTAAAACAAATGCAAATCATTTTAATGTAAGTTTGCATTACAATACATCAAAATATCATATCAACAACCTATCACATTACATCTTAGGTTGTAATCTTGATAATACAATGGTAACCTATCACTCTAAGTCTTAGGTTAAATTACAAGACAATCCATCCTTGTAACACAGTCTGTAAAAGCAATTTCTGAGAGGCTTTTATTATCCGTCGCAATGCAATTCCAATAAGCTAGCGAAGACAATTTTGCCTTCAATCACAATCTGAAATTTTTTATGCCAACTATATTTAAGATGAGTTTATTATCCAGTAACCTGCACACTTAACAAACTTCATCAATGCATCAAAAAACAACAATAAAAATATCATAAATATGCAAAACAACCAAAAAAAAAAAAAAACTTAACCTAATAATCATTACAAGATCTGAGGCAAGTCCAATCTTTGTCAAACATACTTATCAACCACAAACAATTGAAAGTTCAAAAATATTTTGACTTTTCAATTTTCAAAACATTTCATTTTCTAAATTAAACAACGTATGTATTAAATTAGAAAATTCATCTTTTAAAACATTAATACCGTAAGCAACAAGACTTATATAATTCACCAAGAATTATAACTTTTCATGCTTATTAAATCTCTCGTGCAATAAGAACTAGTTTGACACACAAACTGACACTTATTACAAGAATAAAATATAAAGAAACAAAATAAAAATAAAAATAAACTAAGCTACTTTATTTATTTACAAGAAATTCTAAGTTTCTGCAGATTAGATCAGATTAGCATTTACATAAGTCTGCAAGTGAGAAATAACTCTCTTATTATTAGTTATGAACAGTGATCCAACCACGATTACTGGTATATTTGTCCTCTTAAACACTCAGTACTTTCAGTTTCCTTTGAATTATGACACTTTCGACATACCCTGGCCAAGGACAGTCACCATGTAACCTGAGTAGCCTAATATGCCATTGAATAGTTTGCGAACTTATGTGACCCACATTCAAATATACTTCCGTAACCGATACAAGCACTAAGATAACAAATATTCAATATATATTCAAAAACATCCTTAACAAATCATGAGACACTTTTTAGATAACAAAAATTAATTACTTTGTGATTTAACTTATTTGCTTTTGCATTTCATTATTTATAAGGAACCTGTGATTTTCTATGAGACCCATGTAGCGAACTTTCTGACAACCTATCCTAAGTTGGAAGCTTTAGGTAGGCTAGGTATACAAAGACGCCCCGAGGACATACTTGTCCGAATCTCAAAGACCACATTAGCCCCTTAATTTTCATTCATTTCATTTGCATAAACAATATCACATTTAGCTTTCATGCTCATGATTGGTAGAGGTTTTTGTCTATATATTGAACAAATCTTATAGTAATGCTAGATTTTTCACAAAATTTAAGGACTAGATCAATTCATTACTGAAAAGCAAGCATTCTCAGCCATATATCTGAATATGTTTCCCATAAGAACATTGTATAATTTAAGTTCAGGTTATGGAAACCTTGCTACTTTGTGACTACCAATATATCCCAAATTGTAATCACTGAACTAAGCAGTTATATTACGATTAAGCAGACTTAAAAGCTAAGTATCCTCACTTCTAATCATCTTACAGCATTAACTTAAATCTCTCCCATATTTTTGTCGTTTTCTCATTTTTCACATTTAATGGTTATTTATGACACTAAGAACTCTTTTTGTGTTTTTATGACTCTAGCTATTTACAAACACAAACTTACAAAATTAGTTCTTTGAGAGATTTAAAATGAATCAGCATTCTTCATCCCATTGAGAAGAATTAACTTCTCAAATCGAGTCTTATCAAATGCTTTGGTATACATATCAGCTAAATTATCATCGGTTATAACCTTTTCCAAATGAATTAACTTCTTTTGGGCACAATCACGCAAGAAATGATGTCTAATATCAATATGCTTGGTGACCTTATGCCTTACAGGGTTATTTCTAATGTCTATAGTTGACTTATTGTCTATTCTAATAGGAGTATCAAGAAAATCCATACCGTAGTCACGAAGTTGTTGCTGAATCCACAATACTTGGGAACAACATCTACCAGCAGCCATATACTCTGCCTCACATGAAGACTGAGCAACACATGTCTGCTTCTTGCATTGCCACGATACTAATCTTCCTCCTAACAACTGACAACCTCCAGTCGTAGACTTTCTGTCATTGTTACAACCGCCAAAATCCGAATCAGTATATGCAACAAAATCAAACATTCCTCCCATTGGATACCATAGACCAAGCCCTTGGTTTCCCCTAAGATAACGTAGAATATGCTTTGCTGCAGTCAAATGTGACTCTTTCGGACTAGCTTGAAATCTAGCGCAAAGACAAACAACAAACATAATATCTGGACGCGAAGCAGTCAGATACATCAATGAGCCAATAATAGCACGATAATAAGTTGCATCCACAAGTTCATCTTTCGGATCAAGAACTCCTAAACCATGATTTTGTTGAATAGGAGTACCATATGTCTTGGATTCTAACATTTGAAACCTCTCCAAGATGTCATCGACATACTTAGACTGGTGAATAAAGAATCCATCTTTCCTTTGACCTACTTGTAGTCCGAGGAAAAATTGTAATTCCTCCATAGCACTCATTTCAAATACATTTTTCATGCTCATTTCAAACTCTTTGCACATCTTTATATTAGATGAACCAAAAATGATATCATCCACGTAAACTTGTACAATTAGTTAATCTCACTTCTTCCACTTGATAAACAATGTGCTGTCTATCGATCCTCTTGTAAAATTAGTTAGATCCTTATTCAACTGATTTCTAGTTCGAACAGGTTCTATAGCATTTCCAAGAATATTTTCAACTGGGTGATCCTTATTTTTCGATATTGAGGAACCGAATCAACATTCAAACTTTCTCCTAAATTTGTTCTAATCTGAAACTCAGGAGAGCTGAAATCATCTTCCGATTCTTCAGAAATAGGATCATCATCAGGTAGTGTAACCGTAGATGGAGTAAGTGGTGTAGTGTTTGCGGGTTCATTATTTGCTGAATCTGGTGTCTTATCCTTGTCCTTACCACTTTCATTTGATGTACGAGTTTTGAATTGATGTAAAACTTCAACCAATATATAAAAGATGATTAAGACTTTTATTTGATGTACATTTTGGCTTATTATTTATAGAACATGTGTCTTATAAATTTTTTATTTTAGCCTACCTTATTATTATCAAACACTAATATTAAGTCATTAATATATAATGTCATATAATTATTTTAATAATACATATCAAAATCGAAGTAGTGATCTACATTTGTATATACATTTTCTAACTTTCATGTATATTCCTATTATATATCAACTTTGCCAGTCTGTTTGTTGTAAACCCGTCGAATTGATGTTCCCGGTTTATAACCCATGAGAAATCCCTCTTCAACCTTTGAATCAAACTGACTGAGGTAGATACTTCAAGAAAGTACACGGTACACCAAATGGTTCAACATTCTGTAAATTCGGTTTCTTCTTATGTAGAAGCTCATAACATGTCTTATTATGACGCTTAACTACAGTAACCCTATTTAAAATATGACAAGCTGTATTCACCACTTCCGCCCAAAACATAGTAGGAAGCCCTGAATCTGCAAGCATAGTTCTAGCTGTGTCGATTAGAGTCCTATTCTTCCTTTCAGCAACTCCATTCTGTTGTGGTTCATACGGAGAACTGTATTGATGTTGGATTCACTTTGACAAACAAAAGACATCCATCACATTATTCTTGAATTCAGATCCATTATCACTCCTGATTCTCTTAACACGAACTCCATAAATGTTTTCAGTTTCGACAAAGAAATTTATCAAAATCTGCGGAGTTTAATCTTTCGACTTAAGAAATAATACCCATGAGAATCTCGAGTAATCATCAGTAACCACCAAACAGTAATACATCCCACCAATACTTCTTACATTTACTGGACCAAATAAATCCATGTGAAGTAATTCGACCAAGGTACACATTTGTCTTCCATCCCAAACCGCAATAGAATTTTCTTGTTTCGGTTTATGAGCAGACTTTTGCTATTTACCTTTCAGACAAGGTACACATTTTTCTTCCATCCCAAACCGTTTCATGAGAACGCCTTCAACCAAACCATGTTTGACAGTGTCATTCATCTTTCGGAAATTGATATGTCCATTCTTCTATGCCATAGTAACGATTCAGATTCATTTGCTTTTGATAACAAGCAAACAGACTCCTCTGGATTATCAACACCTAACACAAGGCCATAGATGTCTCTCTTCCTAGGAGCTTTCAGCAGGATCCACTGTCAACATACCAAAGACTAATAGGCTTCCTTGGTTCTCCCTGCACATTAGACGATTAGATGGTTAGTTTCTGAAGGGAACCCAAACCTTTTGAGGTTTAGGTTTGCCGAATTCATCTCTAATGATCAATTTGGTCCAATATCCATCGCTCTTTAATGGAGCCTTGGATGAAGATGGTGTCACAGACTGTTTCTTACGTGAAGTGAAACGAGTCTTAGGAGGTGAATTCCTTGGTGAGTGAGTACCAAATCTAGGTTGACTCCCTAATCGATCATAGAATTTAGACGAACTATTAATTCTAACAGGAGGAGATCGATTTTGTTTAGCCATCTTCCTAGGTGAATTACTCCTTTGAGGTGTACGAGAACGACTCAAACTTACACTACTAGAAGTAGTATTCTGTGAAGGTCCCTGTCGTTTTGGAGTCTTAGATCTATTGACACTAATCCTTTGATCTGTAACAATAGACTCTCCATATGACACATTTCTAAGTAACTTAACATAATTCTGTGCATTTTTATTATCAGGATGTCTTTTTGCATACTCCTCATAATAATCCTTTTTATATGCACTCATAAATTTTGGTGGAGTTACTTGTTCAACTAGTTTACCCTTCCCTTTAGGATTAGGAATATCACTAACATCCTTTGACTTGACTTGACTGTCATTCTTAGGATTCTTGACCTTCCTATTTGGACATTCAATTGCTATATGGCCTTTCTCACGACAAGTATATCACTTCTTTACTTGTTGTTTTCTAGATTGACCATTCTCTATTTCAGGGATTGGTATACCATACTCCTTCATTTCATTTATGGTATCAAGCGTCTGTATTGCTTCTTCTATATTTGTTATTGGTTTAAAAGGAGCATAATGTCTATCCTTATATGGAATTTGTTCAGCTAACTATTCTTCTTTATTTTCCACACACCAAACTTTATCAATTCTCGATTTAGGTTCAATCCTATTTATAGATACTTCTTTATCATAGAAAACTGTATCACAGTCTTTCAATGTGTAGTATACTACTTCATCTGGATTAAAATCTAAATCAATTTGTTGGTGACCTTGTAGAAGTAAATTGGAATCTTTAGACACATTACTTTCTTTTTTAAGGATAACATTTTCAGCAGTTAAACTAGTTGAACTTTCTTTTAGTTTCAATATTTCTTGTTTTAAATCTGACACCATGTTACACACGTCAATTATAGAAGATAAAGAACAAGATACCTTCTGATCTGCAGCCTTGCAATCTGCCATGTATGCAACAAAGTCTTCAGTTGTCATACCTTCAGGTATCATGAAGTTCTTCATCTGCTCTTCAATGCTCTTCATGGAAATGTCATCAACAGGATTTGATGACTCTTCCTTTTCTTCAGATGCTTTCACTGCAGTCATTTGTTCACTCTCAGGTCTTACTGTCTCAACAACATTACACATATTCTTCTGTACTATCTCAGATGCACTTTCTTCACTTGAGTATACAGCATAATCAATCGTTGCAGCTACCTCATCATATAATTCTACCATGTAGGCATGATTCGAGGTATCATCGGATTGTGTATCCCATTGATAAGTACCATCTGGATTTTGAACAACAAAAGCCTTTGACTCCGAAAATGGTGACGAAACTGGTTGTTGTGGATATGTAATCATTGCTTGCGTCTTATGATTATTCGGTGTAATACCGCCTTGATTGTAATTTTGATGGCTAGCAACAGTATTATCAATCCTCTTAGGTCGTTGACACTCTCTTGCAAAATGACCAAATCCATCGCAATTATAACATTTCACCTTGGATTTGTCAAAGCCTTTAGTGCCATTACCTATAGGTCTACCAGTTCTCTGAGTGAATCTTCTGACCTTAATAGTAAGCATAGCAAGCTGCCATTGTAGATCCATTTCTTCCAAATCATCAGGATCTATTTGATTGTAATCCTCATCAATTACTGCAGGATCAGTAACCTTTCCCCCAATAAATGCTTCATGAGCATTACAAAAGGCTGAGTAAATACTCATTCTTCCTTCTGCAGAACTCATACTCATTGGCATAGAGTGGAAAGATTGTACATTGCTCTTAACATTTGAATTTGTATTGTCATAAGCAACATATCCGGTAATACCATCCGCATCTACTATTGGTGTAGCTTCTGCACCACTTAGAAATGCATTGTTTCCTGAGCTGGAACTTGCTAAATGAACAGACTTAGCATGATATAAGGATGGATTTTGTGTAAAATCCGAGTGAGTGTCTTTAATCCTTCTCTTCATGTCTTTGTTTTTCAGCTTGGAGACTACCTTCTCAAAATCCCACGTACTGTATTCCTGATCATCTTGAAGTTGATGAACATAATCAGTCCAAGTTTTAGGCAGTGAATCCAGAAACTTATCAACTAGCTCAGTTTGAGGATAAACAACTTCAAAGTATGACAACTCAGTGGTCAGATGACTGAATCGAATAATAATCTCGTCAAGAGATTCCCTTTCAGTCCATTAAAGGCTTCATACTGACGCTTGAGAAGCTTGATACGGTTTTTCTTCAAAGTTACATCGCCCTCACAATATCTTTCGAGAGCATCCCATAAATCTTTTGAAGTAGTGTACTTTTTAAACAAATGTAGACTATCTTGAGGCAAGGCCAAAGTAAGAGTAGAAAATGCCTTTCCCTCAACAAAGTATCTTTTACGTTCTTCAATAGGCATATCAGCATAAGTATACCTACTAATCACTCCGTTCTTCTCATATGAAGGCCAATCAAAACCTTGAGTTATCACTAGCCACATTTCCATGTAAGTGAGATGAATCTAGTCTTCAAAACGTCTCTTCCACATCCAATAATTTTCCATACGGAAAAGCTTTGGAGGTGTATTACCCCGACCAACTTCATGATCGTGCATGATCATCTGGCTGATAAGTAAGGCATTGGGTGACTTTGCGGCAGCTGGTAAGGTCGTCATTTCGAATCTTTTGAATTCAAGTAAAACGAAAAACTACTTAGTGTATAGCACGAAGGATACGTGGCACGAAGTTCGTATAGCACGAAGGACACGTGGCACGAAGTTCGTATAGCACGAAGGACACGTGGCACGAAGTACGAAACACAAGTCACGACCTAAGTCACGAAGAGTGGTTCGCGCTGACGTGGCACGAAGTGGACACGAAGTCTGCTGGGTGACGTAAGCACAAACACGAAGTTCACTTCGTGCTGACGTATGCACGAAGTAACACGAAGAAGAGCACGAACTTGACCAAATACACGATTTCGAATTGATTTTGCAATCAATAGCGAGTCAAACAATCTTAAACCTTCTGGTAATCAACCTTAGGGCTCTGATACCACTTGTAAGGTGCCCTATTGTTGCGTGGATCATAATAAGATGCGATTCGTTATGTCAAGAGTGCGAAATCCTCTTGAGATAACTAGATTGCTATTGCCTTTTGTTAATTCATAAGTAATTAATCAACCCAAGGAGATGCACAAGGCTTGTGGTTCGTGTAGAAGAACACACGAAGGAACAAATAACCTTAGATCGTAATTTCGTGAATAACTCTCAAGAATTCGTCAATCATTAACCTAATTTCGTAGATTAGGTCTTGTATTTATACTAGTTATGTATTGGGTTGTGTGGGCTTCGGCCTTAATCGCGTAATTGAGCCCGAAATAACAATTAGCCAATCTACCTCGTGCTGACGTCAGCACGAGGGTAATCCTTCATGCTGATAACGTCAGCTCGAGGGACGTGCCTTTGACTCTTTGTTTGACTTCGTTTGACTCGTACGTAACATCCAGTCATTGTTTAAGTGTTCTACGACACTTATAAACCTTGATTCAATGTTCTTGTACCTGCAAAACAATATATAACACACAAACACAATACAAAACACAAACAGATATAATATTGAAGTTCAAACGTAATCATTAAATATCAACATAAGTTCTTATTTAAATGATTACACACAAGTTCCTAAAAACATAAACGATAATCAAATCTATGTTGCGATTGTCACAACGGATCTGCACAGATGGTGAGCCAGAGAATAGAGGTCAAGATCAAGATGCTGCTGAGGATGCTATGGATACAGAGACTGCAGATATTCAGGGGGAGTCATCAAGACAAAGAGAGTCAGAGATTGCTGGTACAGCTGGTACTAGTACTTCTAGGATTCAAGATAAAGGAAAAGTTGTGATGACCGCTCCAGATGCAGATCCTGATGATCCAGATAACAATGATGATGGCAAAGATTCCAATTTAGTTAACTCCGATTCTAATTCTAATAGAATAGAAAGGGAGATAGTGAATGATCCTCATAATCATAAAGAAAAGGAAAATTTTAGCAAAGGAAAATCTACTCAGGATAGTGAGTCAACTAAGACTGATTCTATTACCAATGCCTCTACAGAGTCAGATTTGCACCCATTAATTGTGCATAGAGTAGAAAAGAGATTGGGATATGATCCACAAGCTCATATGAGAGCTAGAGTTGAGATTATGGATTATGATGATTATTATGATCCAGGATCACTTAGGGATCAAATGAAAGAACAGTCAGGGTTAACTCATACATCTTCAGAGTTAGAGTCAGATTCAGATTCAGATTCGGATTATGAACCTTAGTGCTAATGATTTTTGTTTTTGTTTTTGTAATAATTATAAGATAAATATAAATGTATGTGTTACGTTATATTTATGATATAATATTATTGTTGTAAGTTGAAATAGATAAAGATTATAAGATAAATATTAATGTAATTGTTGCATTATATTTATGATATAGTGTTATTTATTTTAATTTCTTTTATGTATTTATACTATTTTATTATGTCTTGACTTATGATTTATGTTCTTTATCTTTGTATATGTAAATCGTTTGAATTGCAGATAAGCTTCAAAGGATAGGTGCATTGGACGATCTTGATGCTATCGATGATGAAGATTTGGAAGAAGGAGAGTTCATTACTTCGGAAGCTGATAGAAAAAGGTTGCTTGAGACACCTTATGACTTTGATCGTGTCTTTAATGAAGATGAAGTCATTCAAGTTGAACCAATAGCTGAAGTAGAACATCTCAATCTCAATCCAATTAGAGGTAGTCCAGATGAACCGAAGAATGCTACAAGTTTGAGATTTGCTGTATATGCAAACATATTTGATAAAGGACATGACAATATTTTTGATCTATACTGGAATATAGATGCTACACGAGAGGTTGACCTTGGATGATTTAATATACCTCCGGTGCAGCAAGATCATGAGTTTATTATTAATAGACTAATTCCAGGTTATAGAGGACATACTAGTTTGATGATACGTGATACGTATAAACCATCAATGTTTTCGGAATATGTCTCAGACAAGGATGCACCCAAAAACTTCTCAGTGATACAAAGTTGGTTCTATGATCACAGAATCAAATTGTTTATTATCAAGAGAAAGGAGGGATGCCAGTACATGTCAATAAGTCAAAGACACTTCCACTCTCTCAGTGATTCTGACATGATAGATTTGGGAAGACGTTGGTTCGTTAATCTTCAGAGCAATGGACTTGCAGATTTCTACTGGAATAGATTCAGAGATGAAAGAATTAAGTATTTCAGTGCTAGAGGTCTGAAGCCAGAAGAAAGGTTGATGAATCCAACACCTTTGAAGAAGATTAAGAATCCAGATGGCACATTTCGGTTTGTCCAGAAAAGAATTAAATGTGTTAAGAAGGTTCCCGCTATCAGATGGGATCAAGATATGCTGAAAGAGATGACATTTTGGCAGATAGATATCAAGTCAGGCGAAGCACAGATGTTTGTTCATGATTCACAGAAACAGATGTTGCTACGCATGTATGATCCGATGCAGGTTGTCAACTTGTCAAGAGGTGATCAAAGAAGACTTTTGGATACACCCTGCTCAGCTGTGGATTTTTGGAGAGTAGAGGAAAGACGCTATCGCAACATTCTTGCTCATTTTTTACAAGAGAGAATTCATGCGAATAGCACCAGACTTTTATTTAACGGATAGCTTTGAAGTTCAAGTTTTGAAGACTTTAAAGAGATCTAGTTGCAATCGTCAAGGGGGAGTCTGTAGCTGCAGATCCGTTGTGACAATCACAACATAGATTTGATTATCGTTTATGTTTTTAGGAACTTGTGTGTAATCATTTAAATAAGAACTTATGTTGATATTTAATGATTACGTTTGAACTTCAATATTATATCTGTTTGTGTTTTGTATTGTGTTTGTGTGTTATATATTGTTTTGCAGGTACAAGAACATAGAATCAAGGTTTATAAGTAATGTTATGTACGAGTCAAACGAAGTCAAACAAAGAGTCAAATGCACGTCCCTCGTGCTGACGTCATCAGCATGAAGGATTACCCTCGTGTTGACATCAGCACGAGGTAGATTGGCTAATTGTTATTTCGGGCTTAATTACGCGATTAAGGCCGAAGCCCACACAACCCAGTACATAACTAGTATAAATACAAGACCTAATCTACGAAATTAGGTTAATGATTGACGAATTCTTGAGATTTATTCACGAATTTACGATCTAAGGTTATTTGTTCCTTCGTGTGTTCTTCTACACGAACCACAAGCCTTGTGCATCTCCTTGGGTTGATTAATTACTTATTATTTTACAAAAGGCAATAGCAATCTAGTTATCTCAAGAGGATTCCGCACTCTTGACATAACGAATCGCATCTTATTACGATCCACGCAACAATAGGGCACCTTACAAGTTCTGTAGATGCAGATCCGTTGTGACAATCGCAACATAGATTTGATTATCGTTTATGTTTTTAGGAACTTGTGTGTAATCATTTAAATAAGAACTTATGTTGATATTTAATGATTACGTTTGAACTTCAATATTATATTTGTTTGTGTTTTGTATTGTGTTTGTGTGTTATATATTGTTTTGCAGGTACAAGAACATAGAATCAAGGTTTATAAGTGTCGTAGAACACTTAAACGATGATTGGATGTTATGTACGAGTCAAACAAAGTCAAACGAAGTCAAACAAAGAGTCAAATGCACGTCCCTCGTGCTGACATCATCAGCATGAAGGATTACCCTCGTGCTGACGTCAGCACGAGGTAGATTGGCTAATTGTTATTTCGGGCTTAATTACGCGATTAAGGCCAAAGCCCACACAACCCAATACATAACTAGTACAAATACAAGACCTAATCTACGAAATTAGGTTAATGATTGACGAATTCTTGAGAGTTATTCACGAATTTACGATCTAAGGTTTTTTGTTCCTTCGTGTGTTCTTCTACACGAACCACAAGCCTTGTGCATCTCCTTGGGTTGATTAATTACTTATTAATTTACAAAAGGCAATAGCAATCTAGTTATCTCAAGAGGATTCCACACTCTTGACATAACGAATCGCATCTTATTACGATCCACGCAACAATAGGGCACCTTACAAGTTCTGTAGATGCAGAAGCTGTTGACACTGCCTGTCACACTCAGAATTGGTCCATTATCAATCAGCGTCATGAGAAGACTCCTTATGAGGTTATTAACAAACGCAAACCCAACATCTATTTTTGGGTGTGTCTGTTATACCTTGAATGATCGGGAAAATGTTGGAAAGTTTGAAAAGAAAGGTGACGAAGGTTACTTTGTTGGTTACTCAAAGACATCGATTGCATATCGCATCTTCAATCGCCGAACAAACACAATTCAAGAAACCATGAATGTTTGGTTTGATGAGATGTCTGGCATGATTTTTGAACAAGAAAGTTTGCTACCAACAATTAGTGATCCAAGTACTTCAAGTGCTTCCTCAAGGACGTCTACCTTAGCTTCCAAGTTCAAGAAGTATCCTACTCCAACAAGTGAAGAACTAGATATTCTTTTCGAAGAGTTCTACAATTCAAAACTGATTCAAGCAAAGGAAGCTCAAGTTATCAATGAACCAATTCCGAACAATGATTCCATTCAAACAAATGAACCAGTTCCTGACAACAATCATGAACCATCTTCAAATGCTTCAGAGCAAGAAGAATCATCTTCAAGTGATATTTATTCTCAAAAGAATGTTCAAGAACAACCTTCTCAGATCACCCAGACAACAAACCCATCAAATACTCCAACTGTGTATGTGCCACTGGATTTTGATCATCCAGATTTTGAGGAAAGAGTTCTTCTGAGTTATGATTCCATTTCTCAACAGAACTCAGGCTTTAATGATGATGATGATGATATTCATCAACAAGATCTTCTTCCTCATGACAACAAATGGTCACGTATGCGCGGAGATCATCCTACAGAGCAGATAATTGGAGATTCACAAGTTGGTGTTACTACCCGTACTTCAGTCAATGAGTGTCTTGTTGCACTTTCACTGAGTAACATCGAACCCAAAACAATCTCTGAAGCTCTTAGTGATCCAAAGTGGGTTAAAGCGATGCAAGATGAACTAGCTCAGTTTGAAAGGCTGAAGGTATGGAGGTTGGTTCCAAATCCAAGGAAAGAAGAACCAATTGGAACCAAGTAGATTTTCAAGAATAAGAAGGATGAAAATGGAGTTGTAGTAAGGAACAAAGCTCGATTAGTTGCGAAGGGTTATTGCCAACAACCTGGTGTAGACTTCGACGAAACTTTCGCTCCTGTTGCAAGAATGGAGGCCATTCGCATATTCTTAGCTTATGTTGCATTCAGAAATTTCACAGTGTTTCAAATGGATGTAAAGACAGCGTTCTTGAATGGTGAGCTCAAAGAAAAGGTTTACGTGGAGCAACCTGGAGGTTTTGTTGATTCTTAGAGACCAAATCATGTCTACAGGTTAGACAAGGCTCTCTATGGTTTGAAGCAAGCACCCCGAGCATGGTATGATTCCTTAACTACTTTCTTACTAAAAAGAGGCTTTACCGAAGGCACTATTGACCCTATATATGTTGATTCCAAATATATGTTGATGACATTATTTTTGGGTCAACCAGTCAAACTTTTTGCCGAAACTTTTCATCTCTAATGGTCAATCATTTTGAAATGAGCATGATTGAGGAAATGAACTACGTTTTGGGTCTACAAATCAAACAATTACCAACTGGTATTTTTATATCACAAGGTAAGTACATTAAAGATATGTTGAAAAAGTTTGATATGACTTCATGTTCTTCAATTTCAACCCCAATGGCTGCTCGTACAAACATTAATGCTGATAAAAATGGGAAACCATTTGACCAGAAGAGATATAGAAGTATGATTGGTTCATTGTTGTATCTTACAGCATCTCGCCTGATTTACATCTGAATAGGTAGTTAAAAGATAATGTTTGCAACACGTATGTGTGCTAGGTATCAAGCTGCTCCGACTGATTTACATTACCAAGCAGTGAAACAAATTTTTCGTTATCTGAAGGGTACACCCAATCTTGGTCTCTGGTATCCAAGGGATACTGGATTCAATTTAACTACCTATTCAGATGCAGATCATGCAGGTTGTAAGCTTGATCGCAAGAGCACATCTGGTACTTTACAATTCTTAGGTGATAAGATTGTAAGTTGGTCATCCAAGAAGCAAAACTGTGTGTCACTGTCAACTGCTGAAGCTGAATATGTGGCTGCGGCTAGTTGTTGTGCTCAAGTGTTATGGATGAAAACACAACTTACCGATTATGGTCTGAATTATGATCGCGTCCCTACCTATTGTGATTCGCAAAGTGCCATTGCAATTGCTGTCAACTCAGTAAACCACTCTCGTTCAAAGCACATTGATGTTAGATATCATTTTCTCAAAGATCACATTGAGAAAGGTGACATTGAGCTCTACTTCGTGGGAACTGACTACCAACTCGCTGATTTGTTCACTAAATGACTGGATGAAAAGAGGTTTAACTTTTTAATCTCTAAACTTGGTATGTTGAATTTTGACCCTTGAATCACTTTACCATTGAAGGAATTCTTGATACATTTTTCAGAAAATTAAAAATTGAAAAGATAAAATCAAATACAAAAGTAAAAAAAACAAATTTCAAAAAGAAACAAAAAGTTTTTTTTTATGGCTTGCATATATTCTGTATGCAACCCGTTCTTCATTGACCTATTTATTTTTCAAAATGGCTTATGCATACTCTGTGCATAACCCGTTCTTAATTGAAATTATTTATATTTGAAAGTTGGTATAAATTCGTGTTGTTATACATATAGATTGATATAAGATAACGCGGAATTTAACGCCTTTCTGTACTTCCAAGTGGTCTTATATGAATATGTATGTGTAATGGCAGTTTTTCATTTGATTGAAATTGCAAACAATTCTCTTCAAGAATCTTGATTTTGTTGCAAACATATTCAAAATTTTCAAATGGAATTTCGTTTCAAAAACTCTCAATTGTTGATATGAGAAGCAAAGGATTGAACACCTTTGTGTACTCCCGAGTTGTCTCATCTTGAACAATTGATTGAGTCAAATCATTATGGTTTTTGTGAAATTCATTTTTGCTCCACCTTTCTATGAAAACATTTTGATACATCTCTACATAGATTACAAGGGAGTTTATGATTTCAAACCTCTGTCAAACTTCAAATGTGTTTTTAAATCATTTTTTTTTTCACATTTGATGATTTTCAAAAGATTTTCTCCAAAGGAAGTTCGGTGTTTAGTTTGCACATGAGCGACTAGGTTTTCTCAAAATTTACTCCATGGACTTCATCATCGCCGATGAGTTCTAACCCCGGAGTATTCACTTCTTTCATTAGATAGTGAGGGTATTTTGAGTGATGATGATTTCGTGCAACTAGGATGGAGGGAGTAAAGTCGAAAAGTGAGAGGTTATGGTGATATGTTGTGAGAAAAGGGTTAAAAGAATTGATACCCTTCTCTAAAATTCTCAAATCGCCGGGTAAAACACATTTCTATCGGATGTTATTTGTTGATATCTCGATATTAAAGAAGCCTTCATGGACACAGTGAAGCGATGCACATCTTTACCTAACCACTCAAGTGTTTCTTAACAAATGCCTGTTTTATTTCTCACGGAGATTTTCTCAATTCTATTGACTCTTCATTTGGAAGATGTTGATATTGAAAAAGGGTGACACTCTGCTCTAGTCCTCGACTTCATTTGATCACTTCGTGTCTAGAGCTATCTTGATTGATCACTGATTTGATCATTTTTCATTCTTTAGGACACATTTGCGTCATATCTTTGTGATATAAATGCTTATCTTTGTGATATAGCCGGAACATTTGTAGTGATATCTTAATTGATATTTCACGATGATCAAATGGAAATCCTACCATTGCTAACATCACTTCCAGCTTTGAAAGTAGGTTTCATAATTACCTTTGTGTGATTATTGAATTACCAAGAAGTCTATTGTGACCTTGGATTTTTCAGAAAAAGACTTTAAGGATAGTAGAACATGGTTATCGAACGCTTAGGTGACACTGACCATGGTTTACATTCTTTGAAGCATTCTTGAGGTTGAAAAGCCAAAAGACCGAACTATGTTAGAGTTGTGCTTTGTGCATTTCTCAATGATACATAGGAAATCCGATAAATGGTATACATTTCTTTCGGTCATTTCATTAATCCTTTTGATTTTTGCAAATGTAAACGGATCATGCTTATCCGGTTTTCATTTCTCATCACCCCAACATAGAAAACACCAACACCATGCTAAAATGTTTATCCCAACAACTTCAATCTTACATTTTAGTCACCCATAGGAACAATTGGGTTGGTTTATTTGGTTAGATTGATGTTTTGATGGTTGATAATTCTCCATGTGCATAATGTCTAGATGTTAGTCATGATTATTTCTTTTAACATTCGAATCAATCAATGTTTGCATAACGACATTGGTTCCCAACTTTGTCATTATGAGGGTGAGAAAATAGTATGATTGATTATTGATTAGGGGAAGAAATTAGAATGATTGATAAGGACAAGGAGAAAAATTTGTGTTTGGTTGTTTCAAGTTTTCATGATTTGCTTTCCGAGATACTATCATTCAGCTTCTTGTTGGAAGTTTTCAAGTTTATTTGGAGTTCTTTTATCTCAAATTTCATTTGTGACATCAACTCATCATTCTTCTTCAAAGTTTCATTGTCAATTTCATTCCAAACTGCAAGGGTTCCAAATTCAACTTGAAGATTATTCATCTCGAAAGAAAAGGATATACATTCAAGATGTAACAAGAGACTTTTCAAAAATTGAAGAGACTGTGATTACTCATGAATTAAGGGGGAGCATGATTACTTCATAAGAGACTTTTCAAAACCTCATTCAATTGTTTACTCTCAAAAGTGCTTAAGATGATGTGACAAACATCAAAGCTTCAAAGGACAAAAGATTGAAGATTCAAGACAAAGAAGAAAAGCTTCAAAAGAGTCTTCATCAATTCAATTTATACAAGATCTTCAAAGTCATACAACAACACTTTACCAAAAGCTACAATCCATAAATCAAGGGGGAGAGTACATATTTCTGAAGATTCATTCCAAGACATCAAAAATTCAAGAATCAAAGATTGAAGAATCCAAAACCAATTCATACCTTCCGCATTTCAAAAGACAACTCTGATTTCTGATTCAACAATTCTCGAAGATTTAATACACACACACTTATCATTCTCTGTTCAAAAAGAACATTGAGAATCAACAAATAATTTAACATCAAGAAGTCCAAGACCAAGACTGAATCAAGTTTTCCAAAGACGATGAGAAAGCTTTGAAGACTTGTTTCAACACACCAATTGTCTTCACCACCGGGCTCTTCAAATTCATACCTACAAGACAAAATAACACGTACTTCATTCCTTACAATATATCACTAAGGGGGAGAATGTTAGAAATCCAAAATAGTGATACATTGTAATTTAAGTTATAGGACTTACTTTTTGTTAAGTCATGAGATTGTGATTTCTAAGGTTGAGGGGCTAATTGTGATAATTAGCATAGTTGTTTAGATTAGCCTATAAATAGCCCTCATCAACTTAGAAATCATAACCTTTCATAACACACACATAACATTTCATACTTTTACACCTTAATCACACACACTTAATCACAATTCTCTCTCAACACACACACAAACACCAAGAACACACACACTAACCAAACACAATTGTTGATGTGAATTCGGTGATGAAAATCGTGTTATTACAATCAAGGCTTCAATCTTCAATCACAAGTGTGTGCCATCAAGACAATCATCAAAAAATAGTGTAAGACCTATTTTATGCCTATATAATTCGTCCCTAATGGTATATATATGTTTACTTTTTCGGTTCTTATCAAAAGCTAAATGAATCATGTCGCTTGATTATTTGTGGATCATGCCGCTAGGAGCATTTTTAAGCAATTCTGATCAACGAACATTGAAACTCGTGCCGCTAGGACTACAGCTTGTGGCGCTACTGGACTTGGTTCAGCAACTCGTGCCGCTAGCCAGCCAGCTAGCACCGCTACTGGACTTGGTTCAGAAACTCGTGCCGCTAGCCAGCCAGCTAGCGCCGCTAGTTTGGCCTGGAGTCGGCTTTTCAGCTTCATTCTTCATCAACACTCATCCGCGAGTGCATATGGACCTTTTTTAAGTCGTTTTCTACCATTTGTGAGCGATAAACTTGCTTTAGACCTAAAATCACTAGCAAATACCATAAAGCACCACAAAACATGTATAAAAGGCTATCACGTGTCTAAAACGTCCAAATTGTATGAGGGAAACATGTATAAATTGAGACATATCAAACCTCCCCACACTTAAACCTTGTTTGTCCTCAAGCAAGTATGCACTTAAACAAACCTCAAAACTCAAACAAAACACAACAAAATTTTATAAAACAATCTATAGTTAAATGGGAAGTTTCCAACCAAGCGGTGTTGAATACCAAAAGCAATTGCATTTAAAAACTAATGAGCAAAGTTTTAGACGAAATCAGAAAATTCTACTAATCTAAAGCAAAACCATCTTTCGGTTACAATTAGAATCCTCCCTATGCTTGTGTTCACCTCTTTAACATTTCTATCATTCCAATTTGCCTTAAGCTCGCTCTTACTAAGCTTATAATCCACTAGCAAGCATCACAATTATTATTAGCAACATAAGCAATATTCCACAATGACTATTGGTATATCCGTCCACTTAAACACTCACGCCATTGGTTTTCCATAAGGTTTTCATTACGTTATACTTATGAGTCTCTTGACAAAACACACTCCTACGGTCTAGAATTGCAACTCTATCCACATATTAGGTGATCATACGAAAGTGTACTTTAAGCGTCCAGCCAACGGTTCGCTACGGATACGTGAATATCATTAAGAGACATACACCAGAACTCAAGGTTGGGTTGCATATCCAAAGGCCATGCTCTAAATACTAACACATACGAGAACAAAAGGTTTTATAATTTAATACCCATGAGTTTCTATGAGACCTGTGTAGCGAATTTTCGAACAACTCATCCCAAGTTGGAAGCTTTAGGTGAGCTAGGTAAGACGAAGTCACCCCAAGGACCTACTGGTTCAAATCTCAAAGCCCACATTAGCATTAAAATATTGAAAAATGTTTTGCGCGTGTTCCCGCATGTGTCACCCATTTGATGCCGAAGCACCCAGACACCCCGATATGAAGACCCAACATAATGACTAGAGCTACAACCTATAACATAAGAATTAAGGACTGGACATCCGGTGTGCAAACCATATGTTAAGTCAAATTACCACAAGTATATTTAAACACATTTCAAGCACTTTATATACACAATTTGCAAAATTCAAATGGAAAACCTCAAGCGGTGCCTACCAATACATCATCTAGTGAAGCTATTATTCACATTTGATTTATCATTAAGGTACAATTAGCAAGCAACCTAGATTATATTGAAGTTCGGAACATCCTATGACCCCTTGGAATGATGAACTGCCACAAGCACTAGAAAAGGAAAGCTAAAGGTAAACAATCTCAAGTTCTATCCTAGATTAGCAAAATCTTATATTAACTTCATTTTTCGTCTTTGCACAAAACCTATAGCCTCAAAAATTTAAAAACATAACCAAGATGCTAATAACGGAAGGAAACTTCAAAAGAAATTTTCATTTTTTTCCAATTTACCATCCCCCTCCCCACACTTAGGTTGTACATTGTCCTCAATGGACGGATAACTAAGGCGAATAATGGGAAAAAGGGAAAAATGCAAAATGTAGAAAGGAAAAGAAATGAAAAACCTCCGGGTGAAACCATGAATTTTCCATAGCACAGTTGACTGCCAAAATTAAGTGGGCAACATGCCCGCTTGTTTGTTCCATAAATTCCAAAAGCAATCTCGAAACAAAACAACTTGCTAACTTGAAACAATCCCCTGATAACACCAATAACAAAAAGAAAAACTAAATATCCAACAACATAGTTCAAAATAAAATAAAGTACAAGAAACAAACAAACAAGTGTCTCATCGCCAACACGGCGGAATTACAACCAAATTGAAAGAAATTAAAGTTCAAATGTCTAATAAGTTTCAGAAAATAGAAATAAGAGAGAGTGAATCAATTCTCCTCCATGTCATGAGAAGAAGGGACACCTTCACCAGCATTAGGATCGGCTGGCTCACCAAAGATACCCCTGTAAAAGTCAAAAGCATGCCCCTATTATTGCTCCCCACTCGTATGTCTATACGTGCCAAACTGGGGAATATCCGGAGCGTCCCCTGCTGTCCCACTAGTGCCTGTCGTGCTCGAACTCGGGCCCACCCAACCAGGTTGCTGCTGCGGAGTGGGTTGACCAAGGTGTGGACAGAAAAACCCAAAAGCAGTGCTGGCAGGCATGAAGATGGAAGGAGGACTAAAGTCCTGAGTAGGCGGTGGTGGAGGTGGAGTCTCTAGCTGAATCATATGGTCGATATAAGGTTTCAAATACTCGTTCTGGTAACCCAAGCGGGTCACCTGGCTCCACATCGTCCTTGTACCATCAACTAGCATATCTTGAGTATCTCGCATCTGCCTCTGCTCCATCAATATCTGATCAATCTTAGTCCCCAATCTGCAAAATCATAAGAAGGATACAGGTTAGGAGGTGGCTGCTGCTCCCTGGGTGGCGAGTCCATCCTAGGTCTTTGTGCAAGCAGCTCTTGCTCCCCATCTAAGTGTAAATCACTCGGGTTAGTGGTTCTTATCACTTTCGCCTTTTTCATCTCCTTGACGTCCAAAAGAGTGGTCTTCATTCTAAGCGTAACCTCCGACCGGCCCTCGGGGGTATCACAACCAAGCCTCTCCACCATCTTGGTTACAAAATGACCACATAAATACCTATGCTCCTTACACCTATACATGTGTCTAGTCAAAATATATGGAGCACAACAAAACCAACAGAAGTGGGGAGCTCCTCAAACTGTCTATGCAACCATAAATCATCAACAGTGACCTTATCGGTAGCATTTCCCCAATAAACGAATGAGTAGGTGATCATCTTATGAAGAATCTTCAATCTCTTGGACCGAATGACCGACACCTTACTCACCCCAGAATAAAACTTTTCGTTCCCCGAAATACTAAACCAATAAGAGTCAAATGGCATGTTATCATCGAAGGAAGAAGTGTGAAATGAACTCCTGTCCACAAACGGATATACCGAGCCATTCTCAATTTCCTCAACCTCGAACATTCCACATAGATATCCAAACTCAACAACTGTACAGTTACGCTGCCTACCCCCCAACCGAAAATGGATCACCCGATCCTCTAAGAATTCATCAATAGGTAGGTCTTGTACTTGAAGTGTAGAATAAAACTCCTGGCACCACTCTTTAACAACTGTTTTCCTCAATTCAAAGATTCTCTTCCACATCGGTATCCGCACCATCTCATCCCTTTGTTCAGACCAAAACTCAATTAACATTCTTTGTTCAAAGTAATCCATGAGACCCGCTTCCCTAATCATTTGCCAATCTATAGTCCTAGGGGAGACCAAATCAAAGTTTTGAATCTCACAAAACTTATTCAAGTAGGCTTATCGTTCCCCTTTTGAAGTGTTCGGGAACTTAAGCCAAGGGTGGGTTGGTGTTCTCAATGTCCTGATTATGCTGCTTGTTTTCTCAGAAGGGGCATTGTAACGTTCATCCACATAATCGAACTGATAACCTTGGGGCCAAATGTTGCCCTCATACCTCTCAACAACCTGTTGTCTCTGTAAAAACAGCCAAAAACATACTAAATAAGTAAAAGGAGACAACTTGGAAGCGATAACGAAAAGCTACGGCGAAGAAACAACGAAAACAGGCAAACAGAACAGAACTCGCTCCGCTAGTACCCTAGCTCGAGTCGCTAGTCTGTTCGAATTTTTTTTTTTTTTTTACATAAGGAAAAGGAGACTTACCTAGACGACTCGCGCCGCAAAATTTGTTTGCTCGTCCCCAATCGTGCCGCTAGCTCTTTGAATGAAACTTTCTGACCCAAACCACCAAATCTCGCGCGGCTATTTCCATACCTCGCGCCGCTAGCTCCTTGAATGAAACTTTCTAACCCAAATCTCGTGCCGCTATTTCCATACCTCGCGCCGCGAGGTGGCCTAATCCGTCCAGTCGCGCCGCTAGTTCCTTCCTCGCGCCGCGAGGTTTGCAAGCAAAATGTTCTGACCTCGAACCCCCTCAGCTCGCGCCGCGACCTCTTTTCCTCGCGCCACGAAATTCTGTTTTAGGCCCAGTAGCGCCACTAGGATAACACCTCGCGCCGCTAGATTCTCAAACAAGGAATTCTGTCCTGATTTCTCAAAACTAGAGCCACGAGAAGCATCCTCGCGCCATGAGGTTCTGTTACATGTCAGATTTTTGACCTTTTAACAAATCACAAACCGGTTCATCCAAAATCATTTGTCACCTGTAAATCTCAACGGAAACATAAAAATAGAACAAAACTACATAAAGAAAATAAACAAAAAATTATAAAACTCACGGGTTGCCTCCCGAGAAGCGCTTTATTTATTAACGAGTCATTAGCTTGACTCGATCAAACCTCATTCTTTAAACGAAAAGTGGGAGCTCCTCGATCAAGGCTCCCTCTCGAACTTCTTCCTCATGGTAGAGCTTTAATCGGTGTCCATTAACAATGAACAAGCTTCCATTTTCTCGATACAATTCCACATATCCCGAGGGATATACATGCTTGATAACAAATGGCCCATTCCACCTAGATGTGAGCTTGGGTTGGTGGAATTTGAACTTCGAGAGAAACAACAACACCTTATCTCCCGCCTTGAAATCTTTTCTCTTGAGCTTCCTATCATGCCAAACTTTTGTTCTTTCTTTATACAACAACGAATTGTCGTAGGCGCCATGTCTAAGCTCATCTAACTCATGGAGTTGTAACATCCTATTTTCACCGGCTTCGATCAAGTCCATATTGCATTGCTTCAAGGCCCAATACGCCTTATGCTCAATTTCTACCGACAAATGGCAAGTCTTGCCATAAAGAAGTCAGTATGGTGTGGTGTTGATAGGAGTCTTGAAAGCGGTTCGAAATGCCCATAGGGCATCATCTAACTTCTTTGACCATGATTTAGGGTTTCCGTCAACGGTCTTCTCCAATATTCTCTTTAAAGCACGATTCGTGTTCTCAACTTGCCACTAGTTTGTGGGTGATATGAAGTTGAGAACCGATGTGTGATCCCATATCTCCTCAAAACTTTCTCCAATTGGTGGTTGGCGAAATGAGTGCCCCGGTCACTTATCAAAGCTCTTGGCATACCGAATCAGCTAAACTAAGCCTTCAAGAAATCAATCACAACCTTGCCATCATTGGTAGGTAAGGCTTTTGCTTCACCCAACTTCAAGACATAGTCAACCGCAACCGAAATATAGAGACACTTGTTGGATGGTGGAAACGGGCCGATGAAGTCAATACCCCACACATCGAAAACTTCACAAACTTGGATGGGTTGTTGGGGCATTTCATCTCTTCTCGTGATAGTGCCTTGCCTTTGACATGCATCACATGTCTCCACTGGCGTTTGAGCCTCCTTGAAAATGGTGGGCCAATAGAAACCCGCATCAAACACTTTCTTTCCCGTCACCGATGGCCCATAATGCCCACCGGTAGGACCATAGAGGCATTCATCCAAAATTCTCCTAGTCTTACCACCCCAAACGCATCTTCTTATCATACCATCCGCACACACTTTGAACAAATAAGGATCTTCCTAAAAATAGTGCCTGATTTTGGAGAAAAATTTCTTTCTTTGTTGAGAAGTCCATCCTTTGGGCAAAATTCCTTCACACAAATAGTTAGCAATATCGGCATACCATGGTGCTTCTCCATCCTCCACCTACATCAAAAACTCATCGGGAAAAGAATCATTAATTTCATGCTCCTTCAACTCCTCACGGTGAGGGTTTTCGAGCCTACTCAAGTGGTCGGCGGTAACATTTTCAGCCCCACTTTTGTCTTTGATTTCAATATCAAATTCTTGCAAAAGCAAGACCCATCTAAGCAAGCGGGGTTTAGCATCTTGCTTCGTTAACAAGTATTTCAAAGTCGAATGATCGGTGAACACAATGGTCTTATTCAATACCAAGTAAGGTCTAAACTTATCAAAGGCATAAACCACCGCCAACAATTCCTTCTCGGTTACGGTGTACTTTTGTTGGGCGAGGTTTAGGGTTTTGCTAGCAAAGTAGATTGGACGAAAGTGCTTCTCATCCCTTTGGCCAAGAACGGCCCCCAAAGCATAAGCACTAGCATCATACATAAGTTCAAAGGGTAAAGACCAATTCGGTGAAGTCATTATCGGAGCATTTGTCAATTTGTCTTTCAAAAGAGAAAAAGCATTTAGACATTCATCATTAAACTCAAAATCAACGTCTTTTTCCAACAATCTAGTTATAGGCCGTGTGATTTTTGAAAAATCTTTGATGAACCGCTGGTAAAACCCGGCATGACCTAGAAAACTTCTTACCGACTTCACATTGGTGGGTGGAGGCAATTTAGTCATGACATCAATTTTAGCTTTGTCAACCTCAAGTCCCGCCCTTGACACTTTGTGACCCAAAACTATACCCTCTTTGACCATTAAATGACATTTTTCCCAATTAAGCACCAAGTGTGCTTTCTCACATCTAGCAATCATTTTGTCCAAATTAGCCAAACAACTATCAAATAAGTTACCAAATACCGAAAAATCATCCATGAAAACCTCCATGGAGGTTTCAATCATATCTTGAAAAATTGCCAACATGCATCTTTGAAAAGTGCCTGGTGCATTACATAAACCAAAAGGCATGCGGCTATAAGCATATGTTCCAAAAGGGCAAGTGAAAGTTGTTTTCTCTTGATCATTAGGATCAATAGGTATTCGGAAGTACCCGGAAAAACCATCTAGAAAACAAAAGAATTCATTACCCGCCAACCTTTCAAGCATTTGATCCATGAAGGGTAAAGGAAAATGGTCATTTTTAGTGGCCTCATTCAATTTTCGATAATCAATACAAACTCTCCAACCGGTGACCATCCTAGTTGGGACCAATTCATTTTTCTCATTCGTGACTACGGTCATCCCTCCCTTCTTTGGTACACAATGTACTGGGCTAACCCATGGACTATCCGATATTGGAAAAATTATACCCGCATCAAGTAGCTTAGCAATCTCTTTTTTCACAACATCCTTCATGTTAGGATTAAGCCTTCTTTGCCTTTGAATTACCGGTTTCACATTTTCAATTAAATTGATTTTGTGTTTGCAAAAATCGAGGCTTATCCTGGGTATGTCGGATGTCTTCCAAGGAAAGGCCTTTTTATGGGCCTTTAGAATGGACATGAGTCTAGCCTTCTCCTCACCCGAAAGTGATGAGGAGATAACAACGGGAAGTAGAGATGTACCTTCCAAGAATGCATACTCCAAGTGATCGGGCAATGGCTTTAGTTCTAAATCCGTTGGAGGATTGTCAATGGAAGTGGGTAGCTTGCCACTTGGAATTACCTCAATTTCTTCAAATCCCTCATCTACTAATAGAGTGTCATCCATGCTTAGTGCCAAAATCTCTTCAATCTCTTCGAGTTGGTCACTAGTGACATCTCCTTCTCCAAAGCTTGCCACTCTCTCATCGCTTTCTTCACCATCAACTCCTACAAGCTCCAATTTTTCCAACTCGACCGCATCATCTATAACATCAATTCTAAAACAAGTGTCATCGGAAGAATAAGAATGTTTCAAAGCTTTTTCAATGTTAAACACAATACGATCTTCCCCGACACCCAAGGAAATTTCCTTGTCCTTTACCCGAATGATAGCATCCGCGGTATATAAAAATGGTCGGCCCAAAATGAGAGGCACCTTGGTGTCCTCCTCCATCTCCAAAATTACAAAATCAACTAAAAAGACAAATTGGCCTACTTGCACTTGCAAGTTTTCGGCCACCCCAATGGGTATTGAAAAGAGTGATCCGTAAGGCGGATGCTCATTTTGGTAGGCCTTAGTTGCCCCAAATAAAGCTTGGTAAAAACGGAATAGGGCATCAAATTGATGCTTGCCCCAAGGTCGGCTAAAGCTTTACAAGTTAATTTTCTACCAAATGAACAAGCAATTAAGAAACTCCCTGGATCCAAAATATTGGGTGGAAGCTTGTTTTTGATAACCGCCGATCATTCTTCATTTAGAAAGGTTGCCTTTGCTTCATCAAGTTTCTTCTTGTCCGTCACTAGTTCTTTGATGAACTTGGCATAATTGGGCATGCCAGAAATAAGATCCACTAATGGCACATTGATTGTCACCGACTTGATCATGTCAAAGAACTTGTTGTGTTGTTCTTGAATCTTCTCCTTCCTCAACCGTTGAGGAAAGGGGATCTTTGGCTTATATGGCTTGACTTCGGGTTCCTTGATTGGTGTGGCCTTAGGAACCGAAGTAGTCACCACCGACGGTGACTCCATTTCCACCTCTTCATCAAATTCTTCATCAAATTGCTCAACCTGTGGAGAAACTTTAGAAACACAAGATTTATCAATGGGAGAAGAAATTACCTTCCCGGACCGTGTAGATATGGCATTTACGGTTTCATTCCGGTGTTGGGGTCCTTTGTACTTGTCATCTCCATTTCTCCATGAACCTCCTTGGTTTTGGCTCGGGTTTTGTTAAGTATTGCTTGGAAGAGTACCCGGTAACCACCATGATTATCAAGGCAGCCACCACGTTGGAATAGAGGTTGATATTCGCCTTGACGTTGGTTTTGAATAAAATTCACATCTTCATTAACTACCGAATCACATTCATCGGCATGGTGTGGTCCTCCACAATGAATACATCCCCCGGCCATTATCTTCACATCTCGCTCTAGTCCTCCAAAGTTATTCTCCACCATAGAGAACTTTTCATCCATTCGGTTTGAAAGTTTCTAAATTTCAGCAACTAACTCGGATGTTTCACCTTTATCAACCCGAGCTACCACTTTTCTTGACCTCCTATCTCTACTCGGGAACCTAGTAACTTGAGCTTTTGCCATATCCTCAAACATTTTCCAAAGCTCACTTGAAGTCTTATAAGTAATACTACCCCATAAGTCATGACCATTTTCTCAAAATTCTCCCTATTCATACCATCCATGAATATACCCACAATCTCGGTATCACTCACCCCATGCCTAGGGCATTCCCATAAAAGATCCTTCATTCTTAGCCAAGCCTCAACAATGGATTCATCCTCATCTTGCCTAAAAGAACGAATAACAAGTCTAAGCTCTCTTTCCCTATTAGCCGGAAAGAACCTTTCAATCAAAGCTTCTCTAACCGCCCCCCAAGTAATCAAACTATTCGGTGCTAGCCCCTTTAACCATTTATGAGCCTCACCCATGAGAGACATAGGAAAAAGCTTCATCTTGACATTGTTGCTTTGATTTTTCCCATAGTTGAATAAATTACAAATCATCTCATACTTGTTGAGATGCTCATAAGGATCCCTTTTGTTTCTCCCATCCAAACACAAGTCCTTAACCATTTGCAAATGGTTGCCTTTTACCGTGAAAGTGTCAATTTCGGGAGAAAGGATGGCCGATTGGCGAGAAGTTGGTATGGTTCGAGGAAGGTCCTCGATTCTAGTATGAAAAAGATCAGGTGGATTATTTTGTTGTCTGGCCATGTTGATGTCCGACTTCGGTGATTCGGGTAGGGTAGGTGTTTTATCGGAAATTGGTGTTTTATCGGAATGTCCGGCTTCGACTCGTAATAAGTCTCGTGAAGTATATGGCCGGGTTTGGCTCTAGGAGTGGTATCTATGTAAAATGGTGCGGATGATGACGGTTGTGATGTTTGTGGTTTGGTGCGCTTTTTGAGTTTGTCACGGTTAGATGTGGCCTTCACTAACGGTTTCCCAGAAGCTCGAGTGCTCATCCACTACCTGAAAATAATCTGCGAACACAACACAACAAACGAAAACCTTAATAGCACCTAAGGTACAATGAAGCAAACTAAAAATATAACAAAGCAAGTAACTTTCCCGTGCTAAGCACGAAAAAGGATCGATTCACAGAATCTCAACCACAAGTACGTAAAATTAGTCCCCGACAGCAGAGCCAAAAACATGATGTGTGAAATCGAGTTTAATAATTTATAACAAGATCTACCGCTTACTCACTACCACACACTTACGGGCAGTGTACCCGTTCGTATGTAATATAATTAATTAGTAAGACCAGGATCGAACACAAGGACTGAATGTTGTACTAAAGGTTGTAAAAATGTAAATCAAGAGAAAGTTTGGTTTGTGACCAAATTGTCACTTTGCGTTTAGAAAAGTTAGTTTGCGGAAATTAAAACAAATTAGTAATTCCGAAGAATTAATCGAAAATGGTTTTAGTGTAAACAATAATTAAAAAGTCATCTATGTCGAATCCGCTCCACAAGGAGTCTAGGTTGCATATGGTTTAAGCTCAAAATTCAATAATGTTGGTGATAATAATCGTGACAAGTCAAAAACACAAACGGGTGCACTACGTTTGTAAAATCTACTCAATCACCTAATCAACTCAATTTCTTGCAACAAGTGGTACCACCAACCCTATTACAATTCCTTGAACTAACTAGTTCGCTTGATTATTTAAATAACAATTTTATCGTTGTGAAAGAAACGTGGTACCACCAACCGTTAAATCCACTTAACAAAGTAATTTCTATTAAACTTGTATTCTTTACTATCATACCATGACCTAGTAAAAGTTATTCATAGACAAACAACTAAAATAATATTTGTCTTCAACTAGTACCACTATCGAAGAACACAAATATTACCAAGAACACAAATTTAAATAGAAGAAATCACTTTAAGATCTTAACAAAATGTTAAGTAAAACCAACTTGAATTCAAAATACTATGCAACCATAACTAATTGTTTCACTTCATCTTCATAGATGTATAAAGATTTAGCTACTCATAATGTTAAAAGCTAAAGATTGAAATAAAAAGGAAGACATAATGTACCAATTATAGAGAACAAATCCAAATCGAGGTTACAATCGAGCTACAATGAGTAACAATAGCCAAAATTAATCTTCAAGTCTTCAAATGATGTTGGAGTAGTGAAAAACTCTTGAAAACCCTTCAAAATCGGCTGGAAACAAAGTGTGTGAGCTAAAGTGTCCAAGACTAGGGTTAGGGTGGATGGTATTTATACCCCAAGAGAGAGAAAATGGTGATGTCAGCTCGATCTCGCGCCGCTAGAACCCTTCCTCGCGCCGCTAGGAGCATTTTTAAGCAATTCTGATCAACGAACATTGAAACTCGTGCCGCTAGGACTACAGCTCGTGGCAATACTGGACTTGGTTCAGCAACTCGTGCCGCTAGCCAGCCAGCTAGCACCGCTACTGGACTTGGTTCAGAAACTTGTGCCGCTAGCCAGCTAACGCCGCTAGTTTGGCCTGGAGTCGGCTTTACAGCTTCATTCTTCATCAACACTCATCCGTGAGTGCATATGGACCTTTTTTAAGTCGTTTTCTACCATTTGTGAGCGATAAACTTGCTTTAGACCTGAAATCACTAGCAAATACCATAAAGCACCACAAAACATGTATAAACGGCTATCAAATGTGTCTAAAACGTCCAAATTGTATGAGGGAAACATGTATAAATTGAGACATATCAGAGACATTGAGACATGAGACATTGAGACTTGAGACTGGACATGATATGACGTAATTCTGCTCTTTTGAATTTAACAAATGCTTGTTTAGACTTAAAAGAATCGACAAATGACTTTTATCTATGACTAGACTTTTTGACTAAAACTTGGAATTAGACCTTTTGACTTTGATCTATGACCGATTGGCAAGCAACAATAATCTGGAATTAGACCAGTTCAAAGTGCGATCCAGATATGTATATTAACAGTAAGTAAATAACTGAAAGTAAATTGCAAGAAATTAGAGCTGAAACTATATAAATAATATATGGGGGGAAGTGAAGGTGGTGCTGTTAGGCACCTAAGTTAGGTTAAATTTCTCTCACATGCTAATTTTTTAATATGGGAAAAATCATGGGGGCTCATTATTTATGCATTATATATTTATGGAGTAAAAAATTAGCATGTGAGAGGGATTTCACCCAAGTTGGGTGGTGTTGTCTCACACCTTCACTTTTCCCATAATATATATATATATATATATATAATCAAGTATGTGACATTGATACACAATGTACTTTTCAATGTATTTGATTTATTGATATAAACAAATAAAACGGTTGTTGTGGAACAAAGATAATCACAAGTGTGAAAATATCTAAACAACCTTGCAATACAAGTGATCTAATTAACTTGGAAATACTCGTAGGAATTACTTAAAGTATATCTCATAAGTTGCAATGTTCAAACTCAAAAATTCCAACAACTTGCAAGTTGTAAGAAGCCTTGTAATTATAGACAAAGTCCATGCTGATGTGGACTTGGCCGTACAATACTTGGTTGGGATACATTTTAAGGATTTCAAATTGATTTCTTAAAAGTGAGTGTTAAGGTTAAGTGTGAAAGTCATTTGATGTGACGTTTCACACTTTATTCCCAGCGTTTTACTCTATCTATCACTTTACCAGGTGTTATGTAAATAACTGAATAAAAGGGATAAAGTAAAAAAGGTTTCCTCGTAAACAGTGTAAAGTGTTTTAAGTACTTTACATTGAGATACTTCAGACTTCGATCAAATAGAATCTTCTCTGGACTCTGCTTCTGAGATGATTCTCTTTCTTCAGTCTTCGACTTCAGAATGAATGCTTTCAGTTTGAGCTAAACTGATTTGAACTAAAGTGAAGCTTCAGTGAACTTATTATGAATGGCTTCAGAATTCTATACATGTATCTTTCACTAAACTTCAGCTATTTATGAACAACTCATACTTGGTCGATTTTCGACCCAACAAAGCGAGTTCAAGTGCCTGAAGAGCGTATTTACCAAAAAAAAAAATAATACCTCAAAAAGCCATTCTATGTTGTTTACGGAATCTGGTTCTTCATTAAGATCTTCTCTTTAAAAAGTCTATAAACTTTGATTCTTGAATAATACACCTCACTTATGTTTCTATTGTAACTTCTTTTTTTTTGAAGAAATCTCTTTTTTATAAAAATAAGTAACCAAACAATAACTAGTACACCTATTATGATTCCTAATACAAGAGTAAAAATAGGGAATAATAATTATTCACTCGATTTTTGGTTTTAGGTCATAATCATTATGTAGGAGAGATGGCTGGGTGGTTGAAGGCGTAGCACTGGAACTGCTATGTAGGCTTTTGCTTAACGAGGGTTCGAATCCCTCTCTTTCCTCCGCAAGTTTCGTCCGTGGAGGGTGAGTCAAGGCCTAAGATCAGACCGAAAGACATAGTCAATGGAAAACAGGTGAATAATCTATTCATTATCTTTTTCTCATCACCCACTTGATTCTTTCATGTGATTTCATCTTATAATTATGAAAATAATTAGGTTGATCAAGTAAGATGATCCATCATTAGTTTATGTAATAAAGGTAATGATAGATATGTTTAAAAAGAAAAATGATCAATGTGCCTAAAATGTAGGCCTAAAAATATGTCTAACAAGAAATGATTGACACATGAAAAATAAATGATAAATTTTAAGAAAGAGAAAAAATAAAATTTATTTGTCAAAAATTGAATGGAATAGACATGTTTTTATGTATATTTGTTAAAAGTATCTATCATTACTCGTTTAATAAATGTGTTTAAAAGTTTGCTTAATTCATTAAATTTTTTACACATAGATTTTATATGGTTTTTTTTTTTAGTTTTCCACTAATTTAAACACCTGTTTTTCTACTAATTATGGGTATATTTTTAGGCGACATTTTACATTTCGAAGATATCAAACCTTTTTTTTTAATGATAATTATCACTCACATGTGATAACATATCAAGAAACTAGCACAAACTTGGGTAAATAAATCTAGTTTAACTGATAGATGCATCACTGTTTTTTTTTATGGGTTTTGGGTTCGCCACTTAGGCATGATAAGTTTATGGGTTTTCCCCGAGAATCACGTTTAACGACTTATAGTTATATCTTGTAGTTTAGAATACGTGCATAAGTTTCACCATTATACGGTGACTTGTTCGCTGTCCAACACCAACTAAATGTTGAAAAGAAAAAAAAAAAAAAGCCCTTAAACGTGGGGACAGGGGAAAATGCAGGTTGGCACTTCGCATATTGCACTTCAAAAGCCACTTTGAGAAGTGTGTTGGGTGCGTGTGTCAAATGCGTTTAAATTATACGACCTACTTGAAATCAGAGCGATAGTTTCTATATTGAAGACTTAAAGTTTACTTTTTCTTATGAAAAATGAATTATGAGAAAAATTCAAAAATAAAAAAATTCTTGACCGTTCAAATAAAAATAATCGAAGTTGGAATATACAGCAAATTTGTTACACGTAATGGCATGAAAAGTAAATCCGAAGTCTATTGTCGTATTATGTTTTTTATATTATTGTACTATAACTCTTTGTTTTGTATACAACATTTATATCCATTTTTACAAATACCTTTTTTATTATGTTATTCCTGCAATAAAGAGTTATATATTATAAATAAAAGCTAATTAGTCCGGGTTAAACCCGGGTTGTTTAAAAAAAAAATTTTAATAACATATACTAAATCAAAAGAAATTATGTTGTTTTGTTTTTTCGACTAAATGGAGATTTAATTTAGAGGTCAGTGATAAGGAGTTATTCGGTTTAGACAACTAACTATGTGATGTCGAGTTAGGACCTTATCATTTGACGGTAGGGGGTTCGTTTTTATTCGAAAGTCGCCTGTTAAAAAAAACAATATATTAAGAAGGAAAGAAAGAATATACTTAGTGCCGTCTTTCACGGGTTGAGCCCCAATACCTAAACGATAGATGGTGAGATTAAGATGTAGGAAGACCTTACCTTTATCTAAGTAGAGAGACGCTTCCATTTTCTACTTAAATGGTAGAAAATGCTCTCCAACCTTTGCATGGGATGGAGATCGAACCCATAACCTTTGTCTCTAAAGGCTATGCTTCGAACCCATTCACTTGTTACCACAAATGTAAAGAGCATGTTACATATCTCTTGAATGTATTTTTTATAACTTGGAACAGATGATTTAATTGAGATCAATTTGTTTTAAAGGGTTAGATCATCTGATTGTAAGTGTGAAACTGCCTCCTGCCTCCTGTCCTCCTGGTGCACCAATTTCCTTTGCTTGTTTTATTATAAATACGTAAAGACATCAAATACTACAATACAGTAATGATAGAAATTACTATACCAAAACCACGATATATGCTTCTTTAGTTTCTTATAAACTTATAAAGTATTTATGCATACAAAATCAAGTAAGATGTTGGATGTCTTGAAATCGCGATATATGACGATCTTGTCAGTACTATGCAAGAATGCAAGTCTTTTGGCTGCACCGATAGCAATCTTCAGTCGATCTGTTTCCATGGTAGGCAGATTAATATCCTTTTAAAGATGATACCCATTCTGATGTTAGTATAATAGTCATAGACTTGGTTGTTTTATTATTAGTCCATGTTCAGTTAGGATCATTCAAGTTTTTCCAATTATAATGATGTTGTAATCTAAGGTGATGGATCAGTCCATCACCTTAGACCATCAGTCCATCACCTTAGATTACAACATCATTATAATTGGAAGTCTTTAAAAATACCAACCTTGCTAGAACTCTTTGAAGCCTGTACCTCTTGTCTTTTAACGACTATCCGATGATCTCTAACAGCACCTATAGCATTTGAAAGTTTATCTTTTTCTAGACGCTTTCTAATCTCTAACATCCACTAAAGTACCAAACATAGATTACAAACAACGCTCGAGTATGCAACACCATTCTCCATTTTTTGCTAGATGCATACTTTGTCTATTGAACTACATCGATCTACACTCTACTATATAATCATCAACAGGGGATAAAAAAATGAATCAAAATAGTGTGTTTCTCATATCCTTCAATACAACGAAAGCTAATACTTTATGGACTCCTGACAGTCCACGAATGCACAACTTGTATTATAATTAACTAGGCAGAAAGTAAATAACAAGAACAACAACAAGTTCAAATGCAAGGAATCTATGCAAGTCTAATCATATGTATCATTGATTAAACGATGAATACATGGTCGATATTACAACTTGACTTACAAGAATACAAATGAACTAGGTAATTGCTAAGTCTAGACACACTAAACACTTGAACAGTTACAAGTAAAGAGACACACACTTTTATGGTGACAAACACAAAGTATGTGTTGCGGTTGTGTTGCCTTTTATAGGAGAGGATTAGAGCAACATAGCCTTACAATGATAGTGATAGGTTGGTGGTTGTCGACGTTCTATTGGCTCCAAGTACTTCCATGCAAGAGCCTTTGTCTTCTTTACCAAAACGTGTATGAGAAAGAAAACCCTAGTTTTGGTCCCAAGTGTACCTTTGCCATACAAGGTAAATTACAGTTGGAGAAACCACCACGTGACTTTTGTCTTCATCTGACCCTTTTTTCTTTGAGTTGTGACTCCACATCAGCATGCTTTTGCCTATAAAGGGCTTCAGCACCACCCGCTTGCAAAAGCATTTTCTGTTCAGCATCCAACTGGTCTTTTTCAATATCAGGCTACTGCTTGATGTATTCAAGGTTTTTCCTTTCATTTTCCTGGTTCTCTTTAAGTCTATCCAGCTCTTTTAAGGCCTTATCTTGAGTCCTTCCCTCAGCAGTCATGGCCAGAATGTTAATCATTTGATGTTGATGACCTGCTGGGAAAGTGATTAAAAGAGTTTCAGCAGAAAGAGACGAAGAAGAAGAGAGTCTCTTATGTTGGATGCTGGCAAGTCATCAGAGTAATGATAGCATTTCCAGGGAAGCGTGGATAAAAGATTGGGAGAACTTCCTTGGATCTGTCAATGGCCATTTCTTCAGCAAACCTGGCCTCCCCTTCAGCTCTAAGTTCCTTGGGTTCAAATTCTTCATCAAACATTTCAATTTGGGGAACATCAGCAACTACCATTTGTTGCCCCCCTTCAGCATGTTCTACCATTTCGATCTCCTCCTCAGCACCAGCAGGGGGGGCTTCAGCACTTACATCCAAAATTTCATCATTTTTCTCCCCCTCAGCACCGGCAGGGGGAACATTTTCCTCACTGGCTGCCACAATTGCCAATTCATTATCATTTTTCGTTTCTTCAATGGCGTCAGTGGTATCATTTTCATTTAACACTTGCTTAGCTACCTCACTAACCATGTCCAAAACCTCAGCATTAACTTTCTCCCCCTTGGAAGTGACATTATTAATGACCACTTCCACAATAGCTGCAGGTTTAGAGTGCTGGTCAACCAATTTAGACAGCAGCCCCTTAATGTCACTCATCTCCTTTTCCAAATTCACTTGCCTCTGTCGATCTTCCTCAGTGAAAGAGACATGAGGAGGAGGAAGATCAACCACTTGTTTTTTCAAAGCAGCAATTGCCTTTGTATTTTCATCAATTTGAGTGGCCAGAGGTGAGATGAGTTCAGCCAGCTTCTGTATTTCAATAGTATTGGTGTGGCTGGTTGAAGCTGCCTTCTTGGTAGAGTAACTGGTGGCGTTTCCAAGCTTTAGCAGTGAGCGAATGTTGCTTTTGATGGCCTGCTGATCCTTTTTGAGGTAATTTACTGAAAGACTAAGTTTCTCTTGATCAGCAGCCAACGAGACAGATTTGTCTTTGATTGTCTCAATGGTAGCAGCATTTTCAGACTGCTTGTGGTACCAGATGGTTAAAGTTTGTACCAGGCTGTCGGATTCAACATTTCTCAAATCCATAGCAATGTTGGCAGCTCTGGTGAGATCATTCAGTCAATGGAGCGACCATTTGCCAATGCATAAATAATTTGCATCTGGGCAACAGTTGCCTGATCAAATGATCCACTGTTCCCACCAAGGCACTGAATAATGTGTCTGAACAACAACCTCCACACGTCTGGCAAAAACTTCTTCTGAGGATTGTTGTGCACAGGTTGTGCTGGTTCCATGTTTGTCTCATACCCAATGGTTAACAACCATTCTTTCCATACATTTATGGACACCAAATTAGCATATGGTCTTTTTGTAGATTGACTAGGAAGACGAAGAACATCTCTTAGCAAGTCGACAGAGATGGAGATGGTGTGTTCCCCTTTCATTACAGTGCCAGTAATGGTACTGCTGGCAAGATTATAATCACATGTCTACCAAAACTCCCTCAAGAGATGGACACACATCTCTTTAGGGTCCCTGTAGATAGCTCTTCTCACTGAACATCCTTGACTTTAGAGGGTATTTCTTCAGACCCAAGATAGTTATTGGGTTTGATGACCAATTTCTAGGGTTGAAAAGAAACATGGTCAAACGAACGAATGCCTTCAATATCATAGACCTTGGAAGTGGGATAGAGAGGATCATCTTCCAAGGTTTGTTGAACAGGAGTGATTTCAGGATCTTCGATTGGTTGTTCAGAATGAGAAGCCATTGATATGGTTGAAGATTATTGAAATAAGAACAGAAGATGTTGTTTGATAAGAAATTCGAGAGATTTGAGAAGATTTACAGAAGTATGAGAGATTTCAGAGATTTAGAGAAGTATGAGAGATTCGAGAGATTTTGGAAAATATGAAGATAAAAATGAACGTAAAAGACCGAGGTGAGAAAAGATTTGCATATATATGTTATGAATATGGGCCACATACCTGCAAAAGTGAACTGTCACATATTCTCTCTCATACGTGATAAGTGTATATATATGTAGTATTTATTTATAATATAAATTAATTAAATTATTTTTGTACCAATGAGGGTACAAAGAAAGTATGATACCACTTGACAGTCCACGAATGCACAACTTGTATTATAATTAATTAGGCAGAAAGTAAATAACAAGAACAACAACAAGTTAAAAATGCAAGGAATCTATGCAAGTCTAATCATAAGTATCATTGATAAAACGATGAATACATGATCGATATTACAACTTGACTTACAAGAATACAAATAAACAAGGTAATTGATAAGTCTAGATACACTAAAAACTTGAACAATTACAAGTAAAGTGACACACACTTTTATGGTGACAAACACAAAGTATGTGTTGCGGCTGTGTTACCTTTTATAGGAGAGGATTAGAGCAACACAGCCTTACAATGATAGTGATAGGTTGGTGGTTGTCGACGTTTTATTGGCTCCAAGTACTTCCATGCAAGAGCCTTTGTCTTCTTTACCAAAACAGGTATGAGAGAGAAAACCCTAGTTTTTGTCCCAACTGTACCTTTGTCATACAAGGTAATTTACAGTTGAAGAAACCACCATGTGAGTTTTGTCTTCATCTGGTTTGAATTCTTCCCGCCTTGACGAACAAGTTAGGCAACATACAACCCGCTGAAAAAAGTCACTGGACTCGCTGATGACTTGTTGACAACACTCATCAGCGAGCAAGTCTTGTCAGCGAATCTAAGACTCAACAACTCCAATGATAGTGAATTGTTGAGCTAGGTGGCCACACATCCAAAATATAAAAGGTTATCTTTAAATAATTATCAGTCTACTTAATGTTCCACCTTTATACAAATATAGATATGCACACTTGTGACTCTACTCGTCCTCTCAAACCCTCCCATCCTCTCGGTATAAATTTTTATGTCATGTTTTGTAAAAAGGTAGATGACAAGAAGCCAACCTTACAACACAATACCAAAAATTACCCGCTTTGAACTATTCACCTCCGTCTACTAATTAGGTGAATTTAATTATATTTGCACTATGTTAAACAACATATGAAAAAAGCTAATTCATTACTAACATATTATAAGTTTTTGAACTGTTAAGCTACTGTAATAGCTGACCCTATACCTAAAGCATATATTTGAATAATCTCTCTTATTTGCAAGATTCAGCAAAATTACGGCTTTTCAATCAACATTTTTAGAGTACAAAATAAAAAAAAGTTATCAACAAAGAAATCTTTACCGAACTTTACTCATGCACACATATCTTTAGCAGCAACAAAAACTTTTTTCGACCTAATTTCATAAATATTTGATCTCATTTAACAAAAATGTCGTTGGTTTTCTTGGTAAAGTACTCTATTGTCATTTTATTTAGTATATATCAAGCATATAAAGGAATAATAGTATAAAGAGATTTTACTATTATACTACGAGTATTAAACATCCAAATAGGTAATGCTAGTTGTATACTCGAGGAGTTTTAGCCATAAAAATTTGTTACCATCCACATACAGTCATCTATAGTTTTACAAAACATGACATGTTACTGAAAGGTGGGAGGTCCCATATAGGCAATCTAACTCTTCTTAATATGTAAACGCAATTACGAAAGCACACATGTTTTATGTTGCTAATATGTTTATTTTTTTGGGTCGTGATAAAGAAATCTCCTTGAGGAGCTTGTATTAGATCCCAGAAGCTCTGTTTGCATTCACGAATCCATATATAGACCACGATTTAAGCGTCACAATTCACCTAACAGTATCAAACAATTCTGGTGTTTAAAAAAAAATTATCACACAATTCTATAATGTTTGATATTATTATCAATAGTTGTTCAAAAATAATAATAATAATAAACAAAAACAAAAGTAGCAATCAGATTGCTCATAAATAATATCAATTGTAGCTTCATTTCCCTCAAATTTCTAGTTTCCTTAACAAAATCTAAAAAATCATTGAAACATTATATCAAACACTTAATATACATATAAGAATATTGAACATTTGCATAAGATACCCAAAACAATCCTCTAGTGCATGTACCTTTGATTTATATTCTCTAGCTAAGATCCATCATTATAATCAAGATAGAATTCCTGAAGATATGTGATAATATATTCATAACATAAGGTAATGAATAATTAATAAATGCAAAAAAGAAAGAAAGAAAAATATAATATTGAAAAAAAAACCCCAAATAACAAAAATAGAACATCCTTTATACTTACGGTGGTGCGGCGGCTTATTCCATATACTAAGAACACAGATTTGATCATGGTTTCTTTTTGAATTCATCCTATTTGAATTTTTTTTTTTTTTTCTTTTTTAATATTTGGTCGTGACGGAAATTTTTATGAAGTAAAGGGGAGAACTGCCACCTGGCAAGTCTTAAGAAATCTTGCTTTATTAAGAAGAGAAATTATACTTTAATGGATGTATCTACGGGGGAAAGAAAATTGAAAATAAGAATCCTTTTATCAGCAAATCTATACATATCTACACCTATATCTATATATCTACACCTATATCTATATATTAATTAAAGAGTTGAATTTCAATGTCGAATTTCATAACATGATCATGCATATGTGAGATACCAGAAGGTTATCTCTATATATAATAAAAAAAAATTATTTTTTATAACTAGTTTTATAAAGTTTTTAATGTGGCAAATCCATAGTTCACCTTAAAAGTATTTTATTTAATTATAATGTCATATTTATAAAATAGAAAAAGCTTTTTACATCTTTAATAAAAGTATTGATCATTTATATAAAGAAAAAAAAAATCTCTTTTAGATAATATTTGTCTTTTTTTTATTTACTTAAAGTAGTAGTCATTTTTATTTTAAAAATTATTATTGTGTTAGTGATTTATTAACTATATAGTTATTGTGTTAGTTGAATTATTAGATGTATATCAAGTCAATCATTTATATAAAGGAAAAAAAATCTATCTTAGACAATATTTGTTTTTTTTTAATTTACTTAATGCAATAGTCATTTTTATTTTAAAAATTATTATTGTGTTAGTGATTTATTAATTATATATAGTTATTGTGTTAGTTGAATTATTAGATTTATATCAAGTTATAATGTTTTAATTACAAACATCATATATATATTTTTTAATATATTTTATAATTTTAAAATTGTAATTAATATGCCCGGGTTGATTAACTAGTTGTGTATTAGACCAGAATACGTGGATAGATGAATGGTAGCGTGTCGATTATATCTGGGTGCGGAAGCCCTCGAGATAAGCCCAAGCCGTAGAAAGCGAACACACGCATACACCCCAACCCGTGAAGATTGCGAATATCCTATAGAAAGGTCTGCTAAAGTAAACATGATTCGATTTAAGTAAAGATACATACCTAAAGATCCCGTAGAACCTGTAAAGACATTAATCATGTTTGTCATTGGTTTCGGGTTCTCAAAACAAGATGATTGAGTGATTATGAGATGATAAATTCGGCTAAAATAATGCAAGAGGGTTATTTGCCTATAACACATTTAACCTTCAGGTGTTTAATGTCTTATAATGTTTTTTATATTATTGTGAGTAATTACACATTTAACTCTTGGGTGTTTAAGCCCTCTAAGTCATCATAGTTCCAATAATCTGATCTGAAATATTATAGTATGTCTTTAAGAGTAATTACGTTCATTGTATATTTATTAGACATATGGATTTTAGTTAGTGTCAATTATCATATCAGGAATGATAGAGTGACAGTTACATTAAAAGTTTTACGACTTTTACGTCCCTAAGCAAAAGTATGTCATTCACTCACTCACTACTTGTAAATGAGACCCTTTGTATAAGCAAAATTATGAGATTTATGAACTTCACAGTGACGCCCAATTGGGCTATTAGGCTGGGAACTTTGTAGAGTACTACTCTTTGCGAACATACATTTGCGAATTTACAACTCCGCAAATGTATCCTTTTTTCAGAAATCATACTGTGATTTTTTCACTACTCTATGATTTGGCCTGTTAATGTTATAGGAGGTGTTTAGTATAATGGAATGGAAAGAAAAGAAAGGGAATGGGAAAGACTTCCCTTGTTTGTTTGTAATGAAGAAAGTGAATGAGAAAAGAGAAAGGGGAAACAATTTTATTCTCTCTATTCTCTACAAATTGGAGAGAATGGATGAGAATGGGAAAGAAAAAAAATTTCTTTTTGAAGATGTTATATGTAATAAATATATTATTATTTAAAAATTTATTTTTTTTATATATTCATTCTCTGTGGGTACCAAAAAACGGAATCCATTCTTTTTCTAAATACTTGTTTTTTTACTCACTATTTTCATTCTGTATTATATTTACATTCTCTATGATTCACTCCTACCAAACATCCCCTAGTAACTTTAGTTAATCCAAGCGTATCTTACTAATATTATGTAATATCCGCATATAATAATAATAATAATAATAATAATAACAATAATAATAATAATAATGACAGATATAATTAGCATATTAGCGTAGCCCATACTACATCTGTATAGGAGATAACTAGATTTTAGACCCGTGTCCAACACTGGACACGAGATTTATGATATTATTAATATTAGATATTAATACATGTAACTCGTAAAAGCTTATAAAGTAAAAGTTAAAGATATAAGTAGATACTGAGTGTTCAATTCAAATACAACCACTACTAAAATCTTAATATATTTACAATAAATTTAATTTATTTTTACATAATTAATTTTATATATATCATAGGACGATATATATTAGTTATTATTTTATTGGATAGATATTAGCTATTATTTTATTGGATATATATAAGCTATTATTATTTATTTATTATATTCAAATTATTGGATAAAAAGTGTAAATTTGTAATGGAAAACAAAAAAGTGTAAATTAAAGTCAAAATTGAAAACAAAAGTCAACATTAAGAAATCGTAATTTTATATATATGATAGAACATATTATTGGATATATATTAGTTATTATTTTATTGGATAAATATTAGCTATTATTCTATTAGATATATATAAGCTATTATTATTTATTAATTATATTAAAATTATTGGGTAAAAAATGTAAATTTGTGATGGAAAATAAAAAGGTGTAAATTAAAGTCAAAATTAAAAACAAAAGTCAACCTTAAGAAATCGAGAGTTGTGATTGGTCGATAAGTTATTAGAGCAACTGTGTTTTAATATAATAAAAGATGTTTAGCGTATGAGGTTACAACTAAAACTATTGATGACATAGAGCTTTGAATATAATGTACATGATCACCTATCGAGAGGCTAATCTAGGACTTTTGTGTTCTTTTATTGAATATAAATCTATTTATTTACCTATAACACATTTAATTACACTTTTAATTAGTTCTTAACAAATATTCTTAGCTAATTCTAACCTATCATTATGAAAATATTGATGTATTACAAATTATTTTATCGAAGAAACTGAAGCTTAACATTAAAAAAATTTAGGAATAAATTAGTGATGCATTACAGTCCTTTGATTTTTCTTTTTACACCAATCTTGCAATTGACAGCAAGTATCAAAAATTCAAAGCGTCAAACGTCATACAAAATTATGGTATTACATGATTTATTTGTTCCACTATTGTATGAGTAAATATATTAAAGTTAGGGAAAAAAGCATTGAACCATGCCTTATTGCCTTTTATATATTAACTAGTACTGATATTCATACGATGTATGGACTGATTATATATATATCGTATAATTATAATACATTTTTATTTTTATTAAAAAGATGGTTATAAAATTTTAGACGTATTAGTAATATTGTGCATAAAATAGTCATATTTTTATCATAGAATTAAAAAGGCTAGTTCTTAATATAAATTACTACAACAAAGATATTATTTATTCACACTTACTTATAAAAAATGTGAAAAAAATCTTAATTTGTTCACACTTGAAAATGTTTAAAAAGCATTCATATTTAAAAGTGTGAAGAAATTAGAAAAATCATAAATTTTTCACACTTAGAAGTGTAAGGATTACTTTCTAACATCAAATTTCTTCACACAAGAAAGTGCGGAAAAATTTGGTGTTAAAATTTTACGTGAATGTGAATATGTTTAACATTTGTTCACACTTTTAAGTGTGAAATTTTTCTTTCCACATGTATAAGTGTAAAAAAATTATAAATTTTGAAATTTTTTTACATTTTTACATGTGTATACTTTTTAAACATTTTTAAATGTGATTATATTAAGAAATTTCTTTACACTTCTGTAACGTAAGTGTGAATATATGGAATTTTTGTTGTAGTGAAAAGATAACTTTTTATTTAGAGTTAATTACTGAAATGGTACCCAATGTTTGCGTCATATTACTGGTTTCATACATTTCCTTTCGAAATTACGCTGATCATACCTAATGTATGCAAATTTCCACTCGGACCATACTGAAGGCTAACGCCGTCACGTGTCCGTTAAAAACTCCCCCACGTGACTTGCACGTGAGGGGTAAAGATGTAATTTTACGTTTCTTAATTACTTAAATAGTACCTAACGTTTGCACGATATTTCTGATTTCATACCTAATGTTTTTCTTAATTACTTAAATGGTACCTAATGTTTAGTTATTAAGTTTTTTTATTTTTATATTTTTTCTTTTGAAAGGTAAATTCCATTTTAAGTCAATGTCTTACAAACTGGTATTTTAGTCATACTGGTGTGGAAAATTTTTTGGTATTATCGGTATTACTGAAAATACTGGCCGGTATGACTATTTTTAATTTCTTTTATTATTCTTTTATGAAAAATTTTCAAAACTTGTTACAACTTAACGAAAATAGTCAAAATACACTTATAATCCAGTAAAAAATAATACCAAATAAGTTTTAAAATATAAGTTTAAAGTTCACAAATAACCAAAAATAGCATTAAAGTATCATAAAAATAAATTTATAAAAAATTTAAATTTTCTTTTTCGAAAATATTGGGAATACCGCAACGGTAATACCAGAAATATCCAGGAATACCAAAATAACGGCCGGTATTTAAAACATTGCTTTAAGCTTCGTGTCGCAGTAAATATTGACCGGTATTTCTGGTATTACTGGAATATTCCGGTATTTCCAGTATTTTCAAAAAAGAAAATTTGAATTTTTTTAAAAATTGTTTTTATGATACTTTATTGCTATTTTTGGTTATTTGTGAGCTTTAAACTTATATTTGTTATGAAAAATCTATTTTGTATTATTTTTTATTGGATTATAAGTGCATTTTGACTATTTTCGTTAAATATAAACAAGTTTTGAAAAATTTTCATAAAAGAAAAATAAAAATAATTAAAAATAGTCGTACCGGCCAGTATTTTCGGTAATACCGATAAGACCAAAAAAAATTCCACACTAGTATGACTAAAATACCAGTTTTTAAGAAATTGGCTTAAAACGGAATTCACCCTTCAAAAGAAAAAAAAAATTTAAAAAATTTAATAACTAAACATTAGATACCATTTAAGTAATTAAGAAAAACATTAGGTATGAAATCAGCAATATCGTGCAAACATTAGGTACCATTTAAGTAATTAATAAACGCGATATTACATCTTTACCCCTCACGTGCAAGTCACGTGAGAGGGTTTTTAACGGCCACGTGACGGCGTTAGCCTCCAGTATGGTCCGAGTGGAAATTTGCATACGTTGGGTATGATCAGCGTAATTTCGAAAGGAAAGGTATGAAACCAGTAATATGGCCCAAACGTTAGGTACCATTTCAGTAATTAACTCTTTTATTTATGGATTATAATCAATGATTTCTAAAATAAATAAAGCCAACTTAGATATTACATTAACATTAAGATGATGCATGATAATTTTGTTGAAAAAAAAATTAACAATACAAATCAATGGAAAAACAGTTGTACCTGAAACTTACTACATGAAATTTGTAATGAATTTTGACCGAAAACTAATTTTGAATGAAACATTACTATTCGTATGGAAGTTACTTTTAAAAAGTTTTATGATCAAAAAATTTTATGTTTTAGAATTAAGGATATCTTTTAGATCATATTGGATAAATATAATGATACCTTATACAAAAGGATTTTTAGTTTAAATATGAATGGAATAAGAAAATCATTCGATTGTATTTTTTTTTAAATAAATTTAATTAAAAAAATATTTGTCGTTTTAATACAATGTTATATGTTGATTAAGAAAAGCTACAATTCTGTTTTAGTTTATTGGTAGATACAAAATTAAAGCATTTGCATTCTCGAATAACTCTCGTAGTTTTCCCGCTAACTTATCAATTAATAACTCTAAACGACATCAACTATGTTTTCCTCGAACTTCCATGCTTTATGCCATATACCAATTCTGCTTTTGCTTCCATAAAAATTAAAATAAAATATTATATAGAAAAGCCAAAAAAATCTTGACCGTCAATTTAAACAAACATATAAATACAAGCAAATGAATTGAATGTACATTGAAATTGTTGCACTTGCACATAATGACACGGCTACAACCCTCCTTAGTCAACACGTAGTCTCCTGCTTAATCTAGAGTTATTATATTATTATATATATTAAAAACAAAGTTACAAAAATACGTGTAAAGAATAATAACGAGTCATTTTATTTGTTTAGGCCTATTTTCATTTTCTTAATGGGTTAACTTCATTTTATTTTAGACCTATCTTATATTCTTAATTTTGGGCTTGACAAATTATGTTTTGATATTTTAAATTGATTCTAATTTGTTTACAAAGATCACTTATTTTAATTGCATATTATCATTTTTTAAGTTTGTAACATTTTTACTTTATCTCATGTATTACAAGTGAATTATTATATAGTATATATATACAGATAACAGTAGAATGTATGTTTTGAATATATACACTTAACCATCTCTGAAAAATTTATTTGCAATACTTATTATTTTCAATGTTATTTCGGTTGATGTTTTATTATTATGGATAATTTTTGTTTCACTTTCTATTTTCAATGATTTGAGAATTTAGCTTTAATTATGTTTGTATTTTTATTTTAAAGATTCTACTTTTATCCTTATTATCTTTTAAAATTTATATAATATATTAATCTGTAATAAAATTTTATTGTCGATTTTTTCTAATTTATAATTGCTTACTCATTAAAAAATCAATATCAACTCAGGTTTTGAGCTATATAATGTTTCTAAAAACATGTAATATTTTTTATACCATACGGAACACAATAAATATAATGTCTCCCGGGACAACGCCCGGGTAACGTATCTCGTATATATATTAAAAACAAATCTTTGGTTTTCGTGCAAACTACAGTAAGTATTTTTTTTATTTTTTTTTTTCCACACCTATATCTTTTTCCACTTTTTTGGTTTTTAAATATTTGTCCATACCCATCTCTCTTTTTAAATTTTTGGGGTTTATAAGTTTTTTTTTTTTAAGTTTTAAGTTTTTATCTTAAAAATAAGGGTAATGGAGCAAATCCTAGCCCCGGTACCATAATTGAATATCTATCAACTCACCACGTATGAGTCATATGATGCCGGTACAATACACTCATCCTAATCCTTGCATAATCAACGTGTAAAGAATAGTATACTTTTTATTCTTTTTATATTTACCACATAAGTTTCAATCTTTACACTTTTAACACTAAACTATAATACTTTTTAGTAAATAATAGTATACTTTTTATTCTTTTATTCTTTTTATTTTCACTACATAAGCTTCAATCTTTACACTTTTAACACTAAACTATAATACTTTTTAATAAAGAATAGTATACTTTCTATTCTTTTTATCTTCACCACAAAAGTTTCAATCTTTACACTTTTAGTTTTTTATTTTTTTTATTTTCACCACATAAGTTTCAATCTTTATACTTTTAGCACTAAACTATAATACTTTTTAGTAAAGAATATTATACTTTTTATTATATTTATTTTCACTATAAAAGTTTCAAACTTTACACTTTTAGCACTAAACTATAATGCTTTTTAGTAAACTTTTTATTCTTTCTATTTTCACCACAATATTTTAACTATTTACACTTTAGCATTAAACTTTCATACTTTTTTATTTTCTTTTATTTTAAAGTTCGGAAAACGTGTAAAGATTAATATTTTTTATTTTCACCACAATAGTTTCACTATTTACACTTTTAGCACTAAAATTTAATAATTTTTAGTAAACTTTTTAATCATTTTATTTTTATCACAATATTTTAACTTTTTATACTTTTAGCACTAAACTTTCATACATTTTGATAATCTTTTATTTTAATCACAACATTTTAGCCTCTCACACTTTAGCAACAAATTATTTAACATATATATTAAAAAGAAATGTATGGGAAAACGTGTAAAGAATATTAAACTTTTTATTCATTTTATTTTCACCACAATATTTGAACTATTTACACTTTAGCACAAAACTTTTGTACTTTTTGATTTTCTTTTATTTTAACCACAACATTTTAGTCTCTTATACTTTTAGCACTAAACTTTTATACGAACTACTTTCTTTCACACAAAAATTTCACCACAATGTTTGTTTTTTAACTGTCGCGTGCAAAGAATAGTACCTTTTTTATTCTTTTTATTTTGACAGCAACATTTTAATCCCTTATACTTTTAGCACTAAACTTTTATACTTTTTTATTTTCTTTTATATTCACCAGAACATTTTAGCCTTTTATGTTTTTAGCACTCAACTTTTATGCGAACTACTTTTACTTTCATACAAAACTTTCACTGTTTTTTTTTTACTGTAAAGTGCAACGAAGGGTAACCTTTTTATTCTTTTTTTTTTCACCACAACATTATAACCCTTACACTTTTAGCACTGAATTTTTGTACTTTTTGATTTTCTTTTAATTTTACCACAACATTTAAGCCTCTTACACTTTTAGACTAAACTTTTATGCGAACTACTTTTTCTCACACAAAACTTTTACTAATCATTTTCTAACTGACAAATGTCCATTTTTTATTTTTAATTATTTGAATAATACATGTTTTCTTCAAAAAGTTTGTGGTTTTTTAACCTCGGTCCATGAACGCATATCTATTTGTAACACATTATCTTTTGAATAATTCTTTTCTATTACAAGTAAATCGTTAACAAATGTAATGTCTCCCGGGACAACGCCTGGGTGACATATCTCGTTTTTAACGGTAATTTAAAGTTAACAGTATTGTCTTTTAGGAACAAAGGTGTAATCGGTTTTTTTTTTACGGTTTCTTCCACTGGCACTTATCGGCATTTCAGTTCTCTTACACCATCTTTCCTAGCACAAACTGGCAAGTTTCATCATTTATATATAGTGATTCTATTGTGCCAATATTTGTGAACGTTCTATGACCTTTATTCTTTTCGGTTGTAGTGCCCAGCAAATTTTTGCCGAAAGCCTAGTTTTTTATTGGGATTTTTCGATTTTGATATTAATATTATGTTTTCTTGCTTTCTATTGCCGGATTCGATTTGCCGATACTCCTAACGTACACGCTTACTTTTTCCGACGAGATCTGAAACTCGTTTTACTTTTTCCCATGAAGCTTGATTTCTCCAGTTTGGGGGGTTTTCCAGGTTGTCGGTTTTGGCTCTTTGCATCTCCTTGTTTGGGGTTTACATTTCATTGTTTGGGTTGCATTTCATCGCTAACTATATGATATCATGTTCTCCAGCGACCCTTTTTTTGGTGTTTTCGGTCACTGCTGCTGCTATATATACTCATACTGGCTTATATGTGTTTATATTCGATTGTTTATGTATATTTGTTGCCTAAGAGTGTCGTTTAATTGTTTATTACTATATGATTATCTTTGGTAGTGTTAGTATTGTGTTAGCGTTGCCGGAATCTTCATTCTGATGTGGAATTCTCGTTTTTTGTTCCATTAAAGCTTTTGACTAAAAAATACCAATTTACCAATTTATGAAACTACACTCTTGCCCTTTATATATCTAATTTTAACTACAGAAGAGTCTGGCCATACTAAAAAACACTTGTGTATTTAATATGCAAAACAATTTTCTCACATATAAAGTAAAATTTAAAACATTATAGCGCATTTAGTTAAAGAAATTTATATTTAAATTCTTATTTTCAACCTTTATAATAAAAAGATTTGTTTTTAATCTTCACAAAATAAATTAAAAAGTCTAAAATACGCGTTCCATATTAAAACCCTTATATTTAATTTTTATATATTAAAAAATTAAAACTTTTTTTTTCCAGAGGTAGGAGTGGAGAGGCGAAGATAAAAAATATGGCGATTGATGAATAGAAGTTGGAGATTTTAAAATTTGGAAAATAGAGGATGAAAAATATGAAGTCTATAAAATTTATTTAAGATTTTGATTGAATAACAAATTATAATGTTTAATATTTTGTAAAAAATCTTTTTAAAAAGAATAACTTGATCACATATTTACTTCTATATTTTCATCAAAACAAAAATGAAAAATAAAAGATTTTTTTATTAAGATTTTGACTTTCTATAAATGGTAGAGTTGTGAACATCAATCTATACATCCGATTTCGTGGAATTATATCGTCTATCGGCGAGGTGATATCGAGTTTGTCATACTCGACTAAAAATCGACCAGCAATACAATCTCGAGCAACTTGGTCAAACTTGTGTCTATCGTCAAAAATTAGGTGTTTTGGATCATGTCAAAATAAAGTATTTATTTTATTTTTTTGATTTTTAAAATTTTGATAAATAATGTTATTGTATCTAAATAATTATATTTAAGTTTAAAATTTTATATATATATATATATTTTCAATTCATATTACCTATAATTTTGAAAAACTATTATTTTAAAAAAAAAAAACCCAATTCGTTTATTTCTTTAATCCGATCCGAGTCTTAAAAATCTCCACCCACCGATCCGATCTGATCCGATGCTCGAGTTTGATCACGTTCATAAATGGTCGGTCCCTCATTCCGTCTATATATACGCGCATACATTTGCACAAAGCATCTCTTCCAAGATCTTTCCTTAGATCTAAACAGAGAAACCAAAAAAAACACATACACACTAATAACTCAGCAGATCGATCAACAATGGCGACTGGAGCAGCGGGAGACGGGATATTCGGGAACGTATTCGGTGGAACCATATCAACCGACGACATGGGCATACAACACCGTCCGTACCATCGCAACTGCACATGTGCACTTCATAAATCCAATGAAAAAAACAATAATTCATCCTGTCATCATCCTCATGGGTGTTCTCCTAAAGTATCATATCCTGTCAGAAGATCATGGAGTGAAGGCTGTTTAGTTGCAATGATGACGTCATCACAACCTTCTCCTGGCTCTTCTCCTTCTCCGCCGCCGGCGCCGACTGGTGCTCCGAGGTTGCCGCCACATGCACCTCACCATCGTTGATATATTTGCTAGGTCTGATGATATGTGTTTTGTTAGGTTGTTTTGATTAATTAAAATGGAATTGAATCTAATGAGTCATATGTACATCCCTTTGATCTATATCTATTACTGTAGTTTTTTTTTTTTTATATTAGTTTTTCTTTTTAATAAATTTTTTCGTTTTTTTCAATTTTATATTAGTGGATCTGTAATCTTTTTGTGTAGTTAATTGATCGAATTTAGGCATCTGTCTCTTTAATTTGGTATTTTGGTTTAGCTTATTTTCATTCTTAGTAAAATGTATTATCAACTTCAAGTATATCGAAGTGTTCATTGCTTATTTTTCAATTAACCAACCTTAACTTAAATTTAGTTAGATCCAAATGTGATCTTTCCTGATATGATATTTTTTTATTGTATAATTTGAAGATCATTAATCATTTTATTTCTCAATTTCAGTTAAATTACCAAAACATTTTCATTTACTTGGTTGTGTGGTATTATTTGTTTTGTTTTTTTTTTGTGCATTTGACATTTTAATTGTCTGAAAATATCTTCTTTTGTGCTAGAAGTAAACTAGAGTTGAGTTTTATTTTAACATATACATGTTTCATGCTTCATTTAATGAAAGTTAGTTACAATCAATGAAAATGAAAATAGTTGTTGGTGGCTATAAAGAACAAAAGTTATAAAATCATGAGATCAATTAAGTTCTATAAAAATAAAAAAAAAAGAAGGTAAAAATTAAGTGTTAGTCTTCTCCATTATGTAAACAACATGATTGTCATCTTCAGAAAATATATGGTCAAATATCAGAAATGCAAAGTTCTTAATGTGGAAATATCAGCTACAATTTTATTTTTTCTCATTAAAATACAATTTCTATATTCTTAATAAAAAATTAATAAAATGGCAAAAAGCAAAGAAGGCTGGAAATGCGAATAACGTGACTAAGTGGGAGGTCCAGTCCAGCCAAAACCACCTCGACCTCTCCGCGTCTTGGGCTGTGTACGGCTGTCGATACCTTTTTTTCTGTATATTATAATTATTTTTGAAAAATCTTTTAACCATCACATTAAACACTTAATTTATTATTATTACCCTAACAGCACCATTAGCTACTTTTATTCATGATTGTTACACTGAAATCTTAATTTGTTGATATCATATCATCATATTAAACATGATATCAAACATGTTTATAAGTTATCACTCGTTCGACCGTCGGCCATTGTAATCTAATGACTTTCTATGAGTAATTATATGAAATTTCATATACTTTTAATGTAAAACGACTATACGAGTATAAAATAGAAGTTAAAATGAAATCCCACCATGATAACCAGCAAATTACCTTTACGAAACAGTATTTTGTGATCCCAACTCGTAACTTGATATCGATACAAGGCTGCAAATGTGATGCTCGTCTAACGTGGTTGCCCACTTGGCCCTTGTAAAGCGTTACCTGTCCATGTGTTGAAAATATGACTGAGATTTAAATTTCATGGTTCAATTTTACCATCTATACAATGGATTATAAACTTTTGAGTTGTAACAACTTAGAGGAGTCAAGTAAGAGGTATATCAATCTTTGATTTAAGATCAAAGAGCATAATTCAAAGTTAATCATTAATTTTTTTAATTTAGTTTTTGAACGGCTATAATCATTAAATTATGATGTTTGATTATTATAATATAACAGTTGTGCTTAAATTAAGATTTTAGCTATGTGTTTAAGAACTTTTAAGGGCTCTCATTGAAGATAAATGAATCACAAACTAATTACAAACATAATTTTACAAATTGACATCGCTTATGAAGTGGAGCAATCATGTTAAAATTTAGGGTTTAGTATCTGGGGGTGTAAGTAACTTTTACACTTTTCCTATTGTGTAAATGTAACTTTCATTTGGTTCATTGTATGTAACTAACCTGGTAAATTGAACGATTAATGTAAAAGTGTATACATGACAAACCATATGAGCTGCCACGTTGAAGGTTTTGATTGGTCAACGTAAAAATTTTACATTAATCGTTCAAATTTAATGGGTTAGTTACATACAATGAACCAAATGAAAGTTACATTCACACAATATAAAAAATGTAAAAGTTACTTACACTTTCAGATACTTAACCCTAAAATTTATTTTCTTTTTTTCTTCCTTCCTTTGTTTTTATTGGTGGTGAATGAATTTGCAAAAATATGTTCGGCGGAGATCTAACATACTGCATTAAAGGATATGATTTTTGAAGAACCATAAATTTAGGGTGTTTGTATAAAAAGAAGGAATTGGAGTGAAGGACAATATCTTATTTTTACTTTTAAACAGCACGAATGTATAAGATAGAAACTAATACTTTCTACAATTATCTTATCTTTTCTGTTGTCATACTCTTGTTTCCGCTACTATTTGCATCTTAGTATGGTAAATTTTAAACGAATGCTTGTTCTAACTGAGTTAAGTGTATGTAAATGTGTAATGCCGCACAACTCACAAATACGGATAATAAATTTGATAAGGGCCTGGGTCCAAAATAGTGTGTAATACTGCTAAATTAAGTCACGGGCTAGGCCCAAAATAATATATACTTATACTGCTCAATTATCAAAGAGTTGATACATGGAGATCTATTCTATCTTTTCCTGAATATTCATTTCTGGGTATCAATTAAATATTGGGCATGATGTGTGCGAAAATTGCTTATTTATATTGGCTATGTTGCGTTTCTTATTTTCATAACTTATAGTATATTTAAAAAGACTTGGGATATACGTAAATTTTGGTGCAGTGCTATTTTATTTTTTGATGATAAAGGAGGTTATACCAAATGATCGACTTGTAAAAACTTGCAGGCGTAGCAAGAAACTTTGAGAACATGCAAGTCAAGGCTCCATATTAACCATAAATTAAGGGGGTTATACCAAAATGACTATGACAGTGTTTATAGAGGTAACCTCTTAAAGAGAACATTTTTTTTCCCGAACATTCGATCGGTTATGTCATCACGTAAACTTCACCGTATAATGGTAAAGTCTTGCACGTATCCTATAAAATGAAGTGGTGACTATAGATCATTACAAGAATTTGGAAGAAAACCCCGAAACTTGTCATCCTTAAAAATCGAACTCAGGACCTTAGGTAAAACCTGAGAGCGCCTCTGACCGGTTGGACTAGTAATCATTGGTTAAGTATCTGGAAGTGTAAGTAACTTTTACATTTTTCCTATTGTGTGAATGTAACTTTCATTTGGTTCATTGTATGTAATTAACTCGCTAAATTTGAACGATTAATGTAAAATTTTTACGTTGACCAATAAAAAACTTCTATGTGAGAGCTCATATGGGTGTGCCACGTATACACTTTTACATTAATCGTTCAATTTAACGAGTTACTTACATACAATGAACCAAATGAAAGTTACATTCACACAATAGAAAAAGTGTAAAAGTTACTTACACCCCCAGATACTAAACCCTTTCTTTTTAACCTATTTTACTATCATGCTCATTTACTTGTTAGAAATGTAACTTAATATGAATCAACTCCTTGATAAGGACAAATGTTGTAACCGACTAACAATGAGCTCCATTCTAGTTTCAAGATTTTTAGAAGAAGAAAAATTGCTTTATGTTTAGTTGTTAACAACATGAAATGGAACGAGCTTCACAAGGATCACTTTAAAGATTTATAGTATTGAAGCCAAGTTTAAATCGTTATCTTATTCATCTTTCAAAACAGATCCCATGGGGATATATACACGGCAAAAGAAGTAAGAATGAGAAACTAAATAATTGGTAAAATTAAAGAGCTAAATACTAAAAATATAAAATCTTTTACTCCCCCTCAAGCTCGAGCGTGAAGATCTCGAACGCCAAGCTTGCTAAGTAACTCCCGTAGGTGTTGAGTTCCCAAAGCCTGGTGAACATATTAGCTATCTGGTTCTTTGTCCCAATGTACATTGGAATAATTTCTTTGGACTCTACTCGTTTTCTAACAAAATAGCAATCCATCTCAACATGTTTTGTCTGCTCATGGAAAACCGGATTATTAGCTATGTGTTTTGCTGTCATATTGTCACAATACAGAGGTGTGGGATCAACAGAACGAACCTGGAATAATAACCATCCGACCCACAAAACTTCAATAACAGTAGCAGCCATAGCCCTGTATTCAGGTTCGGCAGATGACCTTGAAACCACCGACTGCTTTTTGGTCTTCCATGATATGGGTGCATTACCCAACAAAAGTAAGTAGCCTGTTCTTGAACGTCGAGTAAAATAACAACCAAGCCAATCCGCATCACAATAAGAAGCAAGGTCTAAACCACCATCTTTAGGTAAGAAAATACCTTGGCCAGGTGTAGTTTTAAGATATCGCAAGACCCTATGAACAACACTAGGTGTTCTTTTCGAGGATCTGAGACGAATCGACTTAAAACATTAACCGAATAAGAGATGTCTGGCCTGGTTGCTTGTAAGTACAATAGTCTGCCTATAAGTTTGTGATATTCGGTAGCATTTACTTTATCACTTTCTGTTCGTCCATCTAACTTTAAATTTTGTTCCATAGGCAATGCACTTGGACAACATCCAATTTGGCCACTGTCCTTAAGGATGTCTAAGGAATACTTTCGTTGGCTTAACACTGTCCCATCAAAAGTTCTAGATACTTCGATCCCTAGGTAATATTTTAAATCCCCAAGATCTTTGATGCTAAACTCTTTGTTGAGATAATCTTTTGTTTGTTGTATTTTCTGAATATTGTTTCCTGTACTGATAACATCATCTACATAAATGAGGACTGCCATGTAAAGATCTTTATCTTGAATAGTGAACAGTGTTGGGTTATATAACTATTTATCACAACAAATCACAAAGCACGCAACGGAAGACAAGATCTATGCAGTTTAATTCCAAAGTATAGAATATGTACCTTATAATGGAGAGATTAAAACAAGAACAAGGTTTAAATTAACCTCTCTACGACTGCACACTCAACGTTAGAACGTATGTATGCTAATACTTGATCACGAACGAACAACCCTTTTTACTTAACCCTTTCGATTGAAACTCCATGAACTAAGAACATATGTGGTCAACAAAACAAAGGACCATAATTAATGTGTACATTAATTAATGATTGTATATGTAGTTCCATGATTTCAAACGGCACAAACCAAAATCCTTTTTTTGGTTTTTGATTCGGTTCGACCGAAAAGAAAAAGGGAGAGAGGAGGAGAGATTTTCTTTACGTGACTTGATGAATAAAACCTTTGAATTAAGTCCTCTGTTTATAGGGAATAATTAGGGTTTAATTTACTTGGTGATCAAGCTAAATCAAGACTTAAAAGGCCTCTCAAAAACCGACCCCCTTTATGGATTTAAAGCCCAACTATAATTTCCATATTTCACATTTTAAACCTCCTCCAAATTAATTTAAATACAATTAACCCTTTAACTTATTTAAATTAATTATTTCGTGATCAAATTAATTAATAAATTACATTTAATATATTAATTAATTTATAGTTACATTCACGTTGAGGTGTGACCCCGTAGGCTTAAATACTTTTCGGACATACGTTCATTTTACGTGATCATATTCTAACAGCTCCCACTTGAGCTCGTAACGAATGAAGGTAATAACATTGGTAAACGTCTAGCAACACGCCAATGCTCCCGAAAACATTTAAGTATAGTTTTAAATGGTTAAGGCATTTATCATCCCTTTGTTTCGATACCTTTGTTAAATATGAATATGGATCGAGATCATTTCATAATTTAACGATTATGTTTTTCATTCTATAACTAATTAATGATTACCAAATATAATCGAGAACTATCTGGATTTATTTGGGCACGACCATGCAAACATCTTAATTAGTCCTAATGAGGGCGCCAAACGGTATCATATTTCAATTTTAAATTGAAGGAACAAATCATATATTGACTACACGTGTCAGTCATCATATTTCACGACGCTTTCTGAAAATAGCCCTTTATGTACCCCCTTATTCAGGTGGGTTAGAACTATATCTAGTAAGTGCGATTCATATATGCTGACCTACTTGTATCTCAAGTCAAAGGATCAATAAAAGTAACCATTTGCGAATTTCACTTAATGACGTCAATCCATAAAGTGATAATTCGTTAGTGGGGTGGTCCGATATGCATCCACTATGGATATCATGTGAGTTTGGTGGGAACCATCCATTACATATTCCAAGAATATAACCAATCACTCACATTTGTCTTCGTTTAATTATATTCCCATATAATTAATCGACCCATATAATTAATCGACAATGGACAATTTAGAATATTTAATAATACATAAAATATTAAAATATTCAGGGATTAAACATACAAATATAGGACACAATTTAATATTGAATGAAATCAAACATATCAAGTACTTTATTTCCTTATGGAAAATATAAATTGTTTAACATCCCTTATCCAAATACCGAACAACAGATTTACATGTAATAACTAGCTAATTTGAGTCCTATGCCCTCGGCATGCCTTTCAAGCTTGGGCCTAGACAAAGCTTTTGTGAAAGGATAAGCTAAGTTAAAATCTGTGTGAACTTTGAGTAATAATGTCTGGCACCTTTCTGAACTCCGTGTTCGTTGGCAATGATTAATGCACCAGTATTATCACGGTACATATCATTGGGTAAGTCACTCGAGGGGATCACGTCAAGCCCGCTAGTGAACTTCCTTATCCAGACTGCTTCCATTGCGGCTTCTAAGGCGGCAATGTACTCAGACTCTGTTGTAGATACGGCAACTGTGGTTTTTAGCTCATAGCATTCCACCGTGCCTTCATTTAAATAATGAAGACGTATCCCGACTGATATTTAGAATCATATTTATCAGTCTAAAATCCAACATCACAGTATCTATTTACATTGAATTCTGGATCAGGATTTCTTCCATACACCAAGAATAACTGTTTAGTAGCACATATGTACTTAAGAATATTCTTTACAGCAATTCAATGATCCTATCCAGGATTTTGCTGATAGTGGCTAACTATATTTTGCGCGAACGCAATATCAGGTCTAGTGCATCTTATCGCATACATAACAGATCCCACAGTCGAAACATAAGGGATTTTTCGCATACGCTCCACCTCATTAGGTGTAGAAGGACTGTTCTTGCTAGATTTAAGTCTTTCTAGCATGGGAACGAAACCACGCTTAGAATTCTTAATCTTGAATCGCTTCAAGATCTTATCAATATAAGCACTTTGACTTAATCTAAACAACTGCTTTGATCCATCTCAGTAGATCTTGATTCCAAGAATAAATGCCGCTTCTCCTAAATCTTTCATGGCAAAACATTTTCCAAGATGGGATCTTGCAACATTGGAATGTGTTTTCCTATGATTAATATGTCATCGACATACAAGACAAGGAAAGTAACATTACTCCCACTAGCTTTGCGATATACACATGGCTCATCGGGATTTTGAATGAAACCAAACTTTTTGATTTCTTCATCAAACCGTTTATTCCAACTTCTTGATGCTTGCTTTAGTCCATAAATGGATCTTTGAAGCTTGGATACTTTGTTGGGATGTTTCGGATCAATAAAACCTTCAAGTTGATCCATATAGACTTCTTCATCCAAGTAACCATTTAAGAAGGCAGTCTTAACATCCTTTTGCCATATCTCAAAATCATAGTACGCTGCTATGGCTAAGAGAATCCTAATAGCTCTAATGTCCGCGACTGGAGAAAAGGTTTCATCATAATCAACACCGAAACATTGAGTATAACTTTTCGCCACGAGACGAGCTTTATAGGTGTGTACATTTCTATCCATGTCCGTCTTCTTTTTGAAGATCCACTTACACCCAACAGTTTGAGCATTTTGTGGAAGATCAACCAAGCTCCAAACTTGATTGTCTTTCATGGATTTCATTTCCACTTTCGTAGCTTCAAGCCATTTGAAGATCTGATAATGCAACTTTAAAATTCGGAGGCTCATCAAGATCTCCAACAACGTCTTCTTCTATCATCAGACATAGTCTTTCGGTAGGACGTCTAGTCCTTTCGGACCTACGAAGTGGAATCGCTTCATTATCATCGACTTGAGGTTCATCACTTTGAACATTCCCCCCCCCCCAAGTTGATGATTGCTAGTATCTTCAGAAGGTGACACATCTTCCTCCTGAGTCTCATCAAGTTCTACAACCCTCCCACTGTTCTCTTAAACTAATTTCTTTTCAAAGAATTCAGCATATCGAGCAACACGAACAGTGTTTTTGGCGGGATCATAGAAGTCGTAACCCATCGTTTCCTTAGGGTATCCGACAAAGATGCACTTAGTAGTTCTGGGTTCAAGTTTGTCAGGCGTATCGCGCTTCACAAGTGCCTCACATCCCCAGACTCTTAAGTAAGATAAATTAGGGACATTACCATGCCATAATTCGTACGGTGTCTTGTCAACCTTCTTGGTTGGAACCATATTGAGAATGCGTACAGCGTCTCTAGAGCATAATCCCAAAACAAAAATGGGAGAGTTGTACGGGTCATCATTGATCTCACCATGTCTAGCAAGGTTCGATTTCTCCTTTCAGATACTCCATTATTTTGAGGAGTATATGGAGGAGTAAGCTGTTGGACAATTCCACATGCTTTAAGATAATCCTTAAACTCTTGGCTTAAGTATTCATCACCTCGATCCGAACGAAGAATGGTTTTACCGAGTTGATTTTCTACTTCATTTTTAAACTCTTTGAATGTTTCAAAGACTTCATGTTTATGTTTAAGCAAGTAAACATAACCATAACGACTGAAATCATCCGTAGAATAATGAAGTAGCTAACATTTTTCCTTGACATATGTCTAAAACGGCTACATACATCGATATGTATTAGTCCAAGTAGTTCCTTAGCCCTCTCCGGTTTTATGCGGAAAGGGTATTCTTGTTATATTGCCGAAAATACAAGATATGCATTTTTCAAATGATTCATCATTTGATTGTAAGATCCCTTCACGTTGAAGTTTTCAATGCTTTTCTTACTAACGACAATTCGAAAGACACGCATTTATCAAACGATTCATCATTTGATTTGTAAGATCTCTTCACATTGAAGACTTTTAATGCGTTTCTTGCTACTTATAATGCCGAAGATACGCATTTATCAAATGATTCATCATTTGATTTGTAAGATATCTTCACATTGAAGTCTTTAAAGGCGTTTCTTGACAAAAATTAAACAAGATGACCATGTCAAAGATAGTGTCCAAGTTAACTTGACTCTTTTGCTATTGAATTATCATTTGAATCTCATCAACACTTATAATTCGGTTAAGAAGATACTTGAAGAACTGGTTAAACCAACTTGCTTCTTCTTCTTGTTCAACTCAGCTAGATACTTAGGACAATTCCTCTTCCAGTGTCTCACTATAGCATAGTGATGACAAGTCTGGTCTTTAGCCGTATGCTCCTTTTTCCAAAGGGTCTTCTAAGGTTTTGAGACTAAACACTTTGTTTCCTCTTACCTAAGTTCTTGCCTTTAGCTTTACGGTTGTTTTGCTTTCTAAACCATTCCCCCCTTGATCATAAGAACTTGAGGTATCTCAGATTTCTTGTAAGGTTTTCTTCATACTCAATCAACTTGATATGAAGTCCAACTATGCAAATCTGCAATTATCTCTTATACCAATAAGAATTGACAGAAGATACGCATAGTTTAATCCTTTCCATAATGCTCAAAGTGACTCTTCATCTTGAGTACATGAGCATTTACCGGTTTCCCATACTCGTGTTCAAGTTATGGAGTGACTCAATTAGCTAAAGTAATTCAACTCCAACTTGTTTTCCGTACATAGACTTGAGTTATTTGATCATATCACACGGATTTTGCAATCCGAATTGCCCTTTGAAGCTTAGGAGACATGCTTCTAGCATCAAATATGTCTATTGTACCAAGTATTTTATGCTTCCAACTACAAAGCAGTGGCATTCGCATTAGGAATAGCGGTATCTGAGTTTCAATGACATCGGTTTTCTTTTCAACTCTTAGAACGATTCTCTATTGACAAAAACAGTCATTGAAATTGGTTTCAGAAAGTTTTCTCTTTCTAGCATCGACCTGAAAGCCGATTGGTGTATGTTTTGTGAAGGATTTGTTGCCATTTACAAAACAGATTTAAGTTCAAAAATCAGTATTTTTGATAATAAATCCCTAAGAAATTAATTACCCAATGTTTATAGAATAAACAATTAATTTCATTAAGGCTAGGATCCAATTGACATACAACCATTTCATCAGTTGATCTGCTAGAAATGATTGCACTCAAAAGGTAAGTGACGAGCAATAATTGCATTACAAGTGCAATTCCTAGAAAGTATGGGACCTACGTAAGACGCTCGATTCATCAAGTGATCTTTTGTAGTCATGTTTTGTCCCATCTTTTGCCACGGGTCAAGGTCTCACCGCTTAACTCGCTTTAAGTCGTCCAACTAAGAACGTGCAAAATTGACCACCACGGTGTACCAGTGAATGGGTTTTGCCATGCAATCGTCATTTCACCACTGTGTACCAGTGAGTAAAACGACGACCCCATGTGTCCTTGACAAATTGGATGGCAAATGACTTAAGTTTATTGGGTCATTCAATTTGATATGTGATCAAAAAGTTATGTTTAGAAGATTCATGCATATCTTCTAAACATAATATTTAATAAAATCATTTGTATAGCCTTAACAACACAAGAGAGCTCGGTAGCTCCATTTGAATGCACAAAGAAGCGCAAGGGCAAAGGTTTGCGATGAACACAATTAAAAACCCGCCCTTTTAGAAGGCTAGCACACTCCGGCTTATACCTCTCTTAGAGTTTGTTCAAATGGGTGACCGGTGTATCTCAAGGTTGTAAGACTCCAATTTTATTAAAAAATCTCTATTTCGATATTGCTTAGTCAAGTTTATATTTTTTCAAAAACAATTTTACATCACAATTTATATCACAATAAATATGTAAAATCATAAACTTACTAAAAATACAACTTAACAATTTAAGGTAAGTTACTAAATATACAACTTAACGATTAAGGTAATCAACCTAATTTTGGTCACTATGGTATAAGATTTGGCTCCTCTTTTATAAGGAAAGATACCACATACATCAAGTTTCCTTGATTGCGTAAGCCAAAAATCTAATAACAAATTATCTACCATAAATAAACAAGTTGCTGATCTGGAAAATCCAGCAGCTTCACGACCAAATCTGGCCCTGAAGAAGGCCGAACTGGGATTAACACAAAACACGAAAGTTGTAGCCCTATGAGTCAAGCATCTACTGTAAAAAAAATGAGCTTCCAACTCCTTACGGTTGATTAGTTATGATTTTTTTAGTGAACTGGTGTCAAACAGGAAATTTCACAAAACATAATCACATTGTCACACAATTAATTCTTCAATTATCTAGCATAATTAACCCTAATGATCAAGATTTCATATCAATATATCTAAGTAAGAATCATGAATGATTTGCATGAAAAATTCATGATTTTTACTTCTTTTTAACAATTAAAATTAAAGATATAACACATAATTACATACAAATTATCACATAAACATGTAATTAATCAAAACTTGGATTAGGAACCCTAAAAAAAACTTTTTTTTTTCTGGAAAATTTCGAACCATATATATATATATTAAATAAAACTTTTTTCATATTTAAATAATGTAATTAAATTACAAAATCAATTTAAATATATACATATATATATATAGCCGAAAAATTTAATAATCAAGAACCCTAACCCCCTTTCAAGTTTTAATCTTTTGGTAATCAAAAAACACACATAGTAGGCTCGTGTTGGGTTATATAACTATTTATCACAACAAATCACAAAGCACGCAACGGAAGACAAGATCTATGCAGTTTAATTAATTAACCAAAGTATAGAATATGTACCTTATAATGGAGAGATTAAAACGAATCACTTAATTGTTACAATTGCTTATAAAAGTTCTTGTGAACGATCTCGGCTTACCAGCTTTTACTATACTGCAAGCGATCAGGTACACTGCCTGTGAGTGTGTAGTAGTCAGTATTTCGGTAAATCATGTTTATAAATTTTATTACTAGATTTCACACATCAGGACCATATTTTACACATCCTACCTCTACCGCCGGGTTAAATCTCTGACAGTTAACGCCCATGAAATCCAACGATGCCAATCAAGATAAACCCTAGTATATATGTCACCAGTGAAGCCTCATCTAGGGCGAAATCTTGTGTAAATTGTCACAGACGATTCTTTGCGACTAAAAGATCAACAAGGCATGTACTGTGATAATCATCATGAACAAAAAACCTTGGCGACAGAAGGATCAATAAGAACACGTCTTGTGCCAATTTTCACAGATGGAGTCTCGACGACAAGGTGAATCTTGTGCATATTTTAGCCTTATAGGATAGTCTTGCAAAGGGAAAACAACCGTAACTTTCGCAAATTTGAAGGCGGTTCTGATCTTCAAAGGTATGCTTTTATTTGATTATTTTTTAAGTCTAATGTGATCTTCTGCAGATAGAATCTCCCATCAGACTGGGGGCTTGATGATATACCCCTCCGGAGCTCTATCTCCGGAGGTAAATCTGCCAGAATTACGGAGTTCATCTCTGTCAGAACGAAGGTCACCTCATGGGAGCTCACCTCCGTCAGGAACGGAGCTCATCCGTCAGAACGGAGCTCCGCCAAATATGGAGGAAATCTCTTATTTTCTTCCTCCTAAAGAAAAGGTATGTTTCCTTATCTTTTATTATTATAATATATCTATTATATGGCATTTAAATCCCATAAACATGTCTACCATATCTTGTACCCAAAAAGATAGGGTATCCCCCTAAAATCCTAACTTATTCCCCAATATAAGTTAGTCCTATATAAATAGGTCATCCCCTCACGAATAGGCATATGTTCTTTCTACGAGATACTAAGCCTCATTCACCCGAAGACCTAAGGTGGCCGTCTCCTCTACGGAGTCGTCTCTACCGCCAACACAAACACACCCGATCTTGTGGCTTTAAGCTTCACAAAGCTTTACACCGATAGGGAATCCCCAACGAATCGGTCAAAACCCTCTCCTTGTTTTGAGGACCATGCGGTTCTTTGATCAAACAGTCATTAAGTTCAACTAGTTTTGGGTCCACCTGGTAGTGAAAGTCATCAATATGAGGAGGATCAAAAACCTACTTACCTTCCATCTTATCTTTAAGGTTCTTGAAAAGAAAATAATTCTCATAGAACTTTATATCATGAGATGTATCAAACTTTCCATGTTCGATGTCAAAAACTTTGTAACCTTCTCTATTTTGTGGATAACCCATAAAAACACCTTAACGTTCTCATGTGATCATATTTTGGCCTTCTTTTGAAAAACGACCTGAAACGGAATGTGTTATTATTGATGGCTCTTGAAGGAAGTCGGTTTATAATGTAAGTAGCTCCCTGTACACATTCTCCCCAAAACATCTTTGGTAAGCCTGTGTGAAACATCAAGGAGCGGACCATTTCAAGCATGTGAAGGTGTTTTCGTTTGACCACCCTGTTTTGCTGTGGGGTATGTGGACATGATGTTTCCAATAAAATACCTTCATGGGAGTAGAAGTTCACCATTTTATTTGACAAGCATTCTGCACCATTATCGCAACGTATCCTTTTTATTGACTTCCGAAATTGAGTTTTTATCATTTTTTGGAAATCAATCAAGCATTCTGCTGCCTCACTCTTATGTTTGATAAGAAATGTCCACACCCCTCGACTAAAATCATCAATTATGGTCAAGAAAAAACTAGCATGTGTAGTGGAGTGTTTTTGGTATATTCCCCATGTATCGCAATGGATTAAGTCAAAACAAGCACCACTCTTTATTGAACTTTTAGGAAATGGCAACCGTGTAAATTTTGCCTTATTACATGCAACAGAAACATAGTCTTTGAATCAAAATGGTCGCTTTCAATAAAATCAAATGACATAATTTATCAAACGAGGCATGACCTAATCTTGTGTGCCAACCTTGAATATCTTTCTTTGTCATCAAGGTTTTTATGTCTCTCTTCTCCATTCCAATCCGATAAAGACCATCAATACATTTATCCGTCCCAATTAACTTCTTTGAACGTAGGTCCTGCTTAGTACAAAATTCAGGAAAGAAACTCACAACACATTGCAAATCATGGGGTAATTTATTAACTGAAAGTAAGTTACAATTGAAATAAGGAATGTATAGCATTCCTTTAATTTTGGAACCATTTTCCAAGAATGTTTCTCCCTTGGCTTTATCCGTGATACTATTACCATTAGGAATCACCACCGGAGTCTCATTTTTTGTTTCAATAAAATTTTCAACGAAATCAGTTTTGTGAACAATATGATCTGTGGAGCTGGAATCGACTATCCACCCATGGCTTTAATTTACTTTACCTGCGAAATTCGCCCTAGGCAATTCACCTTTGCTTCTATCTTTGGTGGTGAAGTTCTTAAGCAACGCTTGATATTGATCTTCAGTTAGACCCCCAATGGCATTTGTTTCAGCCTCTACACATCCAACTTTAGCCTTCGCCTTCTTTCCTTTTCCAGGCCACCATTCAGGATAACCAATTATTTCAAAAAACCCATCTCCGCTATGGTCGGTTTTTTACATTCTGATCAAGTCTCAGCTTGCCTATTGTCCTTTCCAGCCTTGTATTTTTGTTGGTCATGACCCCGTGTGAACTCATCTGGAAAGGCTGCTACATTAACCTGTGATCTTTTCCCAGAAGTAATGCTTCTTTGTTGCTCATCTTCTGACGCCAGTCTATACGCCTCTCCAATGTTTGGGCTTGGTTTCATAGATAACAAGTGAGTCCTTATGATCATGAACTCACTGTGAAGTCCCATCAAGAATTGATACAATCACTCCCTCTCAATGAATCTGTCATTTTTATTTCCAGAACCACAAGTGCATGAACCACATGAACATCGCAGTTGTGGAAGAATTGTGTTTATCTCGTCTCACAAAGACCTGAGCTTTGTGTAATAGGTGGAGACGGACGAGCCGTCATGTCTTATCATAGTAGGGGACTGCTTTAACTCGTAAGCACAGGGAGCACTTTCCTTACTAAGTCTTTCTTTGAGATCCGTCTGGATTTCAATAGATGTATTTGCATATTTAACGCTAGCCCATATATCTTTTTCCATATTTGTCGTCAACCATCCTTTGATCATGGCATCACATCGATGCAATGGCAAATATGTGTCATTCGTTTGGTTGGGTTTGGGAATCGACTCATCTACAAATCCCATGTTGTTTTTGGCAAGTATGAAGTTAGACATCTCTTGGACCCAATCACTGTAATTGCTGTCAGTGAGAGAATCATTTACCTGCATCTGTCTGGGATAATATGAAGGGTGAATATAGAATGGTGAGGCTGGATCGATCAACTTAGGGTTAATGACACCGGTGCCTGCATTTGAATCATCTTTTGCGTTTTTATCATCTCCAGCCATGGTCTTGTAATCACTAGAGCTTTAGGGGTTGTGATGAAGAAAACTTCTGCTCTGATACCATAAAGATTTATAATATTGAAGCCAAGTGTAATTTGTTTTCTTATTCATCTTTCAAAACAGAGGATCCAACGGGGATAAATATACGTGTTAGGTCCAGTTTCAGTGAAAACTGGAGCTCTCCAGTTGCATCTAGAGAGCATGAAAAATTGTCCGAAATATTTGAAGTCCAGTTGCAATGTACAGTTTATGTAACTGATGACTTCCTCCAGTTGAGATCTGAAGAACAACAATCTTAAGACATTCCAGTTGAAGTCAAAGACAACAAGTGGAAGAAAGAGAAAGATAATGGCAGCGAAGCCCAGTTGACTTTCTGATCAGAATAATCAGCTGGAGATCCGTCAGTGTAAATGCTCTTACAAAGCTTTACACTGATTACGAGGAGGACCTTTTACACTACATCCTTTTACCCGGACAATAATTGTGTCTGTGGATAAAAGTGCAAAGATGTAGAGTGGTTGAATAAAGTAACCTTTTGTCTTACTTTATTTAGCACACACACAAAGAATTATTTACTAATACTTTTGTGTGCTGTCAACCATATTCGTACGTCGAAGTTGAGATCCCAATGCTCAACCTTCGACTATAAATAGAGGTCCTTGCACAAGCATTTTAATAACTTTTGCAAACACATACATTCTGCAATATTGTTGGTAAACTTGTGCAATATTCTCTCAATCGCAAAAAGGAACATTTCACAACTCTAAGTGTTTCGATTGTTAAGAGAATTTCCATGTATAGATCAATTGTATTTCATAGGTTGTTAGGATATTTACATTTGTGTATTATCTTGGTTCCGCAACAACCTTGTATTTTATTTAACATTAATAAATAAAGTACACTTGAAAAATTACATATTGTCTCACCAATTTAATTTACTTGTACTTTACATTATTGCATCGTATTTAGTTATTTGACTTGTCACCTTAATAAGTATACCTCCAGTTAACCTGGTACATTGTTCACTCTAAACTGGTCACGTCTAGATTAAGTGAAAGTGTTGCTAAGTACACTCACCATTGACATAGAGGTGTCTTCAGCACTCATCTATTCGTAGTTGGGACTTATAAGTGGTATCAGAGCAGGCAGGTTGAATTGTATCAATTCTATAACCTAGGTCTGCTTAGATGTCTGCTGAAGGTGAGAATGGTTCTGGTCCCCAAAATGAAACTAATTCTAATATCAATGTTACAACACCTTTAAATACCAACCCTCCTCCTCCACCTCCAACATCTGGAGCCAGCCACGTTAATGTACATTATTCTAATACTCCTGTTCCCAAATTCGATGGGAGTAGTGAGACCTTTGGTACATGGAAAGCCAGAATGCTCTTGCATTTTGGTGAGATAGAGAGGTATATGTTGAAAATCTTCAAAGATGGACCATATATACCCATGTCCAGTGGGGTAAGTCCTCTTCTTGACCCAACTGGGAGAAGAGGTACCAGGGAAAAAGCTGAAGAACATTGGACTGATGAGGATCGTAGACTGGTTGACCTTCATACCAGACTGAAAAACATGTCCAGTGTTGTTCCCGATTGTGAAAGATACCTTGAAACAATTTTAACTGAGCTTAACAATGTAAAAACTCAATTTAATGACTTGCAAAGTGTCCAGTTGGCTCTCAAAGAGTCAGTTTTGAAAAATGAGGCATTGGAAAAAGATAACTAGAAATTGAAATATGACTTGGAAAAAGAACACATGGTTATCAAATCTTGGGTACAAGAATCTGGTAAAAATTACAACGCATTTTCTAAAACCATTGATGCTCAAGAAACTTCCTGGAAATCTGGTGATCTCCAGATGGCAGCTTTTTTACCCTCAATCCACCAGATGCTTGATTCAGTTAGAATTGAGACTCCTTATGACTCTTCTAATATTGCCAAAACTGAACCTGTTGAGACCACCCCTGTTGAGGCCAAAACTGGAGCCAAAAAGGCTAAAGCTCCAGTTAAAAAGGAAGCTGGTGATGTTCCTTTGCCTCAAAAGTGCAAAGAGCCCAAAACTCCCAAGACTAAAATTTCCACTAAACCTAAGTCCAAGGGTCAACAGCCTGATGAAAACAACTTTTTATTGAAACTGGAGAATCAATTTTAAAATTTGTCTAGGCAGGTACAAAGTTATACGGCCAGGATTAAAAATTTGGAAGGAGCTTCGACTTCTTCAGTTGCAAAACAAGTTGTTAAAACCCCTCCTTCAAAACAAAAACAATCAGCTGAGAAAGGAGCAAAATCTGAAAAGAAGAAGGAGGTTGTTGTTCCCATCAAACCAACTGTTTTTACTCCTGAAGCTGGAAACAATCCTCCAGTTTTAGCCTCAAGTTCCAACCCAAGTCAATCTACAGAGACTTCTCAAGAGAAATTTGGTGGACCCATTAAGAAAAGATGGGTTCACAAAACTAACTGATTATTTACTTGGGCGTGCAGGGCGATCGAAAAAAGAATATCAGGTATCTGGATAGCGCTGCTGGACGGACTATGACCAGATGTAAGCCCTTGCTGGAAGAGTTCACTGTCCATGATGGACCGGCAGTGACATTTGGTAATGATGGAAGTGGGAAAACTGAAGGATATGGTGTTATTGACAATGGACAAGTCTAGTTCACAAAGGTTGCATTTGTCAATGGTTTGAAATACAACCTGATAAGTGTCAGTCAACTTTGTGATGATTGATATAAGGTATTGTTCGATATTGCTCAAGGTACCATATTTAACAAGGATTGGAAGGTGGTGATGATTGCACCAAGAAAAGGAAATGTGTACATTATGGACATGGAACCAACTCCAAAAGAGCATTGTTTTTATGCGAAGGCTGATGAGGACACCAACTGGTTATGGCACAAAAGGTTATCCCACCTAAATTTCAAAAATTTTAATAAGTTGTCTCGAAAACAACTGGTGGATAAGATACCTTTAATTTCCTTTAATGTCCAGGGTGTGAGATGGGCAAGAAGAAAAGGGCCAGTTTCAAGACCAGGCAAAACTTCAGCATCACTGAACCTCTTCACATGCTTCATATGGATCTCCTTGGTCAAGTGAATGTTCAAACTAAAGCTGGTGAGCGATACACTTTGGTTGTTGTTGATGAATACACCAGATCTTGTTGGGTGGTATTCATCAGATCTAAAAGTGATGCATCTAGTGAAATCATCTCTCTCATCAAAAGAATTGAGCTCAAGTATACCAAGAAAGTGTGTCAGTTGCGAAGTGATAATGGTACAGAATTTATAAATAAAGAATTAGAATCATTTTGCAATGACACTGGCATTTCTCAAAAGTTCTCTTCAGCTCGTTCTCCAGAGCAAAATGTTGTGGTTGAAAGAAAGAATCGCACATTGATTGAAGCTGCAAGAAGTATGTTATCTGAATCAAGTCTTCCAACTAGTTTTTGGGCTGAAGTTGTGGCAACTGCTTGCCATACCCAGAATCGGTCAGTGTATGTCAAGAGACATAGGAAGACTACCTATGAAGTCCTCAGGAATCGTAAACCAAATAGTGGATATTTTCTTGTATTTGGTTGTCCAGTTTATATTCTAAACGATTCCAGTCAGCTAAGAAAGTTTATAATATAAACTGACCAGGGTGTTTGTGTGGGGTACTCAGATATTAGAAAAGCCTAGAGAGTTTATAATTATAGACTCCAAAAGGTACACGAGACAATTCATGTCACATTCGATGAATCAAATGAAGCAATCATTAAAAGACCAAGCCTTGATTTATCTCCAGTTGTCCCAGTCGATTTTGGTGTATCTGATCAAGTTCATCAATCAGTTACTGCACCAAAAGATGTTTCCAGTCACCAAGACTTGGAACCAGTTGCACAAAAGAAAAGCTCCAGTGACACTTCATTTTATCTCTCCATCAGTTTTAATTTACCACATAAACTGGTGATTGGATCAGATGTGCGTGCCACGACAACATCAGAATCAGTTCAAACCTCTTTAGTTCTTCAAGATATGCCTTTATTTGAAGAAAATCAAGCTGTCAATCCAGTTGACACTGATGATGAAGTCGAAGTAGTTTGGGCTGATTGTTAGAAATATAAAATAGTGCTTAGTTGTATTTCTAAACATTGTATTTTTGTGTATTAAGTGTAAGGTTGAGGGGGAGCTTATGTATTATACTTGGAGTATAAATACCCCTCAAGCCTTCATCCCTTGTAACATTTTTGGAAAAACTTTGGAAACATTTTCATCATTGTATGAAAACAAACTTTCCACACACACATACCTTTCTTTCTCAAGAACACACACTAACACACACTTTCCACCATTATTGATCACCTTACTTCTGCATCATAACACGAATTTTAGACTGTTTTACATGTGGTATCAGAGCATAACAACAATCTGTTGACGATCCAGAACAAATTTCATACAGATTTGTGCTAATTTTGCTCAAATTTGCAAATTCGTGTTCATCACCATAACCGTTTTTTTAACCGTCTACGTTCTTAATCATTTCACTATCAATTTTCACTCAATTTTTCTGTTTTTGTTCACAGATACATTCTAAATCATATCTACAATCATTCTGTTAAGCTTCAGAATCCAATTCACAGTATTGATCATAATCCGAAATTTTTGGAAAGCTGACTAGATTTTGATTTTCCAGTTTGAGTTGATTTGAGCTATGAATTTGTTGCCAGGGTTGTGCGCGATTGTATTCTGAGAATTTCTGTGTTGGAATCGTGTTCTAACTCTCAAAATTGAGTGAGATACAAGCAAAATAGTGATTTACTCGACTATTTTGTCTTTTCTGGTGTTCTTGCAGAATTTCCCTTGAGACGATCTTCATAAGATCTCCTTACATAACTGTCTCTAAGACGATCTCTTTTAGATCGTCCTAGTGCTTATCTGGCATTGGTGTTAAGACGATCTCCCTAAGATCGTTCTAGCTTTTTTGGTTCTGTGTGAACTGTGTGTGGTGGTTTGATCATTTGAAGTTGTTGTGATTGGGAATCACACACTTCCTTGGGTAACTAATCTCTTTGAGATTGGTTTTGCTCAACAATTCTGAAATCATACGATCACTCTATCCAAATTTGTTAGATTTTCTATACTTAGAAAATTTTTCTCCCAAGTTTTCCTAAGATGATCTTCACAAGACCGTCCTACCTTCTTTCATCCATACTTAGAAAATTTTCAATCCAATTTCCAGGACGATCTCCTTCAAGACCGTTCTAGTTTTAAAAAAAAAACAACTTTCTTTTCTTAAGACAATCTCAGTAAGATCGTATTGTTTTCCAAAAAAACCAAAAACAATTTACAAATCATTGTTCATTCATTTCAATGAGAACAATCAACATTGATCCAATGATGTCAATCATCAGACCTCCAATTCTTCATAAAGATTCTTATGCCAAGTGGCAAAATGAATTCATGGATTTTCTTGATATCAAACCAAATGGTGCCTTCATTAGAGAATCAATCCTTGAAGGTCTAGTTCAATTCAGAGATGCCAATGGAGTTCTTCTTTCAAATGAACAACTGACTGATGATCAAAAAACAAGAGTCTATGCTGACAAGCAAGCTAAAACCTATATCTATCAATCTCTTCTTGATGAGATTTTCTCAACTGTTGATTATGATCATAATGCCAAGGAGATATGGGATGATATCACAAAGTTTGCTGTGTTTGAGACTCTCCATGTTCAAGAAAAGACCATTGACACTTCAAGTCAAGTTTCTTCACATGCTGATTCTGAAGATCTCACATGCTTGATGACATCTGTTGCTTCAACAACCACTTCTTCGCAAACTACTTCACAAGCAACAACAAGTGAAGTAGAATTCATTTCCAAAGATGATTACTTGTTTGTCCAAACAACTGCTGATACTTTGACAAAGCAAAATCTTACTTTGAAAAACAATTTGAAAATGGCTAAACAAAAGTTTGATAAAATTAAAGAAGAACTTGAATGGAAACTGATCATGTTTTCGCACCAGAAGTTGAAAAAGAACTTGAAAAACTTTCACCCAAAAAGCCTAAAGTTAAACCAGAGAAGGAATCTAAATCTAAGATTGCTCCCACTTCATTTTATTCACCCAAAGGTCAGCCTGCACCAACTGTCAAAGGTAAAAAGACTATTCCTACTACCTCAAAGCTCAAGGTTGATATTTCATCTGTTTCTAGAACCTCTGCTCCTAAAACTATCTCTCAATCTAGTTCTTTACCTAAGATGTCTAAGTCTAGCCAAGGTTTGCTAATAAAAGATACATCTAATGGAATAACTAGATATAGAGATCAGTATGGTTGGTTCACTTTTGCAACACCAAAGAAACAGAATATCAAATCTTCCACCAAGCAAAGCAAAAATCAGAATATGTTTTTAACTCCTCGAACTAATTCAAAGAATTTATTTGTTACTAGAGATAAGAGCTTAGCTAGTAACCATAAGTGGATTTCTAAATCATCATTGATAAATCTACTAGCTATGCTAAAACACAAGTGTATGATAAATCACCAGTTTGAAGAAGTTGGATAGCTAATGATTACAAGAAGAAAGTTCCTGATAGGAAATTTGATTCAAGTTTGAGTAATTTAGCTAAACCATGGTTTGTAATAAATTCTAAATCTTCAACTGTGATTTCCAAAACTTTGATTATTGATCCTAATGGGATTGTGATGAATCTTAAGAATAAACCTCTTGTTCGAAAACCTCATTTGTATACCTTGATTGATTCCACTAACCCAAAAGGACCCATTCAAAGGTGGGTACCTAGAAAAACTTGATTGTGTTTTGCAGGTAATAAAGGTCTGTGTTTAGTATTACTACCTCGGATGCTATTCAATACATGGTCCTGGAATAAGTTTCTTTTCAACAAACAATCTCAAATAAGTGCTCATCACCAATGCACTTACTTGCCTCTGCATGTTTTGTTCAAATCCTTCATCTCTTTATCTTTCATTCATTATCTGTCAAACATTGATGCTATGCTTATGTGCAATGTGTTTAAATATCATGCAATGTTTGAGAGGGAGAAAAAGGATAATTCATGAATCTAAGGGGAGTTTGTGTATTTGCACTATTTGAAGAGAAACTTATTGTTAAATTTTAGAAAAACAAATATAAAATTTGAAAAGAGAAAAAATTCATAAAAGTTGAAAAATTAAAAAAAAAATTATTAACAAAAATATTTTTTCTTTCTCTCTTAATAAATTTTTTATTTGTTGTTATTTTAAAACTAGAAAAACCATAAACAAATTGATTGATAAAATTTTGTTCAATTCTTAAGCCCAATTCAAATTTTATGGTAAAACCAAGTCTATTTTGCAAAAACCCAATTTCAAAAATATTTGAGTCCAAGTTTTTCGAACTGGGTCAAAATCCACATAACCCGACCCGATCGGTTTCTTCTCCCATAAGGTGGAGGGGAAATTTTTTTTATCCCATTCCACTTTTCCATAAAAAAAATACACACACACACAGTCAGTCTCACAAAAATCACTTCAAATCACATTTGTGTTGATCATCGAAACAAGATAAGGGTTTTGTTGCCGTTTTCAAGCTGAGCATTTCATTCCATAACAACATTGTCATCTAATCACTTCTTCAGGTAGGAATTCGAGTTTGAATGTGGATTTTATCTTTCATTTTTTTTTAAATTCTTGCGACTGTTAAGGATTATGTGTTGTTGGAATGATTTAGAAGCATGTTTAGGTTATTTGTGTATGATTTATACATATTTAAATGGCTAAATTTGTGTTTTTGAAAATTCAAAAAACCTGCTACCTTGTTCTTGTGAAGAAGATGACCTAGGACGATCTTCGAATTGATCTAGGTTATATTTTTTGATTTAAGTGATTTGTGTTGTGAAATTTTGGTTACAGTGATTCAAATAAGTGTGTTGCTATGCTTAGATGTTAAAATGAATCATTTTGTACTTAGATGTTATCTGCTTGGAAATAGGACGATTCTGGCAAATCCTTCTTAGATTTGAGTTGTTTAGATCGTCTCGGTTCCAAAACGACTTGGAGATAGGACGATCTTGCCAAGACCGTCTTAGTTCCACACATATTTGTTTCCCTTACAACCCATGAGATTGAGACCAAGACGATTTTGTCAGGATCGTTCTTGGGTTTGAACGCTGTGTGGTTGAGAAATTTTGTGAAAATCAATTGAATGGGTAACTGAACTCGTAAGAGATCGGTTTTGCTCAAAACTAATATTTACAAATATAAGGGGAGGTTATGCTCAATTCTTTCCATAAATTGACATGATTTCACTTTATATTTCTAAGTGTTAGAATTTTTCAAAAGAGAAGTGAAGTGTTTACCACTTAGTTTCCAAGACGATTTTATCAAATTCGTCTTTATATTCTTTCCTTCACTTCAAAATTTTTCAAGAAGAACAAACATTAAGACGATCTTAACCAGATCGTCTCACATTTCTTTCCATAAATTTTTTTTTCTTTCAACATAACTAATGTTAAGACGATCTTCTCAATAGTCGTCTTGTTTTTCCAAAACTGAGTTCAACCTCAGGACGATCTCATCAAGATCGTCCTGGCATTTTATACTTAGAAAATTTTTCAAAACCTAATTTTTTTTTTGTGTGGTGTTACAAATTGCTTTTTATTATCATATAATTGCAATATATTTGAAATAAGAGGAACTGAACGCCTTTGCGTACTTCCTTACTATTCTCGAATATCTTGTACTTAAATGATTCTACTTTATTTTCAATGTTATTTACATATGAAAATATATAAAAGTACAGAGAATTGATCGCCTTTGTGAACTTCTTTGTAAGTTTATATATGAAAATATGTATTTAACTATTCTGTGTTCATTTTCTCATATCAAGTTATTTATATAGAATACACTGAGTTGATCGTCTTTGTGAACCTCTTTGTATCCTATATAAATCATTTATGTGAAACTTGTTATTTGCTGTTCAAACTTTGTTTTATGTGTGCGTTAAACTGTTTTATGTCTTAAAATCAGAAAATTTACAAAAAAATGGATCATCAAGAAGAAATCGAGCATGACGAAGAAATTGCTCTTAATGAATCGATTGAAGAAATTCTTGTTGCCGGTAACACAAGAAACATGCGAAATAACAGAGCATTATTTGATCCTTTTGTTGCTCCCGGTTTCCCAATCGTTTCAAGAATACTCCATAATCACCCACTCACATATGTACTTACCGTTGATCAAAACTTAGCTGAAGTCTATCTCTTTGATATGTGGAGATCCATTACCTTTGTTCAACCTCAAGATCCAACGATTCCAAAAGCCAAAGCCAAACTTAAATCTCCTGAACTTCGTCGCCAAGGCTACTTTCAATATCAGTTGAATTCCGGAGATAGAACATATGAGTTTGAATTCAATCTTGACGACTTCAGAAGAATTCTAAGACTTCCTGGAGCTCATTTCAATGGACATGCTGATTATGACACATTTGAGTCCAATGAAGAGATGTTTGCTGCTTTGATTTCTCTTGGTTATGAAGGTCCTTTAACCAAGACAAAAGATTTCAAGTTGAAGAATCTACCAAAGATATGGTATTATGTTTATTCCATCCTCAGCAACTGCTTAACTCCATATACTAGAGGAATGGACAATCTGACACAGCCAATGTTGTACATATTTTATGGTGTTGTCTTCAACAAACACTATGACATTGCTCAACTTCTGTGGGACCAATTGATTGTATTGGTCAATGGCAAAGTCTCTGCTCCCAAGAAGTATATTCCATTCATCAGATTTCTCACAGCAATTGTCTACAGTGCAGTCAGACATGATAGAAGCATTCCAAGGCTTCGAAACAATACCCAAGTTTACATTCATTTTTACAAGTATGTCAGAGATTCAGGAGCTGCTGATTATACATTTCTGATTCCATCATTCTTACTAGATATGGTTTCTGATTCTGATGAAGATAAAAATGCTTATCTGGACTGGATTAGAACAGCTCTGGGACCGGAAAGCCTCCCGGTTCCTACCCAAGATGTACATAGGACACCTAGTGAGGGGTCAAGTAAAAAAAGAAAAGAGCGTAAGGGTGAATTCAGTTCCAGTAAGCCAAAAAGAAAGAAACTGAAGGGTGAGATGTTTGTGTTGAAATTAAGTAAGCAAATGCAGAAAAAGAAGAAGAAGAGGAGTTCATTAAAGAAACTAAAAAGAAAAGCTCTAGCTGAACCTTCTTCTCCCACATCTTCTGAGGAGACAATATCTGTTTCTGGGTCTCCAAAGCCAATTCGATCACCACCCCTCAAAACAACCAATTTAAGACGATCACCATCACCCAGAACGCCATCACCTCAAAGACCATCATCTCCACCTTCACCCAAATTACCTCAAACACCTAAAACACCAATTCATCAATCTTCACCACTTCCTGAAATTACAACTCCTGAACAACCAATCATGGAACAACCCCAACCTCAATCTGTTTCAATTCAAATTCCATTCTCAACCGTACCTTCATCATCATCCTTTATTCGATCTCTGCAACCGACATACACTCAAGGCGGAAAGAAATCTGTTCCTATAAACATTCGAAAAACTTTCAAGAGATCTCACTTTGAGTATGACAGATTTCAAGAAACCGAACTAGAAGATGTGTTTCATTCAGTTGATGATGAATCTGATAATGATGCAAATCAGTTTGCCACTGATGTCATGGACATCCCGGAGGGACAAGGAAGGAATGAGGGAAGAGTTGAAAATACCAGAGAGGTTGAAAGGTCCGGGTTAGGTGAAAGGCAAAAAGAAAACGTTGGCCTCCAATTAGTAACAAACTTATATCAACGCCGGGTTCGCCGTAGGGTAGAAGACGAGAGCTCCCAACTCTCGCGTGCACAAACCTCCACAAACCATTTGGAAGTCTCTCAACAGACTGAACTCTCAATTTCTCACGGGCAAAAACCACGTACTCCATTCGGAGTCTGTGAATGTTGATGCAAAAGAGACATCTGCCCCTCTCTTGAATTTCATTTCTGCACGTGTGTCTAGTACCCTTAGGTCACCGATTGTGATACCCTTTGCACATCTACGTGATGCTGCCGGAACAAACATAGAGAGATCGCCTCTTGTGCCCTCTCGAGGATTGTTTGGAAATCCTTCCATTGCTAACATCACGCCAGCTTTGAACGAAGGTGCCCTAGTAGCTAGATCAGTTGTGCGACAGTCTGAATTCTTACAAGCTCAATCTGTTGCATCAGCTCTTCGTGCTTTGGGCTTAACGGTAAGTCTAAGTGACTCCGGTGTTATTTTCCTCCATTTCCCACAAGATTCTGGTTGCAAAGCCGAATCATCAACTGTTGTTCATACTCCTGAACCAACAGGAAATCCTGAGACAGTCCTGATGTCTTCAAGTCACTCAGTAGAATCACTTGAGACTACTGATGTGCCAGATTCAAATATTCCTTTACCATCCGAGGCTCAAAGGTTAATAACTCATTTTGTTGAAGGTGTTGTCGAAGGGCAAAGAAGTGAACTACTTGTCTCAAGAAACACTATCACTGGTAAACTTCCCGCCTCACAGATAAGATCTCCATCACCTAGATTGCTTACTGGAAGTGCTTTACGCATTGGTACTCCAGTAGTGACTCCAACACAGTCACAAACAACACCAATACCACCAAATATACCAACAACAACAACTACAACAATAACAACAACACCATCAACACCTACACCACAATCATTTCTTGATCCAAATTCACCACATCATTCTTCAAGTTCTTCTGAATCATCTGATTCGTCTGAATACTTAAGTGATTGCTCACCAAACAGAATTGCCACCAGTGGTTTATCAACCGATACTCTTATTGTAGCACTTATGAATCGGTTGAGATCTGAAGAACCACATCTTACTTCCCACAAAAGATCCATTTTCCAATCACTCCTTGCGTACTTGTCAGTCAGGGGTACTCAACTAGAACAACAGGCTGAAATTGTAGCACTTCAAAAACGAATCCAAGAGTTTGACCAACAATGTAGACTGACTAATATCTCAAGACGTCGGGATGATCAAGATCTTGATGATCACCCCGAGGGGGAGAATATTAGAGATATTAGAGAGGGTCATGAGACAGAAGATCAAGTTGGTCAACAAACTGTTCATGAAAATGTTCAAGAAGTTGTTCAAAATCAAGAAGCCCAAAATCAAGAATTGGCTGAACAGTTGAGACTTGCAAATCTAAAGGAGCTAGAAGAAGAAGAAGTTGAAAGACAAAGCAAACAGAGTTCAGATCCTCTAGCCACTTCCTCTCAAATTCAAAGTGTTGTTCATCAATCATCATCTCATATTCATGATTCAGATTCGGATGACTTACCTCTACTTGTCAGACACATTTCTCACTATTATTCTACAACATCAAGTTCTGATGAGTCATGTGATCCTGATCCATTTCAACCAGGAAATGCTAATAATGATGATTCTGATTATGCTCCAACAAGTGAAGCTATTCCTCAATCTCAGCATCCATCTCAAGAAGAATATAGAAGAGATGTCTTTGAAGCGATAGTCTATCATCTCAGAAACACATAAAATCTTGAAACTCCTAATGAACTTGGATAAGGAGTAAGACACCCAAAGATCTCAAAAGAAAAAATTTGGCAGATCAATGAGGGTAAGTTTGCTGAGAACTATGAACAGATTTTGGATTTGAGCATAAGACCTGAAGAGATTGTATGTAGAGCAAGATATCTTGAAGAAAGAGCCTTCCAAATCTATTGCTCATCAAATGAAAGACTCAACATGACCTTGAACCGATTAAGAGCATTCTTTTTGTTCAGACATCAAGATCAAAGAGATGCATACATGGAGCTGATGAATGCTGAAAGTACTGTAAGAGCTGAATGGTGGTATCAGCAATTTCAAATTCCAATCACTAAAGTCCTACAGTTGTTTGTTCCTCTCAAAACCCACAATATCAGACTTGTTCGATTCAAAATTTGTCGTGCTGATGGAAATATCTATCCATTCTGAGTGCAATAGATGAAGATTCTGACAATGAAGAAGATGAAAACATCGAGTCCCACAGAGAAGAACATATAAGACGTATCAAAGATACTCTTGAAATGCGTCAAAGGATTAGAGATCTCATCATTGCAAGAACTCCCAAGCCCAAAGAAGGAATTATCAATACCAAGACAGGTTCATGGGTTCTTTGGAAACCCAGCCATAAACTTGGTCCTCATAACATTCCTCCTGTGAATTTCCAAGATAATATCAAGACACTGGATGAACGTCCTGAAGGTGATAACTGGCACTTCATTCCTAAGAAGTATTGGAAAGACATATGGAACAGCTACAAGAAGAGAGTCTTCTGGAGTACTAAGATAAACAAGCCATCAACTTCAAATGCTGCTCAAAGATATTAGAAGAAGAAGAACAAGCAAAGAAGAGCAAACAAAAGAAGAAGACAACAAAGGAAGTATTGATGAACAACCAAGCACTAAGGGGGAAAATGTTAGAAATATAAAATAGTGCTTAGTTGTATTTTTGTGTATTAAGTGTAAGGTTGAGGGGGAGCTTATGTATTATACTTAGAGTATAAATACCCCTCAAGTCTTCATCCCTTGTAACATTTTTGGAAAAACTTTGAAAACTTTTTCATCATTGTATGAAAACAAACTTTCCACACACACATACATTTCTCTCTCAAGAACACACACTAAACACACACTTTCCACCATTATTGATCACCTTACTTCTGCATCACAACATGAATTTTAGACTGTTTTACACTGATCCTTCTGCAGTTGCTACAACTGTTGAGGATCGCCAGGTGACTTGCACTGATGTTGTGCTTTATCAACCTAGTCAATACACTAAATGGACTGCAGCTCATCCAATTGAACAAGTTATTGGAAATCCAGATAGTGGGGTTCAGACTAGAAGAGCCACAAGTGAGCAATGCTTGAACGTCACCTTCTTATCACTGATTGAACTGAAGAAGATTGACGAGGCTATGACAGATCCAAGCTGGGTTGAGGCTATGCAAGAAGAACTCAACCAGTTCGAAAGGAACAATGTTTGGGATCTTCTTCCTTGTCCTCCAGGGTTAAAGAAAGAACCCATTTTTATGAGGTGGGTCTACCGAAACAAGATGGATGAAGATGGCAACGTTGTTAGGAACAAAGCTAGATTGGTTGCCAAGGGTTATTGTCAAGCAGAGGGTGTATATTTTGATGAAACTTTTGCTCGAGTTGCAAGACTTGAAGCCATTAGAATTTTCTTGGCTTATGTTGCTCATTTGCAATTTAAAGATTTTCAAATGGATGTCAAAAGTGCGTTCCTGAATGGAACTTTGGAAGAAGAAGTGTATGTTAAGCAAACACCAGGCTTTATTAATGAGAAGCATCCTCACTAAATATACAAACTGAATAAAGCATTGTATGGTCTTCGTCAAGCCCCAAGAGCCTGGTATGAAACTTTAACTAAACATCTTCTCAATAATGGTTTTCAACGAGGTGCAATAGATAATACCTTGTTTATCTTGAAAGAATAAGGTAATATCTTACTGGTACAAATTTATGTTGATGACATTATATTTGGGTCAACTGATGATGCAATGTGTGAAAAGTTTTCTAAAATCATGTCAACTGTTATGAAATTAGTTTAATGGGTGAATTAACATTTTTCTTAGGTTTACAAATTAAACAAACCATGGATGGTATTTTTATTAACCAAGAAAAATATGTCAGAGATTTGTTAAGAAAATACAAATTTGATTCAACCCCATTGAAAAACATACCCATTGCAGCTCCTTTAAATTTGGATTCTGACCCAAATGGAAAACCAGTGGACCAAAAAGAATATCGTGGAATGGTTGGTTCACTGATGTATTTAACTGCAAGTCGACCAGATATAATGTTTGCAACATGTTTATGTTCCAGAATTCAGGCTAACCCAAAAGAATCACATTTGCACGCCGTAAAGCGCATTTTCAGGTACCTGAAAGGGTACCCTAGCCTTGGTCTTTGGTATCCCAAAGGCTTAGGGTTAGATTTAATGGGTTATTCAGATTCAGATCATGCAGGTTGTAAGATAGATAGAAAGTCAACAACTGGTGGTTGTCACTTCTTAGAGGGAAAACTGGTGAGTTGGATTAGTAAGGAGCAGACTTCGGTCTCAATGTCAACTGCTGAGGCATAGTACATTTCTGCGGCCAGTTGTTGTGCCCAGATTATTTGGATCAAAAACCAATTGCTTGATTATGGTATGAAATATACAAGAACCCCAATCTTTTGTGACAACACCAGTGCAATTGCTATATCTCACAACCCGGTGATGCACTCAAATACAAAGCATATTGACATCAGGTATCACTTCATTCGTGATCAAGTTATGAAAGAACACATTGAAATTCGTTTCATCCCCACTGATAAACAGTTAGCTGATGTTTTTACGAAGCCTCTTGATGAGAAAACTTTTAAACATCTCATCAGTGAACTGGGTATGTTAAATCCTTATTAAACTAGAGAGGTCCTCCAGTTGAGGATGGTCCATGTGATCCTTGATTCGTTGGAGATTGAACGCCTTGATGTACTCAAAGACCAGTCCTTGATCAAATGGATCACATTTTTAGGGGGAAAGACTCAAAATATTTTTCCAATTAAAATTCATTTTATTTTGAAAAATGCAATTGGAAAACCTCTTAGTTGAACAAAATCCCGTGACAAGTGGCATTGTAAACTGCAATGTATTTAGCCATCATTGGTGGATGTTGTAGTCAGTTCTTGTTTATGACTCTATCAAAAGATAAGTTTGTCAGCTAATCATATAAATTTAGAAGTATTTTTCTAATGGGAATCAAATTAACCTAATACTTCTAAGTTGTCACTTCTTGTATAAGTTAATATGTACTCTTTGGTCCTTTGTAGATAATAGAACCTTTTTTATCCGCTTTTCGGTGTGCTGTTCTAGGATTAGATAAGTAACTCCCATGCATACCGGTGATGTAAGCGATATCTGGACGAGTACAGACCTGAGCATACATAATGCTCTTAAATACTTATGAGTAACGTATCATCCTCATTTGCTCCTTTTATAATGCTCTTAAATAGTTATGAGTAACGTATCATCCTCATTTGCTCCTTTTAATCTTAATGTTCAGACTTTGGAAATATTTATACACGTTTCCTTTTACTACTAGAGCTATAGTGGGCGTGTAGTGCTGCATATTATGGCGTTCTAAGATGTGTTCTTTTAGGTCCAGTTCTGTTAAATTGACCAGTCTCCAGTTGCATCTGGAGACAAGTAGATTTGTCCAAAAATATTAGAAGTCCAATTGCAGTGTACAATTTATGCAACTGATGACTTCTTCCAGTTTGAGATCTGACCAATACATCCGAAGACCTTCCAGTTGAAGTCAAATACATCAAGTGGAACAAAGAGAATGTCAACGATAGCGAAGCTCAGTTGACTTTCTACCTAGATCAAGAACTGGAGAGTATCAATGTAAAATACTTACAAAGCTTTACACTGATTTCGAGGAAGACCTTTATGCTTTATGCACCTTTAGTACAAAAGTGCATAAAGCAGGTTGGATATAGTAACTTTAATGTCTCACTTTATCTAGCATTTCAAAGGATTTCAATTTGAAATCCTTAAATGCTTTCAACTTTATTTGAGGGGAAAAGTTGGAATCCCGATGACAACTTTGCCTATAAATAAAGGTCTTTGCACAACCAAGAAACAACTTTGCATATTCCTACATTGCAACATTCTTGGTGACTTATGCAATACTCTCTCAATCGTAAAAAGGAGCACTTCACAACTTTAAGTGTTTCGATTGTTAAGGAGAATTTCTAAGTTTAGATCAATTGTATTTCATTGGTTGTTAGGATATTTACATTCGTGTATTATCTTGGTTCCGCAACAACCTTGTATTTTATTTAAAGATAATAAATAAAATACACTTGAAAATTACATATTGTCTCACCAATTAATTTACAAGTTCTTATATTACTGCATTGTATTTACTTATTCTCTTGTCACCTTAATAAGTAAACTTCTAGTTAACCTAGTATACTATTCACTGCAACTGGTCACGTCCAGATACAGTGAACGTATTACAAAGTATCTCACCATCGACATAGAGGTGTTTTCAGTTAATATCATCTCTTGAGTTGGGACTTATAAGTGATATCAGAGCAGAAGGCTAACATACTTGCCTTGATCTGCTAGGATGTCTACTACTAAAGGTGAGAATGGTTCTGGTCCTAATATTGAAAACATTAATGTTAATGTTCCTCCTGGTATACCTAATCAAAATGTGAACACTAATCCTCCTCCTAATGCCCCAAACCATGTCCATTTCAATTATTCTAACACTCTTATTCCTAAATTTGATGGGAGTGGTGAAACTTTTGGGACATGGAAGGCCAGAATGCTCATGCATTTTGGTGGGATAGAGAGGTATATGCTGAAATCAGTGACGGTTGTGATGAAACTGACGATGATGATCTGGTGGCCATGATTGCTAAGACCTTCAACAGGTTTAAGCACAAATCTAATCGCTTTAATGGTTCCAACAATGCTTCCAGCTCCAACTCTCTGGAGAAAGCCATCTTACATGCTATAAGTGTGGTAAGAAAGGCCATTTTAAGAAGGAATGCAGATCTAGTTAGATAAACAACCAAACTGGTCCCCCTGTCCCTAATTTTAATCGGCCTGATGATAGCTATAAAGCTAAATATTAAAAGCTTAAGACCCAGAATGCCCTCTTGTCACTTGAAAAAGAAAAAGAAAAGAACAAGTGCATGATGGCAAACACTGAAGAAAAATGGGAACTCTCTGATGATTCATCTGATGATGAAGAAAAGATTAGGGATATGTGTTTCACGGCATTAGAAGAACAGAAGCAACACATGGTGAAGGATGATGTCATTGCTGGTAGATGGGTGGACATCATTTGGAAAAAGGTATGTGAGTATGACAACCAGGTTGACCCAGAACTGAAATTGGACATTGCTAAATCACTTAATGGTGATCTATTGTTTGTTGAAACTGTTAGAACTGATAGTGAAAGATATCTGGAAACAATTTTAATTGAATTAAACAACTTGAAACCCAAATTAAATGATTTGCAAAGCATCCAGTTGGTTCTTAAGGAATCAATTTTGAAAAATGAAGTGTTGGAACTTGAAAATCGAAAGTTAAAATCTGATCTTTAAAAGGAACAAATGATTATCAAGTCGTGGGTAAAGGCATCCGGAAAGAATTATGATGCATTCTCAAGAACCATTGACGCCTAGAAAACTGCATGGAAATCTGGATATGTAGAAATGGTTGCACTCATACCAGATCTTCATGCATTACCTCCAAATCTTAGAGTTGAGACTCCATATGACCAACCCAAGATTGTCAAGAGTGAGCCTGAAGAGATCACCCCTGTTGAGGTTAAAACTGGAGCTAATGAGGGTAAAGCTCCAGGCAAAAAGGTTGTTGGTGAAAAGCCTTTACCTCAAAAGTCAAAGGAGCCCAAGAATTCGAACACAAAGAACCAAACTGAACCAAGGTCCAAGGTTCAGTTGCCTGTTTAAAATGATATTTTGTTAAAACTGGACAGTTAACTCCAACTTTTGTCTAGACAGGTTCAGAGTTGCACTGCTAGAATTAAAAATCTAGAAGGAGCCTCGTCTCCATCAATTGAAAAACAAAATGCCAAACTTCCTTCAAAACAAAAATAAAAGGTTCCAATTGGAACTAAAAATGAAAAGAAAAAAGGAAGTAAATACCAAATACCAATTGTTTCTACTCCTGGACCTGGAGTAGATGAAAAAGCTCCAGATTCAGCCTCCAATTCATCACCACAACAACCAACTGAGGCTTCTGGAGAGAAGTCCAGTGAATCCATCAAGAAAATATGGGTTCACAAAAATAACTAATGATCTTTGTGGGTGTGTAGGCGATCGAAAGAAGCATACATGGTATCTGGACAGCATTGCCGGCCGGATTATGACCGGATGTAAGCCCCTGCTGGAGGAGTTCACTGTCCAAGATGGACTGACAGTCACATTTGGTAATGATGGTGGTGGAAAAATTGAAGGATATGGTGTGCTCAATAATGGACAAGTCAAATTCACCAAGGTTGCATTTGTGAATGGTTTGAAATACAACTTGATTAGTGTAAGTGAACTGTGTAATGATGGCTTCAGAGTTTTGTTCGATATTACACAAGGTACCATATTTAACAAGGATTGGCAAGTGGTGATGATTGCACCAAGAAAGTGAAATGTGTACATCATGGATATGGAACCAGCTCCAAAAGAGCAGTGTTTCTATACCAAGGCTGATGAGGACACGAACCGACTATGTCAGTGTTTCTATAACAAGTTATCTCGCAAACAACTGGCGGATGGGATACCTCCAGTTTCCTTTAAAAAGGAAAAGCCATGTCCAAGATGTGAAATGGGCAAGTAGAAAATGGCCAGTTTCAAGACGAGGCAAACCTTTAACATCACTGAACCTCTTCACATGCTTCATATGGACCTTTTTGGTCTAGTGAATGTTCAAACTAGAGCTGGCAAGAAATACACTCTAGTTGTGGTTGATGAATATACCAGATTTTGTTGGGTAGTGTTCCTCAGGTCCAAAAGTGATGCAGCTGCTGAAATCATCTCACTCATCAAAAGAATTGAACTCAAGTATACTCACAAGGTGTGTTAGTTGAGAAGTGATAATGGTACAAAATATCAGAACAAAAACACTTGAATCCTTCTGCAATGACACTGGCATCTCTCAAAACTTTTCTTTAGCTCACTCTCCAGAGCAAAATGGTGTTGTGGAAAGAAAGTGTAACATCCCAAACTTTTATTTAACGGTTGACTTGAGTCGTTATGTCAACACCTTGTGCCCGTTAAGTCTTTAGGAGATTTAATTCTTATGTGTGATTAATGTGCAATATGTGAGGCTTAAATGCCTTCATGATTGATGTACTAATGGGTTTAAGGTGTATTTATATGCCTTTAGAGGTTCTTGAAGTGTTTAACGAGTTGTAAGTACTACCAATAGGTGATTTTAGCCTAATATGAGCCATAAGGAAGTCTAGGGACTAGTTTTGACATAGGGAGAATCTAAAAAACGGGATTTAAGGTTAACAAAACCCTAATTACACTCATAATCAGTTTCTCCTTCCTCTTTCTCAAGCCCTAGTCACCCCCTTTGTCTCTTGAGCAATCCTAGTGTGTTTCTTGCGATTTCGGGTGGATTTATGATCAATCGATGCATGTATTCAATCCGTTAATCATCCTCCAAGGTATAGATGGTAATCCTTGCTTATTAGCACTTATTTTCTTCCTTGTAATTCGTTCATACCTGGACCTATTGAGTAATGTGTGATTGCAATCATTTTTGGATAGATTTGACGATTTCAGGTCAATCGGTGATTGTTATTGCAATCATTTAGTAAGTAGAGATTTCTTACAGGTATGAAATCACTGTTAATATCATTTTAATGTTCAAGTCTGACCATTATAGGGTTCACACCTGGTCTTGAGGTTTGATTTAGATTCGATTGCGTTTGAGAGACGATTTAGGTCATTTCGGGTGTCAGTTCGATTGTATATGTGTCTAATGAATCCAGAAATCAATTGTCGATTTCATAATGTTAAATGATTCATATTTTGGTATATATGAACTGTAGAGGTCGTGGTTATTAGCCATGAATGTTTGATGGTCGAAGTTGCGTTCAATACGAATTGGATTTCCAGGCCTGAAACTGTTGTCATGTTGAAAAATTCATATCTTTCTTATATGAACTAGTTGGGAGATGAACCTTACATTTTTGAAAATTTATTTGAGTCCTTTACATTTGTTAAGAACTGAGTTTCCTCCCAATTGGTCGTCTTGGATGCCAAAAGTAGTCTACAAAAAGAGTCAAATAGTCTATAGAAGAGTATAGTAGTCTACAATAGATGAAAGTAGTCAACAAAGACTATAGTACGACACATATGTAAACTATAGGTCGGTTTAGCTTCATTCATGCTCGTTAAATTGGTCCTATGTTTATTATAGGTAGTCGGGAATACTTGCTTTGCACGGTAGCTTTAGTTATCATTTGTGTGCTCTTCTACGAGGTAAGATACACTACTTGACACGCTGAGGGTTCAACAAAAACATAGTTTTCATATAATAACTTCCCAAATGGTATGTTGTTTGCTTATGGATATTCGAGATTATACGAGAGGTGATATGGGCTATGTAGATGAATATCGAAGCCTGAAATGCTACCCCAATGACATGAGATGATATATATATTGTTATGATATGCTATGGGATGATATGAATTGTTATGATACATTATGATACGATACATTTTTAGATGACATGCCATGAAATGCTATGAAATTCTATGTAATGTCTTGAGATCAATTGAAATGTGATGATATGTTGATGACATGTGAAATGTGCCTGAGTACATGGCTTGTTCATCTAGTTCACTAGACTTATTAAGTTGCTATGGCACGTGCACGTTTAAGGGCCCAAACGTAAAATATGATTATGTGATGATGTTTAGGTAATGTGGACACCTAAACTATATGTGATGAAAATCGAGCTCGTAAATGATGTGAGAAGTGCTAAGCTTAACACGTACTTGCCCTTGCCCGACGGGTGCGTATATGTGGTTGCTTGGGTGGCTCCTTGCAACATAATTACGTGGTTTGAGTATCTCCGGGTGGCGTGATTACCCACCAATGTCTTTGATCATATGGACTACTCCTGGATTGGCTTGTTTTTCCTTAACGACATTGATGGACCGCTGTAAGGCTTATCCATCTAGTCAGGTGTGAGGTTCCCTGTTAGGTCTTATGACCACCTATACACAAACTTACACCTTATATGTGATGAGTGACTGATGTCACGCCTAATGTAAGTGACTTATGTCACATTATACGATGATGATTTTATGTTATATGTAAAGTAAAAGATGAGTAGGCACAACTACGTGATTCAACCTATGATGATGATGTTTGATGCGATGATATTTATAGATGATGAAATGCATTGATGTGATATGTGCCTTGACAATTTAATTATGACTTCTATATAATTTTTTAAATGGACTAACGTTTTATAAACTATGTGTTATCTTACTTAGCTAATTCGTTAGCTAACACTTGCTCTTTTAAAATGTGTTTTGCCTTCAGGTTCAACAATAGTGAGCAGGTAGATGTGAGAAGATGTGAGGCATGGGTAGATGATCTCGAAGTTGGCTGAGTTTACCATAGTAGCTGCTCGCATTAGACGTTGAGTTATGTTTAGATATTTATGATTTGTATTTACTTTAATGTCGGTTGTTTAATGTTGGGCAACCGATGGATTTCCATTTAGACTTGTTTTGATGATATGACTAGTAACACCATTTAATGAATGAACCATACAAATTTTGCTGGTTTGGACTTTTAAAGTTTAATTCCGCTTTCTTTGACGCCGTCAGGCGAAAAACTTTGGAAATCCATATTTTTAAAACGATGGGTCTTACAAGTTGGCATCAGAGAAATGATTTAAGTGAACTAAGGACTATACGTTTGCCATAGGAATTGGACTTAAACCGATAGCAGACAAGTAATCTTGAGTAGGGATGCTTAGCCTTTGAGATGAAATGCTTTAGGATGGGTTAGGATGAGTGAGAGTGTAGGATTTAGGCTATATGATGATTGATTCATGATATGTTAATATGTTTTTAGCCTTTATTCTCCCGTTTCTCGCTTCTCCATCACTAAAATATTCAATTGCTACGATAGACGGTCCCCGAGGTGATGAACTATCTCCCTAACTCGATTTGATAAATGAGATGTTGTATGGATGATAAGGATTGTGTGAATGGAATTGGTGAAAGAATGTAATACAAAAATGTGGTAATTAACATGCATGTGAAGTGATATAATTACAATTATGGCCCGGAACATAATTGTAAGTGTATCACGAAGTGGGCATGTTTGTATGGCCATGCTTGTATTGACCGGAGTAGAATGTAACGAAGTTTGTAAGATTTCTATAAAGTGATGTATTATGTTGTTGAGCCAAGGGTTTAAAAGAGATGGACTTGAAGTTTGACGAGTAGAGTTGATGTTGGATACTTAAAGGGTTATAAGTAGGTGATGCATAGAAGGGTTACCAGGCACACGTATGACAGGATATAGTTACAATTCCGGTCGCGAACGTAATTGTAAATGTATCACGACATGTGTGTGTTTGTGAGATTGTTCTGTGTTGATCCGAATGAAGTGGAGATGGGAATGATGAAACCAAAGGATGGTAGCATATTTAACCACGTGAAGAGTAGTCATGTATCTACGGATTAAAGAATGATGAAGCTAGTAAAGAAGTTGACACTAAAGTCGATTGAACCTTAACTAAGAAGCTCTTCCATTCTATGAACACCATGTTATGATGTGAGGTTACCTTTGAGCTGTGAAGTGTTAAAAATGTGCTTGGTCGTAAGGAAAACGTTTAGATTTTGTTTGAAATTCTCTGTCCTTATCATAGATAATATGCGGCACATGCTTAGGTCTGTTATGGACTTACGACTCATTTAGTTCTAATTTCGCTACAGGATGATATACGATGATTCAGACGAGTATCTACAGGTGGAGATTCTTCCTTATATTGCATGACTGTAAAGGTGATGTTGATATCCTATATATGTACAATATTTTATGTATGAGTGCTCATCAAGATAAAGAGTTTTCCCCTTATGAGAAGTTTAGAGGTATAATGATGAGGCTATTTATAGTTTCTTAAAGAAAATGAAGTAAAAGTTTTTCAAGAGCATTTGATTCCGAATTGATCATGTTTCTTGCTTGTATGATTACTCATGTTAGGCAAAGATTATATTTCTAAGGTAAGGCCACCGTAGTTTTGAGATGTTCCAATAATGTTCCTGGTTTTGTTGCCATCGTGAAGCCGAAGCTTCATTTGATGTGTGACTAGTGCTACTTTCATGCAAACGCGTTTTCTGTTATGTGCTCCATTATAGGAAGAAGTTAATGTTTTCAATTATGGGAGGTATTTCTTTTATAAAGTAGATTTATGATGTTGTTATCATTTGTTGATGATGAAAGTCCTTGTAGTGTGTGAATTTAAGGAATCAAGTCTTAGGTTTTCTCTAGCTTGTTTAGTCATTACGTCTATCAATGAAAAATCTTGCCATTCTAAGTGAGATGAAGAACATTATATTTGCTTAAAAAGCTTTATTACGATTTTCATCTCGAAGAGGCTTAGTTTTAAATTTGTCAAAAGTGAGTTAAAGTTAAGGGAGCTGTTGACGCTCAATGTTGAAAGGGACAAAGCTCTATTTATTAACTAAGTCTGCGGTTGCGAGGTTATGGTGAGTGATTGACTACTGTAGATGCAGATTCGCTGTGACAATCGCAACATAGATTTGATTATCGTTTATGTTTTAAGAACTATGTTTGTAATCATTTAAATAAGAACTTGTGTTGATATTTAATGATTACTGTTGAACTTCAATATTATATTTGTTTATGTTTTATATTGTGTTTGTGTGTTATATATTGTTTTGCAGGTACAGGAACAACCTCGTGTTGACGTCAGCACGAGGTAAGTCGATTGACTTATTGTTTCGGGCCTAATCTGCGATTAAGGCCTAAGCCCACACGATCCAATACTTAACTAGTATAAATACAAGACCTAATCTACGGAATTAGGTTAATGATTTATGAATTCTTGATAGTTATTCACGAATTTACGAACTAAGGTTATTTGTTCCTTCGTGTGTTCTTCTACACGAACCACAAGCCTTGTGCATCTCCTTGGGTTGATTAATTACTTATTAATTAACAAAAGGCAATAGCAATCTAGTTATCTCAAGAGGATTCCACACTCTTGACATAACGAATCATATCTTATTACGATCCACGCAACAATAGGGCACCTTACAAGTGGTATCAGAGCCCTAAGGTTGATTACTGGAAGGTTTAAGATTGTTTGATTCGCTATTGATTGCAAAATCAATTCGAAATTCGTGTTTTTGGTCAAGTTCGTGCTCTTCTTCGTGTTCGTGCTTACGTCACCCAGCAAACTTCGTGTCCACTTCGTGCCACGTCAGCGCGAACCACTCTTCGTGACTTAGGTCGTGACTTGTGTTTCGTACTTCGTGCCACGTGTCCTTCGTGCTATACGAACTTCGTGCCACGTGTCCTTCGTGCTATATGAACTAAGTAGTTTTTCGTTTTACTTGAATTCAAAAGATTCGAAATGACGACCTTACCAGCTGCCGCAAACTCACCCAATGCCTTACTTATCAGCCAGATGATCATGCACGATCATGAGATTGGTCGGGGTGATACACCTCCAAAGCTTTTCCGTATGGAAAATTATTGGATGTGGAAGAGACGTTTTGAAGACTACATTCGTCTCACTGACATGGAAATGTGGCTAGTGATAACTCAAGGTTTTGATTGGCCTTCATATGAGAAGAACGGAGTGATCAGTAGGTATACTTATGCTGATATGCCTATTAAAGAACGTAAAAGATATGCTGTTGAGGGAAAGGCATTGTCCACTCTTACTATGGCCTTGCCTCAAGATAGTGTACATTTGTTTAAAAAGTACACTACTTCAAAAGATTTATGGGATGCTCTCGAAAGATATTGTGAGGGCGATGTAACTTTGAAGAAAAACCGTATCAAGCTTCTCAAGCGTCAGTATGAAGCCTTTAATGGACTGAAAGGGGAATCTCTTGACGAGATTATTATTCGATTCAGTCATTTGACCACTGAGTTGTCATACTTTGAAGTTGTTTATCCTCAAACTGAGCTAGTTGATAAGTTTCTGGATCCACTGCCTAAGACTTGGACTGATCAGGAATACAGTACATGGGATTTTGAAAAGGTAGTCTCCAAGCTGAAGAACAGAGACATGAAGAGAAGGATTAAAGATACTCACTCGGATTTTACACAAGATCCATTCTTATATCATGCTAAGTCTGTTCATTTAGCAAGCTCCAGCTCAGGAAACAACGCATTTCTAAGTGGTGCAGAAGCTACACCAATAGTAGATAACTGAAGGTATTGCCGGATATATTGCTTATGACAATACAAATGTCAAGAGCAATGTACAATCTTTTCATTCTATGCCAATGAGTATGAGTTCTGCAGAAGGAAGAATGAGTGTTTACTCAGCATTTTGTAATGCTCATGAAGCATTTATTGGACGAAAGGTTACTGATCCTGCAGTAATTGATGAGGATTACAGTCAAATAGATCCTGATGATTTGGAAGAAATGGATCTACAATGGCAGCTTGCTATGCTTACTATTAAGGTCAGAAGATTCACTCAGAGAACTGGGAGACCTATAGGTAATGGCACTAAAGGCTTTGACAAATCCAAGGTGAAATGTTATAATTGCGATGGATTTGATCATTTTGCAAGAGAGTGTCAACGACCTAAGAGGATTGATAAAACAGTTGTTGGTCGTCAAAATTACAATCAAGGCGGTATTACACCGAATAATCATAAGACGCAAGCAATGATTACATATCCTATTACTCCACAACAGCCAGTTTCGTCACCATTTTCGGAGTCAAAGGCTGTTGTTGTTCAAAATCCAGATGGTACTTATTAATGGGATACACAATCTGATGATACCTCGAATCATGCCTACATGGTAGAATTATATGACGAGGTAGCTGCAACGATTGATTATGCTGTGAACTCAAGTGAAGAAAGTGCATCTGAGATAGTACAGAAGAATATGTGTAATGTTGCTGAGACAGTAAGATCTGAGAGTGAACAAATGACTGTAGTAAAAGCATTTGAAGAAAAGGAAGAGTCATCAAATCCTGTTGATGACATTTCCATGAAGAGCATTGAAGAGCAGATGAAGAACTTCGTGATACCTGAAGGTATGACAACTGAAGACTTTGTTGCATACATGGCAGATTGCAAGGCTGCAGATCAGAAGGTATCTTGTTTTTTGTCTTTTATAATTGACGTGTGTAAAATGGTGTCGGATTTAAAACTTGAGGTGTTTATTTTGAATAAGTCAGTTATTAACTTAACTAGTCAAAACAACATGTTTAAAAAGGAAAACGACTCTTTGTTTGCCAAAAATTCCGGTTTGGTAAAACAAGAAAGTCTTTATCAAGATAAGATTCGTGCATCTGATAAAGATATTCTTGCATTAAAAGAAAAATTAAAGGAGTCAGTTCTGATGGAAAAAGTGGGAAATGAACAATATGCTCAACTAACTGAAGACTTTCTAAAAAGGAGAAAAAAATTAGTTGACGCAAAGTTGGAGATAGTTAAGCTCAATACAAGACTAGATCAAATTAGGGGATCTGATTTAATACGATAAATGCAGATGCAAAAACCTGTACCACGGGATTCAAAAGATAAAAGTGGTTTGGGTATGAGTTATAATGAAGTTAGAGGTCCGTTCAATGATAATTATACAGAGTCTCTAATACAGCTTACTGAAAAGATTGACAGTGGTGAAATAGATTCAATAGTTTCAGAAAAACAAAATGTTGATCTAAAGACCCCTAAAAGCTCTAAAAGCTCAATTGATAAAATTAAAGAGCTTAACAAGAAACATAAGCTTGAAAGTTCATTTGTTAAACCAGTGGATCGTAAGAATGGAGTGTATGATGCTAGTATTTCTAAAGGATCTAGTCAAGTAAAGTCAACTTGTCCTGTTGGTAAGAACATTAAATGTTTTACAATGAAAAGATGTGATACTGTTTTTACATCAAATGAAATTGATTTTGAAAAGATCAATCATGACAAGATTGATAAAGTATGGAATAAGGATGAATCTACGTCTAGTGAAGTCCCCTTAACCCCATATAAGACTCATAAGAGTTCTCAAAAGAAGGTACATTTTTTGGGTAAAAATGAGTCAACTGGTTTATCAAAAGAAGAGTCAGCCACAATTGAACTTAAAGAATGTTTAGGCATGACTTCAGCTGAGTTTGATGTTAAAGCTAAGAAAGCAAGAGTTAAAAAATCCTGTTTCTATTGTTATGAAGTAGGACATGTTTATAGTTGCTGTCCAAATAGGAAGCGGAGATGTCCTGACAAGGGTATGTCTTCTGGAGGATCTAGTAACTCAGATATTGTTGCTAATAATAATAGATCTAAAACTCTAAAACGACAGGGACCTTCACAGAATACTACTTCTAGTAGTGTAAGTCCGAGTCATTCCCGTACACCTCAAAGGAGTAATTCACCTAGGAAGATGACTCAACAAAATCGATCCCCTCCTGTCAGAATTAATGTTTCGTCTAAATTCTATGATCGATTAGGGAGTCAACCTAGATTTGGTACTCACTCACCAAGGAACTCATCTCCTAAGACTCATTTCACTTCACCTAAGAAACAGTCTGTGACACCATTTTCATCCAAGGCTCCATTACAGAGCGATGGATATTGGACCGAATTGATCATTAGAGATGAATTCGGCAAACCTAAACCTCAAAAGGTTTGGGTTCCCTTCAGAAACTAACCATCTTATCGTCTAATGTGCGGGGAGAACCAAGGAAGCCTATTAGTCTTTGGTATGTTGACAGTGGATGCTCTCGGCACATGACAGGGGACAAGAACGTTTTGTCCAATTATGAAGATGTAAATGGTTCGTATGTTAGTTTCGCAGGTCCCAAGGGCGGAAACATCTCAGGCCAAGGTGATGTTGTCAATGGAAAGATTACGCTGGAGAAAGTCAATTATGTAGAACAATTATCACATAATTTATTAAGTGTTTCTCAGATTTGTGACAAGTGGTATCAGAGCCAGTTACTAGGATTGAAGTTATAATGTTATTTTTAGCTTTTGCAAGTTTTAAAGGTATAAAGGTGTATCAGTTAGACGTTAAGAGTGCCTTCTTGTACGGTGAAGTTAAAGAAGAAGTGTATGTTCACCAACCACCGGGGTTTGAAGATCCGAATTATCCAAGAAGAGCATATCGTTTGGATAAGGCTCTTTATGGATTGCATCAAGCATCCAGAGTGTGATATGAAAAGTTGTCGACGCATTTGTTGACAAATGAATTTACAAGAGGATCGATAGACAGCACATTGTTTATCAAGTGGAAGAAGCGAGATTATCTAATTGTACAAGTTTACGTGGATGATATCATTTTTGGTTCTGTAATCAACACGATTTTATCAATCGAATTCACATCAACAATGATGGTTGATTAGTGTGTGTGTTGAGAGAGAATTGGGATCAAGTGTGTGTTATTCAGGTGTAATGGTATGGAATGTGTCAAGAGTTATGCTTATTGTTATGCAAAAGTCATGATTTCTAAGGAATTGAGGGCTATTTATAGTCTAAACTGACCAACTATGCTAATTAACACAATTAGCCCCTCAACCTTAGAAATCATCAACTCATGACTTAACAACAAGTAAGTCCATTACTTAAATTACAATGTATCACTATTTTTGGATTTCTAACATTCTCCCCCTTAGTGATATATTGTAAGGTCTGAAGTACGTGTTGTTTTGTCTTGTAGGAATGAATTTGATGAGCCCGGTGATGAAGACAATTGGTGAGTTGAAACAAGTCTTCAAAGCTTTCTTATTGTCTTTGGAGAACTTGATTCAGTATTGGTCTTGGACTTCTTGAAGTTATATCATCTGTTGATTCTCAATGTTCTTATAGAATAGAGAATGATGAGTGTGTATATGTCTTGAATCTTTGAAGATTGTTGAATCATGAATCAGAGTTGTCTTTTGAGGTACGGAATGTATGAACTTGTCTTGAATTCTTCAATCTTTGAATCTTGAAGTCTTTTCTTTGAAATCTTGGAATGAATTTTCAGAAATATGTACTCCCCCCCTTGATGTGTGCAAAGTAGCTTTTGGTAGAGTGTTGATGTATGACTTTGAAGATCTTGTATAAATTGAATTGATGAAGACTCGATCTTTTGTCTTGAATCTTCAATCTTTTGTCCTTTGACGCTTCGATCTTTGTCACATCATCTTAAGTACTTTTGAGAGTAAACATTTGAATGAGGATTTGAAAAGTCTCTTATGAAATAATCATGCTCCCCTTCAATTCATGAGTAATCACAGTCTCTTCGATTTTTGAAAAATCTCTTGTAAAATTTTGAATGTATATTCTCTTCTTTTGAGATGAATAATCTTCAATTTGAATTTGGAACCCTTGCAGTTTGGAATGAAATTGACTAACAAACTTTGAAGAAGAATGATCACAAATAATCAAAACACTGAATGATAGTATCTCGGAAAGCAATTGAAACAACCAAACACAAACTTTTCTCCTTGTCCTTATCAATCATTCTAATTTCTTTTCCTAATCAATAATCAATCATACTATTTTCTCCCCCTCATAATGACAAATACCAATGTCATTATGCAAACATTGATTGAAAAGAATATTAAAAGAGATAAGCATGACTTGAAATGTAGTCATTATGCTCATGGAGAATTATCAACCATCAAAACATCAGTCTATCCATATAAACCAACCCAATTGTTCCTATGGATGACTAAAATGTAAGATTGAAGTTGTTTGGAATAAACATTGTATCATGGTGTTGGTGTTTTCTGTGTTTGGGTGATGAGAAAAGAAACCGGATAAGAATGATCCGTTTGCATTCAAAAATTGAAAGGATTAATGAAATGACCGAAGGAAATGTATTTTCATTTATCGGATTTCCTATGTATCATTGAGAAAAATACAAAGTAAACCTCTAACATAGTTCGGTCTTTTGGCTTTTCAACCTCAAGAATGCTTCAAAGAATGTAAACCATGGTTAGTGTCACCTAAGCGTTCGATAACCATGTTCTACTATCCTTAAAGACTTTTAGGAAAAAAAATCCAAGGTCACAATAGAGTTCTTGTTAACTCAATAATTACACAAATGCAATTATGAGACCTACATTCAAAGCTGGAAATGATGTTAGCAATGGTAGGATTTCCATTTGATCATCGTGAAATATCATTTAAGATATTACTACAAATGTTCCGGCTATATCACAAAGATAAGCATGTATATCACAAAGATATGACGTAAATGTGTCCTAAAGAATGAATAACGATCAAATTAATGATCAATCACGAGAGCTCTAGACACAAAGTGATCAAATGAAGTCGGGGACTGGAGCAGAGTGCCACCCTTTTTCAATATTAACGTCTTCCAAATGAAGAGTCAATAGAAATGAGAAAATCTCCGTGAGAAGTAAAACAAGCATTTGTTAAGAAACACTTGAGTGGTTAGGTAAAGATGTACATCGCTTCACTGGGTCCATGAAGGCTTCTTCAATACCGAGATATCAACAAAGGACATCCGATAGAAATGTGTTTTACCCAGCGATTTGAGAATTTAAGGGAAGGGTATCAATTCTTTTAACCCTTTTCTCACAACATTATCACCATAACCTCTCACTTTTCAACTGAACTCCCTCCAACTTAGTTGCACAAAATCATCATCTCTCAAAATACCCTTACTTTCTAATGAAAGAAGTGAATACTCCGGGGTTAGAACTCATCGGCGTGGATGAAATCCATGGAGTAGACTTTTGACAAAAACCTAGTCGCTCATGTGCAAACTAAACACCGAACTTCCTTTGAAGCAAATGTTTTGAAAAAAATCATCAAATGTGAAAAAAAAAATTTAAATAACACATTTGAAGTTTGAAAGAGATTTGAAATCACAAACTCCCCCTTAATCTATGCAAAGATAGATCAAAAAGATTTTCATAGAAATGGTGGAGCAAAAATGATTTGTGTGAAGTCAAAATAGGTTTTATGAAAAATGAACTCAATCAATTGTTCAAGATGAGACAACTCAGGAGTACACAAAGGCGTTCAATCCTTTGCTTCTCATATCAACAATTGAGAGTTTTTGAAACAGGTGTAACAAAATTGCAATCGACATCTTGTATTACACATATACATTCATATAAGACCACTTGGAAGTACACAAAGGCGTTCAATTCCACGTTATCTTATATTAATTTATATGTATAACAACATGAATTAATTCCAACTTTGAAACATAAATAATTTTTTTTTTTTTATAATATTTGAAAAATGAATCAAGAATTCCTTCCATGGTAAAGGTAATTAAGGATCAAGATTTAGCATACCAAGTTTAGAGATTAAGAAATTAAACCTCTTTTCGTCCAGTGGTTTTGTGAACAAATCAGCGAGTTGGTAGTCAGTTCCCACGAAGTAGAGTTCGATGTCACCTTTCTCAACATGATCTTTGAGAAAATGATATCTCACATCAATGTGCTTTGAGCGTGAGTGATTGACTGAGTTGACAGCAATTGCAATGGCACTTTGTGAATCACAGTAGATAGGTACACGATCATATTTCAGACCATAGTCGGTAAGTTGTATTTTCATCCATAACACTTGAGCACAGCAACTAGCAGCAACCACATATTCAGCTTCTGCTGTTGACAGTGATACACAATTTTGCTTCTTGGATGACCAACTTACAATCTTATCCCCTAAGAATTGTAAAGTACCAAATGTGCTCTTGCGATCAAGCTTACAACCTGCATGATCTGCATCTGAATAGGCAGTTAAATTGAATCCAGTATCCCTTGGATACCAGAGACCAAGATTGGGTTTACCCTTCAAATAACGAAAAATTCGTTTCACAGCTTGGTAATGTAAATCAGTCGGAGCGGCTTGATACCTAGCACACATACATGTTGCAAACATTATATCTGGGCGAGATGCTGTAAGATACAACAACGAACCAATCATGCTTCTATACCTCTTTTGGTCAAGTGGTTTCCCATTTTTATCAGCATTTATGTTTGTACGAGCAGCCATTGGGGTTGAAATTGAAGTACAGTTAGTCATTTCAAACTTTTTCAACATATCTTTTATGTACTTACCTTGTGATATAAAAAAACCAGTTGGTAATTGTTTGATTTGTAGACCGAAAAAGTAATTCATTTCCCCAATCATGCTCATTTCAAAATGATTGACCATTAGAGATGAAAAATTTCGGCAAAAAGTTTGACTGGTTGACCCAAAAATAATGTCATCAACATATATTTGGACAAGTAAAACATGTTTATCTTGCTTACGAATAAATAGGGTAGGGTCAATAGTACCTTTGGTAAAGCCTCCTTTGAGTAAGAAAGTAGATAAGGAATCATACCACGCTCGGGGTGCCTGCTTCAAACCATAGAGAGCCTTGTCTAACCTGTAGACATAGTTTGGCTTCTTAGGATCAACAAAACCTTCAGGTTGCTCTACGTAAACTTCTTCTTTGAGTTCTCCATTCAAGAATGCTGTCTTCACATCCATTTGAAACATTATGAAGTTTCTGAATGCGGCATAAGTGAAGAATATACGAATGGCCTCCATTCTTGCAACAGGAGCGAAAGTTTCGTCGAAATCCACACCAGGTTGTTGGCAGTAACCCTTTGTAAGCCATCTAGCTTTGTTCCTTACTACAACTCCATTTTCATCCTTCTTGTTCTTGAAAATCCACTTGGTGCGAATTGGTTCTTCTTTCCTTGGATTTGGAACCAATCTCCATACCTTCAGTCTCTCAAACTGAGCTAATTCATCTTGCATTGCTTTAACCCACTCTGGATCACAAAGAGCTTCAGAGACTGTTTTGGGTTCAATGTTACTCAGTGAAAGTGCAACAAGACACTCATTGACTGTAGTACGGGTAGAAACACCAGCTTGTGGATCTCCGATGTTTTGTTCTGTAGGATGATCTTTGCGCATACGTGACCACTTGTTGTCATGAGGAAGAGGATCTTGTTGATGAATGTCAACATTATCATCGTTAAATCCAGAGTTCTATTGAGAAATGGAATCATAGCTTGGAAGAACTCTTTCCTCAAACTTTGGATGATCAAAATCCAGTGGTACATACACATTTGGAGTATTTGATGGATTTGTTGTTTGGGTGATTTGAGAAGGTTTGACTTGAACATTCTTTTGAGAATAAATATCACTTGAAGGTGATTCTTCTTGCTCTGCAGAATTTGAAGATGATTCATGATTGTTGTCAGGAACTGATTCATTTGTTTGAATAGGGTCATTGTTCGGAATTGGTTCATTGATGACTTGAGGTTCCTTTTCTTGAATCAGTCTTGAGTTGTAGAATTCTTCGAAAAGAATATCTAGCTCTTCACTTGTTGGAGTTGGATATTTCTTGAACTTTTAAGCTAAGGTAGACGTCCTTGAGGAAGCACTTGAAGTACTTGGATCACTAATTGTTGGTAGCAAACTTTCTTGTTCAAATATCATGCCAGACATCTCGTCAAACCAAACATTCATGGATTCTTGAATCGTGTTTGTTCGACGATTAAAGATGCGATATGCAATCGATGTCTTTGAGTAACCAACAAAGTAACCTTCATCACCTTTCCTTTCAAACTTTCCAACATTTTCCCGATCATTCAAGGTATAACAGACACACCCAAAAATATGGAAGTAATTGATGTTGGGTTTGCGTTTGTTAATAACCTCATAAGGAGTCTTCTCATGACGCTGATTGATGATGGACCGATTTTGAGTATGACAAGCTGTGTCAACAGCTTCAGCCCACATGTTTGATGGTAACTTGGAATAAGCAAGCATTGTTCTTGCTGCTTCCACCAGCGTACGGTTTCTCCTTTCAACAACACCATTTTGTTGCGGGGTACGAACATCAGAGAATTGGTGAGTAATGCCTTTTGATTTGCAAAAATCATTGAAGATGGCATTTTTGAACTCAGTACCGTTATCTGAACAGATATAATGGACTGGAAGTTGAAGATTCACTTGAGTGGAAGTGATGAAATCAATCAGAATTTGAGTTGTTTCATCTTTTGAAGCAAGAAACTTGACCCAAGTGTATCTAGAATAATCATCAACGATAACCAGAATATATCTCTTCCCGTTTCTGCTTTGTACTTTCATAGGCCCACAAAGATCCATGTGAACCAAATGAAGAGGTGCCAAAGTATGTGGAGTTTTCTTTGGTTTATGAGAAGTTCTCTTGATCTTCCCAATTGCACAAGAAGGACAGACATGCTCACTTTCATATTTGTAGTCAGGCAAGCCTTCAACAAGTTGCTTGTTGACTAAAGCATTGATGGTTTGATAATTCAAGTGAGAAAGCCTTCTGTGCCACAACCAAGAATTTTTCGAAGTAGCTTTTGAAACAAGACAGATATTATCAGTTGGTTGGTTATCATCAAGATTAACTGTGAAAAGATTGTCTTCACGATCTCCGCATAGGATATCAACTCCATCTAGAGTTTGGACTTAGCACAGAGATTGTCGAAAAAGAACTTGAAGATTGTTGTCTGTAACACCCCGACAGCGGCGGAAAACTCGGGATGTAAGATAAAGCACACGCGCACATGGATGTTACATAGGAATACTAAATGAGTGCTTAGGATAAACATAAATAGTCAATTTCATAACCCAACAAGCATAGTAGTAGTTATTACACACACAAGTTCAACAAAGATGATCAAATCAAGTACGAAAGGTTCCCACGCAGGGGATACGATTGGGCATATTGCCACCCAACACAAAGTACAAGCATGCAAACTCCAACCCTAAATCCTGAAGTCTGCTAATAGTCCCATGCTACCACTCCTAGCCACGATTAGCCTGATTACCTGAAAGGAATACTTAAAAGAGTCAACACAAAGGTTGGTGAGTTCGTAGGTTTGAGTATAAACAAGTAGTATAAAAGCATTTTATACCGCCAATAGATCTCAAGTATTAAGTCGTATGTAGTGGCTAGTGACCAACTTGCACATAAGTAAGCGAGCACACACAATCCTCGATAGGACCGGCTAATAGTATCAATAGAGCACACACAATCCTCAATAGGACCGGCTAATAGTATCAATAGAGCACACACAATCCTCAATAGGACCGGCTAATAGTATCAATAGAGCACACACAATCCTCAATAGGACCGGCTAATATGTAACAAGTAGTCAAATAGCCAAAGAGTAGTAAAGTAGTTACGGCATGTATAAAAGCATGAGTAGTATTCCTTTCACCCCGAAATAAGTAAAGAAAAAGGGGCTACGAAGACTCACAGTGATCTGCTACAAGCGTAGTTCTACAAGCACAGGGTATAAGCACAGATATAGTAAAATATATCTACTCGAATCAAAGTATGTCTTGATGTCAACCTAATCACAAACCATTGAGCATAGATGGATACATGTATTAGTTCTCGTGATTATGTATTTACTAAGTGTCCTTGATGTACTGATGATTTGGTTCACTAAAGATCCTTAAACGTTTGACTCAACAGTGTTTTTCATACACTAGACTCGTAATGAACGTCTTTAAACTCGCACTTTGATAAACAAGATCGAATATGTCTTGATTATACCTTAATTAGGGTTTCCTTGTACATGATAGACTTGGATTACAACGAAGTATAAAATCTGATTTCTACAACTAACGAAAATAGACTTTAAATTCGTAAGGTGTATCTGAACGAAGATAAACCTTAAATTCGTAAGGTGTATCTGAACAAAGATAGACCTTAAATTCGTAAGGTGTATCTGAACGAAGATAAACCTTAAATTCGTAAGGTGTATCTGAACGAAGATAAACCTTAAATTCGTTTGAGGACTTAAGTTTGTTTGGAGCTTAAGTTCATTTTGAAGCTTAACTTCGTTTTGGAAGACTTAAATTCGTTTCTAGGATATTAAATTCGTTTTAAGTGTTTTTAGGACGAATTTGGGACTGTTCAACAAAAACGAGGGTTTTGAAGATTAAGACACGTTTACGACCCAAATTTGATCACGAAAAGGTTACTAAACACTTTTAGACACAAACCCACTAACTTTTAACACGATTTTTACACCAAAAATGGACCAAATCATCAAGAACATACACTTGAAAAGTAAACTTTTATTTTGATGAAAATCTCAAAATTTGCTGTCATTACCTGAAAATCGATACTAGAAATATGTTTTGATTATCACAAGGAAGCTAAAAATGCAAGAAATCTTGGTTTAACAACTCAAAATCAAATGATGAATTTTTGTGGGTGAAGATGGTGAATGTATGTGTGTGTTTTTAAAGAGAGAGAGGTGAGATGGGGGGGGGGGGGAATGGTGAAGAAGTAGAAAAATGGGGTTTTCTAACCCTTTTATAGTTTTCCCTTAATTAATGATTCTAATAATTGTAGGGTCTAAATGAAACATTTTCAGACTAGAATTTCTTGAATACAATCGCTTACGTCTTGAAACCTAACATTCTTATCACAATAGACCATAGACGCGTCTTATAATTTAAGATTTAAGAGTGAATAGATCTTCATGTGAGCACATATTCGAAACTAGAACATATCATGGATTTATTTAAATTATTTCTAAGGCGGTTGTTACATTCTCCCCCACTTAAAGGAATTGCGTCCCGAAATTCGAATTTACACATCATGTTTCATGCTTCGCTTGCACACTAAGTTTACAAGTATTAGATTGCATGTTTAGTGCTAAGTGTATTTGCATCAAGAGTAACAAGTAGCATGCTTCACATTGACTTTTCTAAATATCACATTGCATAATAAGCATCAAGTATCAAGTTAGGAATTAAGTCCTTAAGTTTACTTGCTAGACTAGGATAATACGCTAAGCGAACAGATGCGGATACTTAAGCTTCATCTGATCTTCTCGTTCCCAAGTGAATTCTGGACCTCTACGGGAGTTCCAACGAACTTTCACCATAGTATACTTATGTCTCTTGAGCTTTTTGACTATTCGTTCTAGAATTTCCACGGGTTCTTCCTTGAAGGTTAGGTTACTGTCTACTCGTATTTCGTTCAAAGGAACATATGTTGTTTCATCGGCTAGGCACTTCTTGAGGTTCGATACGTGGAAGACATCGTGTACGTTACTTAGTTCTTGGGGAAGTTTCAAACGGTAGGCTACTGCACCAATGCGCTCTACGATCTCAAACGGTCCGACATATCTTGGAGCTAGTTTCCCTCTCTTTATGAATCTGACCACGCCCTTCCATGGCGAAACTTTAAGCATTACTCGATCACCAACCTGAAACTCTAAAGGTTTCCTTCGGTTGTCTGCATATTTCTTTTGTCTGTCTCTTGCTTTCAGAAGATTCTCCTTGATTTGAGCAACTCTTTCAGTAGTTTCGAGGATGATCTCTGGACCTATTAGTTGCATGTCTCCTACTTCGTGCCATGCGAGTGGAGATCGACATTTCCTTCCGTACAAAACCTCATAAGGTGGACACCCGATACTTGCGTGATAACTGTTGTTATACGAGAATTCGACTAATGGGAGATGAGTGTCCCAACTTCCTCCAAAGTCTATGACACAGGCTCTTAGCATGTCTTCGAGTGTTTGAATCGTTCTCTCACTCTGTCCGTCTGACTGCGGATGGTAGGCTGTGCTCATATCGATTCGCGTTCCCAAAGCTCGTTGTAATGATCTCCAAAATCCTGAGGTAAATCGACTATCCCTATCACTAATGATTGATACAGGGACACCGTGTTTAGCTACAATCTCTTTAAGATACAGACGTGCATACTGCTCCATAGAATAATCTTCACGTATAGGTATGAAATGCGCTGACTTGGTCAGTTGATCTACCACCACCCATATAGCATCTTTACCACTACTCGTTCTTGGTAACTTCGTGACAAAATCCATAGTGATCTTCTCCCACTTCCAGCTGGGAAGCTCTGGTTGTGTTAGTAGTCCTCCTGGCTTCTTATGTTCCGCTTTAACTCTCAAACACGTTAGACACTTGCTCACGTAAACTGCCACATCGCTCTTCATCCCTGGCCACCAAAATAAATCTCGCAAGTCTTGATACATCTTATCTATCCCCGGGTGTATAGAGTATCCTGCCTTGTGCGCTTCATCCATTATCAGTTTCCTTAGTCCTCCGTACAGTGGTATCCACATCCGATCACAAAAGTACAGTCCTCCATCATTCCCTTGAGTAAATCGTTCTATCATACCTCCAAGCCCTTCTTTATCAATGTTCTCTTTCTTGTTTGCTTCTACTTGTGCCCCAATAACCCTATCCTTCAGACTGTTATGCACGGTAATGCTCATGGCTCTAATTCGTCTTGGTCTAACTCTATCCTTCCTACTCAAGGCGTCTGCTACTACATTTGCCTTTCCGGGATGATATCGAATCTCACAATCGTAGTCGCTAAACAACTCTAGCCATCGTCTCTGGCGCATATTAAGGTCTTTCTGAGTGAAGATATGCTGAAGGCTCTTATGGTCAGTGTAGATCACACTCTTTGTCCCGTATAGATAATGTCTCCAACACTTGAGTGCAAAAACGATAGCTCCCAACTCCAAATCGTGTGTCGTATAGTTCTTTTCGTGAATCTTCAGTTGACGTGAGGCATATGCAATGACCTTGCCTCGCTGCATCAGCACACATCCTAAGCCTTGACCCGATGCGTCGCAATAAACAATAAAATCATCGGTCCCTTCAGGAAGACTTAAGACTAGGGCATTACATAACTTCTCTTTCAAGATTCTGAAAGCTTCTTCTTGTTTCTCTCCCCATTCGAAACTCCTATCTTTATGCGTCAACAGGGTAAGAGGTTGTGCGATCTTTGAGAAGTTCTCGATAAATCGTCGGTAGTAGCCTGCTAAACCGAGAAACTGTCTGATCTCTGTCGGTGTCTCTGGCCTTCTCCAATTCTCTACTGCTTCTATTTTACTGGGGTCGACCTTGATTCCATTTTTGTCAACTACATGGCCCAAAAACTTTACTTCCTCCACCAAAATTCACATTTTGAAAACTTCCCGTACAACTTTTCAGCTCTTAGAAGTTCTAAGGCTTTCCTCAAGTGCACTTCATGCTCCTGTTTCGTCTTGGAATAAATGAGGATGTCGTCGATGAATACGATGATGAATTTATCAAGGTAGGGTCTACATACACGGTTCATGAGATCCATGAAAACGGCGGGTGCGTTCGTCAGACCAAAAGGCATCACTAAGAACTCAAAGTGCCCATATCTCGTGCTAAACGCCGTTTTCGGTACGTCTTCTTCACGAACTCTTAACTGATGATAGCCCGATCGAAGATCGATTTTTGAGAAGTACTTTGCGCCTTGCAATTGATCAAACAAATCATCGATGCGCGGTAAAGGATATCGATTCTTAATGGTTAACTTGTTGAGCTCACGATAATCAATGCACATGCGAAAAGATCCGTCCTTCTTCTTTACAAATAGTATCGGTGCGCCCCATGGCGATGAACTTGGTCGAATGAATCCCTTATCTTGTAACTCTTGCAACTGTGACTCGAGTTCTTGCATTTCAGAAGGTGCTAAACGATATGGTGTCTTTGCTACCGGCATAGCGTCAGGAATGAGATCGATTCGGAATTCGACTTGGCGAGACGGGGGTAATCCCTGGATGTCATCAGGAAAGACATCGGGAAATTCACGAACTATTTGTATATCAGCTAGTTTGGTTACTTCAGTTGTTGTGCTCATTAGGATCTGTTTGTGTGTCTCGGGTCTCTCGCCTTGAATTTCTAATACCTCTCCCCCACTTAAGGGGATTCTAAGAATTTTTGCACGACATACAATGGTTGCATCTACCCGGGATAACCAATCCATCCCCACTATTACATCGAAGCTACCCATTTCAAACGGGATTAGATCTATATAGTATGAATGAGTATCTAGTGTTAACACACATTTAGGCACAAATTTGTCAAGTTTAGAGATTTCACCACTAGCTACCTCTATTTCATAGCAAGCATGAGTACGGATGGGTTTCACGTTAATAATACACACGAAGTTAGTGGAGATAAAACTATGGTCGGCACCCGTATCGAATAACACAGTAGCTAGATGATTATTTAAGAGAAATGTACCCGTGACAACGTTAGGATCGTTAGCAGCTTCCACCGCGTTCAAGGCAAAGACTCGGCCCCTGGCCTGCTGGGCTTGGTTAACTCTGGGAGGATTTGGTGCTGCAATCTGCAATGAATTCTGATTAGCTGCGGCTGGAATGGGTCGTCTAGCAACTCTTGGGCAAACATTCCGGTAGTGATCAGTGCTACCGCACTCGTAGCATCCTCCGCGATTGACTGGTGGGTTTCTAGCGTTCAACGGTGCTACATGAGGTGGTGCTGCTGGAGCTCTGGCAATCCTGCAATCTCTAGCCAAATGTCCAAACTTCTGACAATTCTGACAAAATCGGCATGGCACTGCTGTTGAATGATGATAAGTACAAGTAGCACACTGTGGAAATTGGCCAACATACGCCTTCTGCCCCGGCTCAACTGCTGCAAACACCTTTCCAACTCTGACCCTCTTGTCAGCTCTGAAGTCCCTTCTTTTACTGGGTCCACCAAAGTCTCTTTCTTCTCTGCAGACCTTGTCAGTGTCCCAGCCCTAACCAAGTCATCAGTCATGGCACTGGTTCTTCGAATTGCTTCTTCAATCGAGTAAGGAGGAATGCCAGTCAGGGTGTTACGGATCTGAGGAATGAGACCATAGATGTATCTCTCAATCAACTTTGACTCAGGAGTCACCAAATGTGGTACCAATCTAGCCAACTCTTGAAACTTGCTAGTATACTCTGCATGGCCAGATCCCACCATGGTGTGGTGCCAAAACTCTTGCTCAATCTTCTGCATCTCATTTAGTGGACAAAATCGGTTCTTCATCATCTCTTTAAACTGATCCCATGGTGTCTCGAAAGTAGTAGTTCTTCCACGGGCTCTTAACAAAGTATTCCACCATGACAGTGCATCATCGGTGAATGAACCTCCAGTGAATCTTACCCTCTGATGAGATGGACATTCACTTATGTCCATGACTGCTTCCAACTTCTCCAACCACTTCATAAACACACCAGCTCCTCCTTTCCCGTTATAATCTGGGGGACCACACTTCTTAAACTCGGTGTAACTGCAACCTCTTCTCCCCATAGCATACTCATCATTTCTAGGAATTCTTCTGGGTCCAGGGCCCACATACACACCATCATCAACAAACTCCACTTCGGGGTCAAAGTTCTCTGGTTCTTGATTCACTTGTTGCGGTGCAACTCTTACAGATTCAGCTTCAACTTCAGGTGCTCTTCGGTTCTGGTTCGGGACAGCACCCATTGCAGCAGTCACTTGTTCGATGATAGTAGGCATTGAAGCTGCCAACTGCTCTGCAATGATAGTAGCTAAATCAGGGTTCTCGCCATAACCCATGCCATCACCACGACCACCACGACCTCTACCACGGCCTCTTCCTTGCTGCCCTCCACGACCTCCTCTCGGGTTGCCACGACCACCTCCAGGGTTACCACGACCAACACCATTATCTTGTGCTTCGACATTCGGGTTTGCTCTTGTTCGCACCATTTTCCCTATATTAGGAAAGACGGGTTCGGCGTTAGAATGAAGGAATAGTCATTCGTGACGTCAATTACGCACTCTCAACACACTCGTGTTAGTTTTCTAGAATCCTAAACATTTTACTTTCAAGATCACATGTAATTCAAGAGATTGAGCATTATGTCTAAAAAGTAAACATTATCATCAATATCAACCATGCAGCACAGAGTAATATTACAATAGAATCTTCGTTTCATGAAAGATAGTTTGCAAGATGAATACTACAACCATTTCAACTTAATTGAAAATTTTTAATTCTGATCACTTTTCGACAGCCAAAGTGTGGTCCGGGTCTAACACCTACATCCGTTGCACTAGCGGTGTATGTATACAGGGTGTACCAGCGGCTAACCCTCCACACCTTTAGTACATCTAATGCAAGGTCGGCTCACGGTACTGACATGCTCCCTAGACATTGGCAAAGGTATGTATACAGGGTGTACCAGCGGCTAACCCTCCACCCGACCAATACCTATTGAACATGCCAGAGTTGCTACCACGCTCTAACCATCTAAGGCACGATCCATGTTGCCATCAAGTCCATAGTAAATATACCACACGCGAAAAGTTGATCAGGCTTTTCTGTGATGATATATCGCCATACTTCCTTGCTAACAATACTTCATATCGCTAACTTATTATTATTATTTAAATTTAACACATCTCATAGATCGAATACCAATAGTATGAGTACACGTGGTAAGATAGCATGGTTCTAGGGCCTGCGCATGAATGAGTATAATAGCATGAATATCACAGATATAGATAAAATCCATAGAGTTTGAATGCACACATAATTCCTATCATGCATGCTACGTGCGGTTCCTAAGTTATAGTTTAGGCAAAACCACCTAATTCACTATAACCACGGCTCTGATACCAATCTGTAACACCCCGACAGCGGCGGAAAACTCGGGATGTAAGATAAAGCACACGCGCACATGGATGTTACATAGGAATACTAAATGAGTGCTTAGGATAAACATAAATAGTCAATTTCATAACCCAACAAGCATAGTAGTAGTTATTACACACACAAGTTCAACAAAGATGATCAAATCAAGTACGAAAGGTTCCCACGCAGGGGATACGATTGGGCATATTGCCACCCAACACAAAGTACAAGCATGCAAACTCCAACCCTAAATCCTGAAGTCTGCTAATAGTCCCATGCTACCACTCCTAGCCACGATTAGCCTGATTACCTGAAAGGAATACTTAAAAGAGTCAACACAAAGGTTGGTGAGTTCGTAGGTTTGAGTATAAACAAGTAGTATAAAAGCATTTTATACCGCCAATAGATCTCAAGTATTAAGTCGTATGTAGTGGCTAGTGACCAACTTGCACATAAGTAAGCGAGCACACACAATCCTCGATAGGACCGGCTAATAGTATCAATAGAGCACACACAATCCTCAATAGGACCGGCTAATATGTAACAAGTAGTCAAATAGCCAAAGAGTAGTAAAAGTAGTTACGGCATGTATAAAAGCATGAGTAGTATTCCTTTCACCCCGAAATAAGTAAAGAAAAAGGGGCTACGAAGACTCACAGTGATCTGCTACAAGCGTAGTTCTACAAGCACAGGGTATAAGCACAGATATAGTAAAATATATCTACTCGAATCCAAGTATGTCTTGATGACAACCTAATCACAAACCATTGAGCATAGATGGATACATGTATTAGTTCTCGTGATTATTTATTTACTAAGTGTCCTTGATGTACTGATGATTTGGTTCACTAAAGATCCTTAAACGTTTGACTCAACAGTGTTTTTCATACACTAGACTCGTAATGAACGTCTTTAAACTCGCACTTTGATAAACAAGATCGAATATGTCTTGATTATACCTTAATTAGGGTTTCCTTGTACATGATAGACTTGGATTACAACGAAGTATAAAATCTGATTTCTACAACTAACGAAAATAGACTTTAAATTCGTAAGGTGTATCTGAACGAAGATAAACCTTAAATTCGTAAGGTGTATCTGAACGAAGATAGACCTTAAATTCGTAAGGTGTATCTGAACGAAGATAAACCTTAAATTCGTAAGGTGTATCTGAACGAAGATAAACCTTAAATTCGTTTGAGGACTTAAGTTTGTTTGGAGCTTAAGTTCGTTTTGAAGCTTAACTTCATTTTGGAAGACTTAAATTCGTTTCTAGGATACTAAATTCGTTTTAAGTGTTTTTAGGACGAATTTGGGACTGTTCAACAAAAACGAGGGTTTTGAAGATTAAGACACGTTTACGACCCAAATTTGATCACGAAAAGGTTACTAAACACTTTTAGACACAAACCCACTAACTTTTAACACGATTTTTACACCAAAAATGGACCAAATCATCAAGAACATACACTTGAAAAGTAAACTTTTATTTTGATGAAAATCTCAAAATTTGCTGTCATTACCTGAAAATCGATACTAGAAATATGTTTTGATTATCACAAGGAAGCTAAAAATGCAAGAAATCTTGGTTTAACAACTCAAAATCAAATGATGAATTTTGTGGGTGAAGATGGTGAATGTATGTGTGTGTTTTTAAAGAGAGAGAGGTGAGATGGGGGGGGGGGGGGAATGGTGAAGAAGTAGAAAAATGGGGTTTTCTAACCCTTTTATAGTTTTCCCTTAATTAATGATTCTAATAATTGTAGGGTCTAAATGAAACATTTTCAGACTAGAATTTCTTGAATACAATCGCTTACGTCTTGAAACCTAACATTCTTATCACAATAGACCATAGACGCGTCTTATAATTTAAGATTTAAGATTGAATAGATCTTCATGTGAGCACATATTCGAAACTAGAACATATCATGGATTTATTTAAATTATTTCTAAGGCGGTTATTACATTGTCACAGAACTGTCAACACTGAACAAGTTATGACTCAGGCCTTCAACTTAATGAACTTTCTTGATTACAATTCCGTTTCTTTCAATATCTCCATAACCTAGAATTGGAGCGAAATTGTTGTTTCCGAAACGAACAGTTCCCATGAATCTTTCAACAAAATTCTTGAGCAATGATTTATTGCCAGTCATGTGTTTTGAACTCCCGGAATCGAGTATCCATACACAGATGGTTATTTCCTGCAACCAAAAATTTAACCGACTTTAGGTACCCACTTAAAGACGGGTCCTTTGTGGTTAGTTATCATAGGCAAGGAGTATAACTTAGGAGATGCATACAAACATGCTTCCATATCAACATACTTGTTAACAAGCACATTATCAATAAGCACATTTGGATTAAACAATTGAATATTAATGCATGAATCAAAAGTAACATGTTTACCAGCATTCAAACCATGCATATGAAAACAAGAATTAACATTGTTTACAACATTACAAGGCCTAGCCTTGGCACCATTAACATTGTTTAACACAGAGGACTTAAAAGATAAATTGTTTGACTCAACAGAAACATGCTTCTTCTTTCTACCATCTTTTCTTCTTCGCCTTTTCTTCTTTTTATCAACATTAGTGATCTTAGGTAATAATGACTTAGCTACCCATTTAGACTCACTAATCAAGCTCTTTCCACCTGTTGGATTGGCATTATGAAGATTAGAATGAGAGTTTTGAAGCACTTTTATCTTTTTAGAGTATTTTGGAGGTGCGGAAACTTCTTGTTTCTTAGGTTTATCATGAGAAAACCAGCCATATCTATCCCTATACCTAGTTACACCATTTGAAGCATCCCTAGTCAGCAAAATTGAGCTAGACTTAGACACTTTAGAATTTGAACTAGAATGAGAGCTAGACAAAGAAACATTTGAACTGATTTCCAGAAGTTTCACTTTGTTGTATTTTATTTTGGAATTGGTCTCATCTTGCTTGGTTTTAACATGCTTTTCTGGGGTAGGACACTTTGTTTTTAACTTATCGATTCTTGGTTTGGTGACAGTCTTTGGTTCAGTCTTGATGGGTTTGGAAATAATCCGTTTCTTTAAATAATATGAAGTTAGAGCTTTGAAAAACGATTTTGGAGATTCCTCTTTTGATTCAACTTTGATTTTGGTAGATTCAATCTTTTTCTCAGTTTCAGAATCAAAAACATATTCTCCCTCCATGAATTTATCAAAGTCAGATTTGTTGAATGGTGAAACCGGAGAGAATTTTGAAAAATCAGGAGTTTTGTTTTCCAACTTCACACTATTGGTTGTCTCAGGAATATAATCAACTTGAACTGACGCTTCTTTGGTTTCACAAGAAAATTGAGTAGAAGTATCAACACCTATACTAGCACAAGGCTTAGGGTGAACAACTAACTCTTCAGGAAACTCACAAGTGAAAAACCTAAAGTAGTACCATATCAAAACTAAACTATGCGCAAGTTCGTTATTCGATAAATCAGATTGCACATAATCATCAGCTATTTTAGTAGCAGTATTTTGACATGAATACTCAAAAGAATCAGTCAAGGTTTGGGTGGAGGAACCAGTAGATGAAACACAAGCAGTCTGAGTGGAATGGTTTAGTAAAAGACTGAAATCAGTTTGGGTAGAAACATTCACACAAACTTTCTTGATATCGTCAACAACTGATTCATTCTTTGAATTCGGACTTTGAGACTGTAGATAATGACCAGGAATTCCACAGTTGTAACACTTTTTGTCAGATGTCTTTTCTTTCTCCATGATTTGTTTCTCATTTTCTGCTTTCTTGTCTCTTTTCTTGGATCCAGTTGTTTCACCTTGTTCAAAACTCTTGTGATGATATTGTTCCTTCTTTGGAAATGCACTTGTTGATAAAGTTCGAAGATTGTTGTTAGTTGGCCTCACTTTGAAATATTTTTTCTTGAAATGCTTGGTAACAGCGGCAAGAGCTTGGTAGAATTCATCAGGAACACCATCTCTTGGAGCCAAGTAATCTTCTCCCTCCTCATCAGACGAAGAAACAATAGTCATTTGCCTTTTAAGAGCCTCAGAAACCTTTCATTCAACAACCAATGCCAAAGGATCAGTAGATACAACTTCTGGCACTTTGTTGAATGAATTTTTGCTTAGAACTTTGCTCTCATTCAACTTGAAAGATTCATAAAGAGTATGAATGGTGAATTTGGTCAGATCTTGATGTTGTTTGATTTGAGTTCCATATTCTTCCCATTCGGAACCAAGTGCTTTGATAAACTTGATGTTCAACTCAATCTCATCTTTCTTGACCTTGTTCTTTCTCAGTTCATTGATCACATTGCAAAATTTGTAGTAGACGGACTCAAGAGATTCATTTGGAGATTTTTGAAAATTGTCAAACTCAGTTAAGACATTTGTCAGTCGAATTGTTGAGGTTACATCAGAACCTTCCATTTGTCTAGCAACTTCATCCCAAATCTCCTTTGCTGTGTCGTAAGAATCAACTGAGCCATAGATCTCATCAGGAAGTGCTTGGTACAAGCATGACCTAGCTCTGTTGTCAGCAACAGTACGATCTCTTTGTTCGGCGTTCAAAAGATCAGGAGTCAGAATTGTACGGGTAGTAGGATGACGATGCATAGCAAGTCCATTGATGATTGAGTCCTTAAGCATGTAACCATTTGTCTAACGTTCAATGTAATCCATGAACCTTTTCTTCCAAAGTCCATAATTACCACGATAAAGAACTAGTGGTCTTGTATCAGTACCCAGAGATAATGCTTCACGAGTAGTCATTTGAAATTGATTTGTGTTGAGAATTGAATTGATTTTGAAGAAAATAGGAAACTATGAAACGATCTAATTTTGGAATGAAATGAAACGATTTGAATTGAAATGAAAATGAAACGATTTGATTTGAAGTAAGAATGAAACGATCTGAATTGGAATTAAAATGAAACGATCTGTTTTGAGATAAGAATGAAACGATCTGAATTGAATGAAGAATGAAACGATCTGAATTTGAATTAAAAATGAAACGATCTAATTCTTAAAACGATTTTCAGAAGAAGGAAAAATTCTAAGTATTCTGAAATGATTTGGGCAGAGTTTTGGTATGAAATGGAATGAAATGAATTGAGCAAAATCAATCACGAAGATCAGTTACCCAGAAGTAGTATGATTTGCAAACACAACTCTTCAGGAATTACTCAAACCAGAGAAAATTCAAGTGAAACTTGAAATGATTTAAAAGGGATCGTTCTGGTTTCTAAGAAAACTAAAACGATCTAAAAGAGATCGTTTTGGTTTCTCTTCAGAATTTCTCAACAACTTGTGTATTTTTCAAGAATTGAATTGACCAAAACCAATCCAAAGGATCAGTTAGCCACAATCAGTTCTTCACAACACAACCACACTTCTCAAAACGATCAAAATTTGAATCGTTTGACAATCCACAACACTGATATGAAAGTATGAAGAAAAGAAAAACTGAAACGATCTAATTAAGATCGTTTTAGCTTTACAAAGTCGTCTTCAACCTCTGAACATGAACAACTCCATTGACGATATTTAAAACTTCAATTTCTTTTGATTTTTTGAGAATTGGAACATGAAACCACTTGCAAACAGTTTGTTTTCACCTCAGCAATAACAGAATTATGTTATCGATTAACAAAATTTAGCTTATAACACAACAGAATCAAATCCCAAATTTTAGCGCCAAAAACTCAAAATCTGAACTTTTTTCCAGATAGAATTTGAACACGAAACTTGAGAGGATTATGTTATTAACTATGAGGAACCGAACGGTGAACAAACATTTGTGATTTTATGTGATTTGAGAGGTTAATTTTTGGATTTTCAGTGAGAAAAAAAAACAAACAGAAACAGAAAGAAAACAGAATTAAAGGTGATTTTGATGAAAATGTGATTGAATTCAGTTATGGATCGAGATCAAAATGATGTTATTCTCTGATACCAAATGTAATCAACACGATTTTATCAACCGAATTCACATCAACAATGATGGTTGGTTAGTGTGTGTGTTCTTGGTGTTTGTGTGTGTGTTGAGAGAGAATTGGGATCAAGTGTGTGTTATTCAGGTGTAATCATATGGAATGTGTCAAGAGTTATGCTTATTGTTATGCAAAAGTCATGATTTCTAAGGAATTGAGGGCTATTTATAGTCTAAACTGACCAACTATGCTAATTAACACAATTAGCCCCTCAACCTTAGAAATCATCAACTCATGACTTAACAACAAGTAAGTCCATAACTTAAAGTACAATGTATCACTATTTTTGGATTTCTAACAGGTTCATCTAATATAAAGATGTGCAAAGAATTTGAAATGAGCATGAAAAATGTATTTGAATGAGTGCTATGGGGGAATTACAATTTTTTCTCAGACTACAAGTAGATCAAAGGAAAGATGGATTCTTTATTCACTAGTCTAAGTATGTCGATGACATCTTGGAGAGTTCTTGATCCGAAAGATGAACTTGTGGATACAACTTATTATTGTGCTATTATTGGCTCATTGATGTATTTTACTGCTTCGCGTCCAGATATTATGTTCGCTATTTGTCTTTGTGCTAGATTTCAAGCTAGTCTGAAAGAGTCACATTTGACTGCAGCAAAACGTATTCTACGTTATCTTAAGGGAAACCAAGGGCTTGGTCTATGGTATCCAATGGGAGGAACGTTTGATTTTGTTGCATATACTGATTCGGACTATGGCGGTTGTAACAATGACAGAAAGTCTACGACTGGAGGTTGTCAGTTATTAGGAGGAAGATTAGTATCGTGGCAATGCAAGAAGCAGACATGTGTTGCTCAGTCTTAATGTGAGGCAGAGTATATGGCTGCTGGTAGCTGTTGTTCCTAGGTATTGTGGATTCAGCAACAACTTCGTGACTACGGTATGGATTTTCTTGATACTCCTATTAGAATAGACAATAAGTCAGCTATAGACATTACAAATAACCCTGTCATGCATAAGGTCACCAAGCATATTGATATTAGACATCATTTCTTGCGTGATTGTGCCCAAAAGAAGTTAATTCATTTGGAAAAAGTTATAACCGATGATAATTTAACCGATTTGTATACCAAAGCCTTTGATAAGACTCGATTTGAGAAGTTAATTCTTCTCAATGGGATGAAGAATGCTGATTTATATTAAATCTCTCAAAGAACTAATTTTGTAAGTGTGTGTCTGTAAATAGCTAGAGTCATAAAAATACAAAAAGAGTTCTTAGTGTCATAAAAACCATAAAAATGTGAAAAATGAGAAAATGACAAAAATATGGGGGAGATTTAAGTTAATGTTGTCAGATGATTAGAAGTGAGGATACTTAGCTTTTAAGTCTGCTTAATCGTAATATAACTGCTTAGTTCAGTGATTACAATTTGGGATATATTGGTAGACACAAAGTAGCAAGGTTTCCTTAATCTGAACTTAAATTATACAATGTTCTTGTGGGAAACATATTTAGATATATGGCTAAGAATGCTTGCTTTTCAATAATGAATTGATCTAGTCCTTAAATTATGTAAAAGATCTAGCATTAACTATAAGATTTGTTCAATGTATAGGCAAAAACCTCTACCAATCATGAGCATGAAAGTTAAATGTGATATTGTTTATGCAAATGAAATGAATGTTAATTAAGGGGCTAATGTGGTCTTTGAGATTCGGACAAGTATGTCCTCGGGGTGTCTTTGTATACCTAGCCTACCTAAAGCTTCCAACTTAGGATAGGTTGTCAGAAAGTTCGATACATGGGTCTCATAGAAAATCACGGGTTCCTTATAAATAATGAAATGCAAAAGCAAATATGTTAAATCACAAAGTGATTAAATTCTGTTATCTAAAAAGTGTCTCATGATTTGTTAAGGATGTTTTTGAATATATATTGAATATTTGTTATGTTAGTGCTTGTATCGATTACGGAAGTATATCTGAATGTGGGTCACATAAGTTCGCAAACTATTCAATGGCATATTAGGCTACTCGGGTTACATGGTGACTATCCTTGGCCAGGGTATGTCGAAAGTGTCATAATTCAAAGGAAACTGGAAGTATTGAGTGTTTAAAAGGACAAATATATCGGTAATCGTGGTTGAATCACTGTTCATAATTAACAATAAGAGAATTATTTCTCACTTGCAGACTTATGTAAATGCTAATCTGATCTAATCTGCAGAAACTTAGAATTTCTTGTAAATAAATAAAATAGCTTAGTTTATTTTTATTTTTATTTTGTTTCTTTTTATTCTTGTAATAAGTGTCAGTTTGTGTGTCAAACTAGTTCTTATTGCACGAGAGATTTGATACAGCATGAAAAGTTATAATTCTTAGTGAATTATATAAGTCTTGTTGCTTACGGTATAAATGTTTAAAAGACAGATTTTCTAATTAATACATAAGTTGTTTAATTTAGAAAATGAAATGTTTTGAAAATTGAAAAGTCAAAATATTTTTGAATGTGTTTCAAGTAAATTTTTGAAATTTCAATTGTTTGTGGTTGATAAGTATGCTTGACAAGGATTGGACTTGCCTTAGATCTTGTAATGATTATTAGGTTAAGTTTTTAGTTGTTTTGCATATTTATGATATTTTTATTGTTGTTTTTGATGCATTGATGAAGTTTGTTAAGTGTGCAGGTTACAGATAATAAACTCGTTTTAAATGTAGTAGGCATCAAAAATTTCAGATTGTGATTGAAGGCAAAATTGTTTTAGCTTGCTTATTGGAATTACATTGCGACGGACAATAAAAGCCTCTCAGAAATTGCTTCTACAGACTGTGTTACAAGGATGGATTGTCATATATTTAACCTAAGACTTAAAGTGATAGGTTACCATTGTATTATCAAGATCACAACCTAAGATGTAATGTGATAGGTTGTTGATATGATATTTTGATATATTGTAATGCAAACTTACATTAAAATGATTTTCATTGTTGAGTTAAACATCAATGAAGAAATGATCGATTTTATGTCAAGATAATAATGTAAGATTTATTTGATACATTATTGTGATGACAAGTTAGTACGGATGATTTACAATAGCATATTCGAGTAGATACAGGTTCTTAATAACAAGTATCTACAAGTTTATGTTTATGAAATTTTTGGAATTTTTCCTTGTTTAAATTTCTGGAAAATTCGTGAAATTTGGCTAAGGAATGAAGCTTGTGTGAATAAAAAATCTGAAAATTCGAAGTCATTCGTGCTGACATCATCATGCCTCGCGCTGACGTCATCACGAAGCCCACGAACTAAGTGTTCGGCCCGGCCCACGAAGCTCCGAATATAAATATGGGTTTTACCTTTTCATTAATTATATTTAATCGAATATTAACCCTAATTAATCACACAAATTACTTTCCTTCGTGCTACTATTCATCCGCCCCCTATTTCGATCGATTCCTTCTTTCTTCATGTTATTCATCCAGATTTGTTGGTATAATTCCAATCTAGGATGATTGATTGATGTTTTGACTATAAGAATTAACGATTACAAGTCGTTATAATGCCCGATTTTCGGTTTTACCTCGCGTGAACAGTAACTAGGACGAACCATGGATTAAATCTTTGATTTTTGATGATTTGGACTTAAATTGGACTTAAAATTAGATTTATTGATGTTTAAACATGTTAAATCTAACAAAACCTTAAGTAAACAAGTGTTAAATCAAGATTAATCAAAGAGATTTGTGTTTCGGTCACTATTCACACGAAGAACACGAACCAACTTCGTGTTCATCTAAATTGAATTCGTTTTGATTTTTAGTTTTTCTGGGCATACACGAACCATAAACAAGTCCACGATGATGTTTTAGATTAATTTTAACATCGTATGGAGATGTTTTGTACTTCATGTTTCTGGGTTCATGTTGGCTCGTGCTGATGTCACGACGAGGGAAATTCTCCTCGTGATGACGTCATCACGAAACAGAAAACCAAAACCCTAATTTTTAGTTTTCGTTTATTCTAACTTCGTTTTTCTTGTCGTTTTTTGTCTGTTTTTGTGCAGGTATGGCAGGACAAGGTGATAACGCTCGTGTATTCGCTAAGGAACACAATGCTGCACTCGATCTCAGCGTCACGCAGACGGGGTGCACTGCAGAGTTTCACGGTGTTCTCCAGTTTCTTGCACGTTGTCGCATTAACTTTGCGTTGACTGAGAATCCTCCGTTGGTAATAAGTCTCATTCGGGAGTTTTGGAACTCAGCCCGAAGTGCAGATGTGTGATCATTTGTACATTCGCACTACTGTTGGAGGACGTTCTATTTCGTTCTCAGCTGGAGACTTAAGGACTATTTTACGCTTAGGTGTTGATGACATGGAGCAAGGTCCTACTGAGTGAACAGAAGAATTCTGTGACGGTGCTCTAAGTCGTATGGGTTATGCTGGTAACATTACACACGAATACTTTAGGAAGAATCTTCGCGGCAAATGGAAGCTCCTTGCTTACTATTTGTTGAGGTCTATGAGTCATCGGAGTATGGGTCATGATCAGATGAACATCCAGAATGCATCTCAGTTGGTTGCTTTGGTGCTGAACAAGCCATACAGCTTTTCTCAGTACATTTTTGATAATTTTGAAAGACAAATGAGGTCATTTGGAACCGACAAGAAGCTTTACTTGTTTCCAAGATTTGTGATGATCATAATTCGTCACTTTGCAGCTGATTTGCCATTTGACGGTCCTACATTCACTTTAGGTCGTCTTACTTATAAGGCATTTGTTGAAAGTTTGAAGCACTTGTCGGGTAGAGATCATCCGATACATGTTGATAATCCACAATTGTTCGGACACTTGATCAATCCTAACTATGTTGCACCCAGACAAGGTTGGGAGGATGAAGAACCCGTTGCTGCTGCTGTTGCTGGTGATGATCAGGCTCGAGAAGATCTTCATGAAGAATGAGCTGATCAGTTTGAGGGACTTAATGATTTTCCTCTGTATGCTGGTGATCTAGAGCATGATTCTGATATGGATGCTCTCATGGAGGAAATTGATGATCCTACAAATCTTGTACCGTCATCTACTGGAGTCTTTACTTCTACCTCTGCTCCAGTTGATGTTGATGTAGGTCCTTCTGAAGTCCCGGTTAATGTTGTTGAGGATTCAGAAGATGAAGAAGAGGAAGAAAGACTGCTGAAGCGAAGAAGAAGACATGCAAGATCTCAAGCTAAGGTTGATAGAGAGTTTGCTGCTTATTCTGAAGCCATGGATGGGTCTCATGCACCTTCTGTTGGTGATACTCCATTGGTTGCTTTAAGAGCTTCTGTCTCTGAGATTCCTGCTTCTGTGTCTGCTCCTTCTGCTGCTGGTGTTACTGTTAGGGAGAGAAGGTCGAGACCAAAGTTTATAATAAAGGGAATTGGTTCTCGCGCACAAGTTGTTACTGAGGCTACAATTGTTAAGATTCCTGCTGCTCCGGAATCTACAGTTCGTCAAGAGCCAGAGCCGACACTTGTTGCTCCTAGGCCTTCGTCTGCTCCTATTCAGGCGACAGTTCCTATTTCTACAGTTATGGGACGTCTGTTGGCTCCTCTGCAAAGACCACAGATGCCTCCCACAGGAACTTTTAGTGCTCGTATGCCTTTATTTGAAGCTACGATGCCACCTCAGGCCTCTACATCTGATGTTGCTTCTACGTCACGTCCAGTTGCTCCAGTTCAAGTGCAGCTGAGTTGTTTATTTTCAGAGAAGAAGATGTTAGAGTTGAGAGTCACAGCTTTGGAGAGTCAGCTGAAGCTCCAAGCTGCTAAGCATCAGGAAGAGATGGACATGATGACAGCTCTTGTTCATTCTCTTGGATCTAGACTTGACCAATTCTTGGCTCAAGGGGGAGATAAAGATAGTTGTAAGGATGATGAGCTTGCCAAGAAGACAAGAGATGATGATCATGAAGATCAAGATCAAGATCGAGCTCAAGCTCCAAATCAACGACAAACAGATGGTGAGCCAGAGAATAGAGGTCAAGATCAAGATGGTGCTGATGATGCTATGGATACAGAGACTGCAGATATTCAGGGGGAGTCATCAAGACAAAGAGAGTCAGAGATTGCTGGTACAGCTCGTGCTAGTACTTCTAGGACTCAAGATAAAGGCAAAGCTGTGATGACCGCTCCAGATGCAGATCCTGATGATCCAAATAATGATGATGGGGAAGATTCCAATTCAGGTAACTCCGATTCTAATTCTGATAGAATAGAAAGGGAGATAGTGAATGATCCTCATAATCATATAGATAAAGAAAATCTTAGCAAAGGAAAATATACTCAGGATAGTGAGTCAACTAAGACTGATTCTACTACCAATGCCTCTACTAATTGTGCATAGACTAGAAAAGAGATTGGGTTATGATCCACAAGCTCATATGAGAGCTAGAGTAGAGATTATGGATTATGATAATTATTATGATCCAGGATCACTTAGGGATCAAATGAAAGAACAGTCAGGGTTAACTCATACATCTTCAGAGTCAGAGTCAGATTCGGATTCAGATTCGGATTATGAACCTTAGTGCTAATGATTTTTGATTTTTGTTTTTGTAATAATTATAAGATAAATATGAATATATGTGTTACATTATATTTATGATATAATATTATTGTTGTAAGTTAAAATAGATAAAGATTATAAGATAAATATTAATGTAATTGTTGCATTATATTTATGATATAGTATTGTTTATTTTAATTTCTTTATGTATTTATACTATTTATTATGTCTTGACTTATGATTTATGTTCTTTATCTTTGTATATGTAAATCGTTTGAATTGCAGATAAGCTTCAAAGGATAGGTGCATTGGATGATCTTGATGCTGAAGAACATCTAGAAAGTATCGATGATGAAGATTTGGAAGAAGGAGAGTTCATTACTTCGGAAGCTGGGTGAAAAAGGTTGCTTGAGACACCATATGACTTTGATCGTGTCTTTAATGAAGATGAAGTCATTAAAGTTGAACCAATAGCTGAAGTAGAACATCTCAATCTCAATCCAATCAGAGATAGTCCAGATGAACCTAAGAATGCTGCAAGGTTGAGATTTGCTGTATATGCAAACATAGTTGATGAAGGACATGACAATATTTTTGATCTATACTGGAATATAGATTCTACGCAAGAGGTTAATCTTGGAAGATTTAATATACCTCCGGTGCAGCAAGATCATGAGTTTATTATTAATAGACTAATTCCAGGTTATAGAGGACATACTGGTTTGATGATACGTGATGCGTATAAACCATCAATGTTTTGGGAATATGTCTCAGACAAGGATGCACCCAAATACTTCTCAATGATACAAAGTTTGTTCTATGATCACAGAATCAAATTGTTTATTATCAAGAGAAAGGAGGGTTACCAGTACATGTCAATAAGTCAAAGACATTTCCACTCTCTCAGTGATTCAGACATGATAGATTTGGGAAGACGCTGGTTCGTTAATCTTCAGAGCAATGGACTTGCAGATTTCTACTGGAATAGATTCAGAGATGAAAGAATTAAGTATTTCAGTGCTAGAGGTCTGAAGCCAGAAGAAAGGTTGATAAAGCCAACACCTTTGAGGAAGATTAAGAATCCAGACAGCACATTTCATTTTAAACAACGAAGGATTAAATGTGTTAAGAAGGTTCCCGCTATCAGATGGGATTAAGATATGCTGACAGAGATGACATTTTGGCAGATAGATATCAAGTCAGGCGAAGCACAGATGTTTGTTGATGATTCACAAAAACAGATGTTGCTACGTATGTATGATCCGATGCAGGTTGTCAATTTGTCAAGAGGTGATCAAAGAAGACTTTTGGATACACCTTGCTCAGCTGTGGATTTTTGGAGAGTAGAGGAAAGGCGCTATCGTAACATTCTCGCACATTGTTTGCAGGAGAGAATTCATGCAAATAGCACCAGGCTTTTGTTTAACGGATAATTTTGAAGTTCAAGTTTTGAAGACTTTAAAGAGATCTAGTTGCAATCGTCAAGGGGGAGTCTGTAGATGCAGATTCGTTGTGACAATCGCAACATAGATTTGATTATCGTTTATGTTTTACGAACTATGTTTGTAATCATTTAAATAGAACTTGTGTTGATATTTAATGATTACAGTTGAACTTCAATATTATATCTGTTTAGGTTTTGTATTGTGTTTGTGTGTTATATATTGTTTTGCAAGTACAAGAACATAGAATCAAGGTTTATAAGTGTCGTACAACACTTGAGCGATGATTGGATGTTATGTACGAGCTAAACGAAGCAAAACAAAGAGTCAAGGGTCGTCCCTCGTGCTGACGTCATCAGCATGTAGGAACAACCTCGTGCTGACGTCAGCACGAGGTAAGTCGATTGACTTATTGTTTCAGGACTAATCTGCGATTAAGGCCTAAGCCCACATGATCCAATACTTAACTAGTATAAATACAAGACCTAATCTACGGAATTAGGTTAATGATTTACGAATTCTTGATAGTTATTCACGAATTTACGAACTAAGGTTATTTGTTCCTTCGTGTGTTCTTCCACACGAACCACAAGCCTTGTGCATCTCCTTGGGTTGATTAATTACTTATTAATTAACAAAAGGCAATAGAAATCTAGTTATCTCAAGAGGATTCCGCACTCTTGACATAACAAATCACATCTTATTACGATCCACGCAACAATAGGGCACCTTACAACTACGATAAATCTGCTCAAGGTAATGCTCTTTGAGACAAAGAATGTAGTAGAATTGGAGCATAGTCAGAAGAGAGGAGATAATTCATCATGAAGCAATACGTATAAAAGAGAAAAAAGAAAAGAACAAGTGCATGATGGCAAACACTGAAGAAAAATGGGAACTCTCTAATGATTCATCTGATGATGAAGAAGAGATTAGGGATACGTGTTTCATGGCATTGGAAGAACAGCAGCAACACATGGTGAAGGATGATGTCATTGCTGGTAGATGGGTGGACATCATTTTGAAAAAGGTATGTGATTATGACAACCAGGTTGACCCAGAACTGAAACTGGACATTGCTGAATCACTTAATGGTGATCTATTGTTTGTTGAAACTGTTAGAACTAATAGTGAAAGATATCTGGAAACAATTTTAATAGAATTAAACAACTTGAAACCCCAATTAAATGATTTGCAAAGCACCCAGTTGGTTCTTAAGGAGTCAGTTTTGAAAAATGAAGTGTTGGAACTTGAAAATCAAAAGTTAAAATCTGATCTTGAAAAGGAACAAATGATTATCAAGTCATGGGTAAAGGCATTTGGAAAGAATTATGATGCATTCTCAAGAACCATTGATGCCCGGAAAAATGCATGGAAATCTAGAAATCGATGTAGAAATGGCTGCACTCATACCAGATCTTCATGCATTACCTCCAAATCTTAGAGTTGAGACTCCATATGACCCACCCAAGATTATCAAGAGTGAGCCTGAAGAGATCACTCCTGTTGAGGTTCAAACTGGAACTAATCAAGGTAAAGCTCCAGGAAAAAAGGCTGCTGGTGAAAAGCCTTTACCTCAAAAGTCAAAGGATCCCAAGAATCCTAAGACAAAGAACCAAACTGAACCAAGGTCCAAGGTTCAGTTGCCTATTGAAAATGATATTATGTTAAAGCTGGACAGTTAACTCCAACTTTTGTCTAGACAGGTTCAGAGTTGCACTGCCAGAAATAAAAATCTAGAAGGAGTCTCGTCTCCATCAATTGAAAAACAAAATGCCAAACTTCCTTCAAAACAAAAACAAAAAGTTCCAATTGGAACTAAAAATGAAAAGAAAAAAGGAAGTAAATACCAAATACCAATTGTTTTTACTCCTGGACCTGGAGCAGATGAAAAAGCTCCAGATTCAGCCTACAGTTCATCACCACAGCAACCAACTGAGGCTTCTTGTGAGAAGTCCAGTGAATCCATCAAGAAAAGATGGGTTCACAAAAATAACTAATGATCTTTGTGGGTGTATAGTGCGATCGATAGAAGCATACTTGGTATCTGGACAATGCTACTGGCTTGACTATGACAGGATGTAAGCCCCTGCTGGGGGAGTTCACTGTCCAAGATGGACCGACAGTCACATTTGGTAGTGATGGTAGTGGAAAAATTGAAGGATATGGTGTGCTCAATAATGGACAAGTCAAATTCACCAAGGTTACATTTATGAATGGTTTAAAATATAACCTGATCAGTGTAAGTCAACTGTGTAATGATGGCTTCAGATTTTTCTTCGATATTGCACAAGGAACCATATTTAACAAGGATTGGCAAGTGGTGAAGATTGCACCAAGAAAGAGAAATGTGTACATCATGGATATGGAACCAGCTCCAAAAGAGCAGTGTTTCTATACCAAGGCTGATAAGGACACCAACTGACTTTGGCACAAAAGGTTATCCCACCTCAATTTCAAAAATATTAACAAGTTATCTCGCAAACAACTGGCGGATGGGATACCTCCAGTTTCCTTTAAAAAGGAAAAGCCATGTCCAGGATGTGAAATGGGCAAGTAGAAAAGGGCCAGTTTCAAGACAAGGCAAAACGTTAGCATCACTGAATCTCTTAACATGCTTCATATGGACCTTTTTGGTCCAGTGAATGTTCAAACTAGAGCTGGCAAGAAATACACTCTAGTTGTGGTTGATGAATATACCAGATTTTGTTGGGTAGTGTTCCCCAGGTCCAAAAGTGATGCAGCTGCTAAAATCATCTCACTCATCAAAAGAATTGAACTCAAGTATACTCACAAGGTGTGTTAGTTGAGTAGTGATAATGGTACAGAATTTCAGAACAAAACACTTGAATCCTTCTGCAATGACACTAGCATCTCTCAAAACTTTTCTTCAACTCACTCTCTAGAGCAAAATGGTGTTGTGGAAAGAAAGAATCGTGCATTGATTGAAGCTGCAAGAAGTTTGCTATCTGAATCTGGTCTTCCAACCAGTTTTTGGGCTGAAGCAGTGGCAACAGCTTGTCACACCCAAAATAGGTTAGTCTACATCAAGAGACACAAGAAGACAACATATGAAGTACTCAGGAATCCAAAACCAAATATTGGATACTTTCATGTATTTGGTTGTCCAGTTTATATCTTAAACGATTCCAGTCAGCTTGGAAAATTCGATGCAAAGGCTGATGAAGGAGTCTTTGTAGGCTATTCAGATATTCCCAAGGCCTTTAGAGTTTACAATTATAGACTCCAAAAGGTTCATCAGTCAATTTATGTCACATTTGATGAATCCAATGATGAAATTAATAAAAAGCCAAACCTTGATTTTTCTCCAGTTATTCCAATCAGTTTTGGTGAATCTGACCAAGTCCAACGGTCAGATACTTCACCGGCTGTTGTTTCCAGTCACAAAGACATGGAACCAGTTTCAAAGAAGAATTCTACCAGTGACACTTCGTTTTATCCTTCCATCTGTATTAATTTATCACAAAAACAGGTGATTGGATCTGATGTTCGTGCCACTCCAATATCAGGACCAGTTCAAATCCCAAATTCTCCAGTTATTCAAGATATGCCTCAAAATGAAGAATTTCATGATGCAAATCGTGACCTCATTGACTCTGGTTAGGATGTTGAAGAAATTTGGACTGATCCTTCACCAGTTGCAACAACTGGGAAGATCATCAGGTTACTTGCACTGAGATTGTTGTTCATCAACCTAGTCAATACACTAAATGGACTACTGCTCATCCAATTGAGCAGATTATTGGAGATCCAGATAGTGGGGTTCAGACTAGAAGAGCCACAAGTGAGCAATGCTTGAACGTCACCTTTTTATCACTGATTGAACCGAAGAAGATTAACGAGGCCATGGCAGACCCAAGCTTGGTATAAGCAATGCAAGAAGAGCTTATTTAGTTCAAAAAGGAACAATGTTTTGGAAATTTTTCCTTGTCCACCAGGGTTGAAGAAGGAACCCATTGGTACAAGATGGGTCTACCAAAATAAGATGGATGAAGATGGCAATGTTTTTAGAAACAAAGCTGGATTGGTTGCCTAGGGTTATTGTCAAGCAAAGGGTGTTGACTTTGATGAAACTTTTGCTCCAGTTGTTAGACTTGAAGCCATAAGAATCTTCTTGGCTAATGCAGCCCATCTGCAGTTCAAAGTCTACCAGATGGATGTCAAAAGTGCTTTCCTAAATGAAACATTGGAAGAAGAAGTGTATGTTAGGCAGACTCCAGGCTTCATCAATGAGAAACATCCTTACTGGGTATATAGACTGAACAAAGCTTTGTATGGTCTTAGACAAGCCCCAAGAGCCTGGTATGACACTTTACCTAAACATCTTCTTAAACATGGTTTTCAAAGAGGTGCAATAGATAATACCTTATTTATTTTGAAAGAAAAAGGTAATATCTTATTGGTACAAATTTATGTTGATATTATATTTGGGTCAACTGATGATGCAATGTGTAAAAAGTTTTCAAAAATCATGTCAATTGAGTATGAAATGAGTTTAATGGGTGAATTAACTTTTTTCATGGGTCTTCAAATTAAATAAACCAAAGATGGTATTTTTATAAAACAAGAAAAATATGTCAGAGATTTGTTAAAAAAATACAAATATGATTCAGTCCCATCGAAAACTACACCAATTGCTGTTCCATTGAATTTGGATTCTGACCCAAATGGTAAACCAGTGGACCAAAAAGAATATCGCGGAATGGTTGGTTCATTGATGTATTTAACTGCCAGTCGACCAAATATAATGTTTGCAACATGTCTATGTGCCAGATTTCAGGCTAACCCAAAAGAATCACATTTGCACGTTGTTAAGCGCATTTTTAGATACCTGAAAGGGTGTCCTAGCCTTGGTCTTTGGTATACCAAAGGCTGAGGGTTAGATCTAATGGGTTATTCAGATTCAGATCATGCAAGTTATAAGATTGATAGAAAATCAACAATTGGTGGTTGTCATTTCCTTGGAGGAAAACTGGTAAGTTGGACCAGCAAGAAGCAGACTTCTGTCTCTATGTCCACTGCTGAAGCAAAATACATTTCTGCGGCCAATCGCTATACCTAGATTCTTTGGATCAAGAACTAGTTATTAGATTATGATCTAAAATACAAAAGAACACCAATCTTTTGTGACAACACCAGTGCAATTTCTATATCTAACAACCCAGTGATGCACTCCAGAACAAAGCATATTGACATCACGTATCATTTCATTCGTGATCATGTTATGAAAGGAGACATTGAAATTTGTTTCATCCCCACTGACAAACAATTAGCTGATGTTTGTTAAGCGCATATTCAGATACCTGAAAAGGTGTCCTAGCCTTGGTCTTTGGTATCCCAAAGGCTCAGGGTTAGATCTAATGGATTCTTCAGATTCAGATCATGCAGGTTGTAAGATTGATAGAAAATCAACAATTGGTGGTTGTCATTTCCTTGGAGGAAAACTGGTTAGTTGAACCAGCAAGAAGCAGACTTCTGTCTTTATGTCCAGTGCTGAAGCTGAATACATTTCTGCGGCCAGTTGTTGTGCCCAGATTCTCTGGATCAAGAACCAGTTATTAGATTATGATCTAAAATACAAAAGAACACCAATCTTTTGTGACAACAGCAGTACAATTTCTATATCTAACAACCCAGTGATGCACTCCAGAACAAAGCATATTGACATCAGGTATCATTTCATTCATGATCATGTTATGAAAAGAGACATTGAAATTCATTTCATCCTCACTGACAAACAATTAGCTGATGTTTTTACAAAACCTCTTAATGAGAAAACTTTTAAACACCATATCAGTGAATTGGGAATGCTAAATCCTTGAAACTGGAGATTTTGTTATGAACGCACTAGTGACACTGATGAAGTTCTCCAGTTAAAAAGGTCCAGATGATCTTTGCTCGCCAGGCTATCAAACGCCTTTGTGATACTGTCTCGACACTAATTGATCTCTGGATCATCATTAGGGGGAAAAAGACTCAAAATATTTTTTTTGACTAAAATTGTTTTTGTTTGAAAAATTGCAACTAGAGAACCCCCAGTTGAAACTGGCACTGGACTAATCCTCCAGTAAACTTGTTTGGTCTTGTCTTAAAACTGGAGGTCAACTAGATTTTCGTAACGGTCAGTATACTTGGTCAATTTCTGAGACACGTGAAGGTACTCAAGTGTATTGATCCACTTGCAACCGTCACATGACGTGCCAAGACTTTTTGATGAGAAAATGAACTTTTTATTGGGAATTTGAAAAGTTAGTGGGCGCGTGGGAATACCAACCGTCATAGCATTTAATGCTGACTTGATGGTATTAAATATCTTTAAATTTCAAATTTTCTAAAAATCAATTTCCAAACGGTTTTTGAAAATTTGGGGATTAAAATTATATTTTCGTATTTATTTGGAATATTTTATTTCCTATAAATACCCCCACCTAAATCATTTTCTCATTTACTTCTTCTCATTCCTTCATTTACTTCCAATCATCATCAAAAATTGCTTCATTTCTCTCTTTTTTTCAATTAATCAAAAACCCTAATTCCCAAATTTATTCAGTTTCAATTTTAACTTGTAGAAAAATGGCTCCTAAATCATCCCACAGTAGAGATATAAATCTACTTTCTGACCCATATGCTCCATCACCAGATGTCCACAAGGCAAATGGTGCACCTCCAAGCAACCTAATCAAATTAAATCCAAACAACCCAACAATTTTTAAAGGATTCCCATATTGGTCCAACTTTTTCTACACACCCACGCAAAATGTTTCATGATTATTTGTGTGAGTTTTGGTACACTGATCAACTCAATGAAGACTGTACGGCCATCAATTTCACCCAAAAAAGTGGAACAGTGTTGCGTACCATTACTGCAGAGACTCTGAGGGATGCCCTTAGCCTCAACTACTTAAGACCTGGAGAATCTTTTGTAGTCATTGTTGGTGCAGTTTCCGTGCACATATTATTGTCCGCTGCAATGCAATTCAGGAGATGGGCTATAGGAGTTTCACCTGTACTATATTGTCTATTTGTGTATGAGACATTATCTATACTACATTGTGTATGAGATAATGTCTATAGTACATTAATCTTTATGAGACGATATCTATAAGACATTAATCTCTATGAGATGATATCTATACTAGACTAATCTTTATGAGATAATAGTGTGGTATACGTCCTGGAAGCCCAAGTCCAACCCATATATGTACGTGTCGGTTATATATTCGTGATATAGGTCTAGGGTTATAGTTAATGGTTTTAGACTAGTTAGAAGCTATTCACCGGAACAAGGTAGAGATCTATACCCCTTCCTATCATGATGTATACTCATTTGGTGCTTTTAATCGTATGATTAATGATAATATATGAGTTTTACATCTTGTTTCTATCTCTTGTTCGTATCTATTTGTTGATATATATGTGTGAATGTTAAAAGCCTCAAGAACGGTTCAGGTGGATTTCGCACACCTGGATTCTTACAGATCTCGATGTTTAAGGGTCAGTGGGACCTAATAGTGGTATCAGAGCAAGGAAGGCTCTATGTCTCAAGATTTGAGATCTGAAAATTGTGATTTCATGGAGGTATACCCAGATTCTTGTTTGTTCGGTTTGTGAGAATTAGGGTTTTTGTAGAGGCTGCGATTCATTGATGAAGATGGAGAATGTGTCATACAGAGTTTGTAGTGATATCTATACGTGATTAAATGGTTGGCTAGGCTCTTTACGTGTTTAATCACCTGACAAACCTGTATGCATGGTTGATTGCTGATCAAACTTTATACGTGGTTAAGTTTTCTATACAGTTTCTCTATCCTACAATAACCTATAAGACATTAAACCTTATCCTATAACACGTTATCGTATAAGACATTAAACCTTATCCTATAAGACTTTATCCTGTAAGACATTAAACCTTATCCTATAAGATGTTAGACATTAAACCTTGTCCTATAGGACGTTATCCTATAAGACATTAAACCTTATCCTATAAGACATTACCTATAAACCCTCCCTATAAGATCTTGTTCCTATACAACCTTAATTCCCTGCACGATCATATACAACCTTTTACCTATAGTACCTTATCATATACTATATTCACACATACAAGAGTTTCAAAATGTTAACCGAATTTAACCTAAGGCATTTTAAGTTCGTATGAACTTACTAATGAGATAGGTTTTATTTATGAACCTGTTTGAAAGAAAGATGAAGAATGGGAAATAGTTGAAACCGAAGATAGGTGATGGGCTACTATTCAGAGTTTTTGCAGAGAAATTGGGGGGATAAATCCCAAATGTTAGATTTCTAAGCAAAACTTTGAAATACTCGAGATTAGTTAATGATCAAAGTGTTATTCTGCTCAATTCTTCTTCAGATTAACAGTTGACAGTGTTTATACTTTTAGAATTCTCGAGTAATGGAAATCATAGTGTTTCCAGTTATGATTGATAATATTCAACAATATGATGTTCAATATATAGCGGTTGTGGAAACTTTTGTCGAAGTGTTGCAGCAATGAAGCTAGTTACTTGTTTTTGAGTATTTGAAGATTGAACCTATTTATATTCCAAATATATAAAGATGATAATCAGGCCATTTTTCTGGATCGGTTGCGAGATTAAGATCTATATATAGTTTGGCAGTTTATATAACAGAAGGGGAGATTGATAAGAAACACTTCGGGTGATTGGTAGAGTTGTGAAGATACAAGACAGAGTCAGACACTGCTTTTTGAAACAGGGTTTATGATATTACATTTTGTGATTCAGGTAGTATAGTTTCTTATCTTTATGTGGGCTGATTGATTTGATGCTGATTGTTGGAAGTTCAACTTCTCTATTATATGTCGATTAAGCAAGACGTGATTAATTTCCCGGGCAATGATCCAAGGGTGGAAGATTGCAATGCTTAATTCGGAGGTGGTTACTGTTGAGGGGGAGAACTACGATGAGACGTATTGGGTTAGTTAGTTGTCATAAAGATACAGGGGTTTTGCAATTTGAAAATCAGAGTGTAGTGCCAGAAGATCGAGTTTCAACACAGAAGACCCGATATCATTAGTTAAGGGGGAGTCTGATGATGCAGCTAGTTTTTCTATAACTCATGTATATCGAAGTTCAATAGAATTGATTGCACCAGAAAAGGTGGAGTCTGTTGGTGCAGTTTCCGTTCAGGAGATGGGCTATAGGAGTTTCACCTGTACTATATTGTCTATTTGTGTATGAGACATTATGTATGAGACGTTATCTATACTACATTGTGTATAAGATAATGTCTATATTACATTAATCTCTATGAGATGATATCTATACTACACTAATCTCTATGAGATAATAGTGTAGTATATGTCCTGGAAGCCCAAGTTCAGCCCATATATGTATGTGTCGGTTATATACGTGATATAGGTCTAGGGTTTAAGTTAATGGTTTTAGACTAGTCAGAAGCTATTCATCCAACGGGATAGAGATCTATACCCCGTCCCACCATGATGTATACTCATTTGGTGCTTGTAATCGTATGATTAATGATAATATATGAGCTTTACGTCTTGTTTCTATCTCCTGTTCGTATCTATTTGTTGATATATATGTGTGAATGTTAAAAGCCTCAAGAACGGATTCAGGTGGATTCCGCACACCTGGATTCTTATCGATCTCGATGTTTAAGGGTCAATGGGACCTAAAAGTCATCCTTCACCAAAGCATCAACTTCCGATCTACACTCCTTGAAATGGGTCACACTGAGTGTAAGGAAGGTGGCAACCTTAAAACAAAGGGAGCCATGACCATGAAGGGCCCCACATCATCCTGGAGGTACTTCTTTATTCATTTGGTCGAGAGTATGGATGGGAGTTCTGGTGGTTTAGACCAGATTAACTCCTCACAAGCAGAGATGACTTACTGCTTGTGGAATGGATTGAGAGTAGACTTTCTTGGTCAGTGACCAATATAAGGATCTTACTTCACCTTTCACTGTCCCAAATTTGTTGAGGATTCTTGACTCACTTCAATCTGAAGCTGGTGAGGTCGAGATTCCTGAAAGAATGCGACTGCATTCATTAAAACCGTTGCACCAGTCCAAGGTGGTTCAGAAAGGCAACTGGGTGGGCCTCAAAACAATGAGGGACCTACCGGTTCGTCCTCTAGCACTGTGACAGTTGTTGGGCCTGAACAACAGTTTATCCCCGCCAGTTCCAGTCTGTCAGTTCCTACAGATACAACTGGAAACCTCCCAACAGGTGTTCTAGTTCCTCAAAAGTCTCCACGAACCAAACGTTCTAGGAATAGGTCAGTACGAGCCATTGACATTAGTACCCCAGCTAACCCTCCAATTCCCTCCCAACAGGAAACTAGAGAATGTCAAAAGGATACACCGCAAGCAACCACTTACGCAATTTCTGTAGGAGGAAGTGGTGAAGAGAATACTGGGTCAGCCCAACCCAGAGTAGAGTTAGAGTCTACACAAAACATTGAAAGCCAAACTTCTAACACTACTATTGCACGATCTGACGAAGTTTCTGGCCAGTTACAGCCAGAGATCGAGGTTCCAAACTCTACGGCCCATGATATTGCAACTGAGGATAGAGCAGTTGTAGTTGAGGCACTAGTGACCTCTTTCCAAGGTGTAGTTATTACGACAACTGAACCACAAACTAATGAAACCATCCAAGAAACTGGAGATGGTCATCAGGAGTCTGAACTTCAAGTTCATCCACCTCAGTCATTCATGGATCTGGGTATTAATGTTGGTGAATTCCAGCTAGAATCTTCGGGTTCTGAAGGAATTGCTTCTGATCAAGAGATGGTTGATTTTTCTATACAAGATCAAGCCTCTTCATCTCTTGATCTGCCCCCGAAACCACAAGTTTCAGTTTCAACCTCCACTCAAGTGCTCACTGAAATGCCACTACCATCAAGATCTCGATCACTAATATCATCACTTTTTGTGCCTAGAGATAGGCACACTCCCCAACCGACGCCGTTGTCCACACCTGAGCATTCTCAGTATGGGCAAAACATTGAAATCTCCATTCCTTCTTCTTCTACACCTCATTCAATTTCAATCTCTGTTGCTGCTAGTCAGTTAATTGGTGAGGTTTCTCTCAATTTGCCACTACTAGTTGCTCCAGTAGGCCTTGTTGCTGGTCCAGTGACACCTTCCCCTCCGTCAATGAACAGTCAATTTGTCTCATTCCAATCTGATATCCGAAAGCTACTTACCAGGGTGGAGGATATTCAAAAGACAATTGACAAAAACACCAAGTTCATCTCTAGATACAATAAGGATAACTTAAAAAATCAAAAGGTTGTTGATCTAGGGATCAATAGATTTGCAACAAATGAAGACTTGGTGTTCAAGAAGCTCAATGAGTTGGTCAGAAGCTGCAACACATTAACAGCTTCATTAAAAGGAGCTTTTGACCTTACTCAGACACACGTCTCCACCTACATCTCCAGTTTGTTGGGAACAACTGTCAGATCATCTGAAGTGGATCTGAAGGAGATAGAGAGGCAGGTTATTTGAGAAAGAACCAGAAAATAATTACGCATGTCTTGGTGTATTTCGATACCTATGACATAAGAGGCATCCCCAAGATCTTTTAGGTCGACATTATGCGAATAGTAAATGCTTCGTCTCACGCAACATATCCAAGTTGTTACTTGCAAGTATAATATCATCCACGTGCAAAACAAGGATTGTAAATTTACTCCCACTGATCTTAAGATAGGTGCAATGATCCACTTGATTCTTTAGGAAGTCTTGTCCTCTTATGACTTCATTAATCTTAAGGTACCATTTTATTGATGTTTGCTTTAACCCGTATTTGGACTTATTCAACTTGCAAACCATGTATAAGTCTTATTGCAAGTTTCCATCCAAGAAAGTGGTCTTGACCTCCATTTGATGTAACTCTAAATCATAATGAGCTACGAATGCCATGACGATCCTTAAGGAATCCTTAAGAGAGACTAGAGATAAGGTCTCTTGATAATCAATACATTCCTTTTGAGTAACGCCCTTCGCAACCAGTTTGGCCTTATAGCGTTCAACATTTCCATTCGGGTCTAATTTGGTTTTTAAGATCCATTTATAACCTATAGGTTTGGATGCTTCAGGAAATTCAACCGAATCTCAAACGTCATTATGCTGCATGAATCTAAGCTCTTAAATCATTGCTTCATTCTACTAAGTGGCCTGATTGCTATTAGTGGCTTCTCAATAAGAGTTAGGATCAGTAAACTTTCCAATGTCCTCAACTTCAGTGAAGATATGAAATCATCAAAATTTGTGGCCTTGCATGACCTGGATGATCTCTTGAGTTCATTTTTAGGTTTAGTAAGGAAGATGCTTTAGCATTAATAGTAAGATGCTTCAGGATTATTAGTAAAATGGTTTATCATTAGTAGTATCCTGATTAGGAGGATTAGGAGCAGCGTTGGGTACAAGAAGAATTATCGAAGGAGTGATAATAACCAACGATTGTTTCCCCCCGCTTCTTGTACTTATTGCAAATCTTAAGTTATGATATGTCGTGCTCCCAATGATCTCTTAGTTCTCGACAAACGTGGCATGATAAAGGAAAACATTAAAACAAAAACTGATAAAGAAACATGTAAGAGATTTAGGATCCAGTTTCTTTTAGTTAGGGTTATAGTTATGCTTTGGCAAGACAACCTCATACGTTCAATATTTTATACTAAGTTTCCTTTCTGTCCAGGAGTCTTAGGGACAGATTCTGATGGAACACTTATTGAGTATATGAACGACTGTGTGGCAAGCATACTTTTCACCATGTCTATTAGGGTTCTATCTCTCTTTTACAACACAATTTTGTCGGGGAGAACCAGACATGGTGTATTGGATAATTATGTCATGTTCCTTGCAAAAGTTATGGAAAGGACCAAGAGCTTGACCAATATCAGTATGTCTACTATAACACTTACCTCCTATATATCTGATGTCACAACTTTTATTTTATGATCAATTTGGTTTTAAACCAAAACTTTAAGATCAATAATAAAGTTTGTAAAGATTAATTTCAAATATAGGTGGATATAACGCAAATAATCATCAATGAATTTAATAAATGATGTATGGCTTGTGATGGATGAGGGATAGGGGTCACTAATATCAGTGTGAATTATTTCCAACAAGTTGGAACTTCCAGTGACTCCTTTTTTTTTAATTCCCATTAGCTTTTGCGTTTGAGGCATTGAATACATGTTTCAAAATCACTAAAGTAAAGAGTTTGTTTCCATTCTTTATGAGTCGTATCATGCGAACTCGTGAGATGTGGCCAAAAATTTATGCCACAACATGGAGGAATTTCTAATTACTTAGGGGATTTTATCTTTGTTTAAGTTATTTCATCAATATTAAGAGACAACAAAGACTGTGAGAAATTTAGACCCATAGTCATATTTTGATATTAGGGAAATCTTTCTGACTGTGCCCTTTGACACAACATAATTTATAGTTAGGATTGCTCGTCAATAACTTAAAGCTAGAGACAACTGCACCATCATAAGCCTTTTGAACTTTATTCGCAGTCTTATTACTGTTATTACCCTTCATCTTATTGGATTTAGCAATGATAGTTAAGTGAACAAATTCATGGTTGGCCCAACTTGAGGCGACTCTTTTCTTGCACACACATTGCGATTAGTTCACTCATTGACAGCTTGTGCTTCATAGAGTTATAGTTAATTTTGAAGGTATCGAAACAAGCAAGCAATGAGTTCATTATAAAGTGCACAAGAAAATTGTCAGAGACTTCTATTTTAGGGCTCTTAAGCTTATGAGCAATGGTAGTCATCATCGTTATGTGTTCACGAACACTGCTATTTCCATGGTATATAAGCTACTTGCATACGCCTTACAAATTCCCTCAGATACTATGAATGATGAAGATCTTGACCATCATTAGTGACAAGCGATTAGCCCTATCCCACTTTCTAAAAATTTGATTTCTGAGCTGCGAAAGAGTTAGCAGTAATAGCAATGGGTTCATTATGGCGAATGACATAGTCAAGGTCTTAATGCCTAAGTTAGGTACTACAGTGGAAATTAGGAGGATATTAATTTATAAAACAACCAATAGAAGATTATAATAGTAATGCCTAAAATAAGTAGACCTAAAAGTAATGAAGTTATGGTGACATGATTAACTATCTAAGGCAGACTAAGTAATGTCTCTTAATAGTTATGGAACTCAAAGTAATGCCTAAAATAAGTAGGCCTATTAATAATGTTCCTTAAAGTAATGAGACTATGACAATTATTATACTAATGAAGCTAGTGATAGGTAAGCCTATTATAAACACCAAAATAATAAGCTAAAGTAAGGCTCTACTTAGATGTTACATTACCTTTGGGCAGAAATAACTAATATCTAAGTAAACATGAGCATTAGGGCATGCAACACAACGCTTATCTTTTAACCTTTGGGCACAAAATTAAGATTCATGTATATTATGCATGCAAATATTCCTTTTAGCACACAAAGCATATTAAATCACCTATGGGCATAATTAATTTACTTAGTGTTCATTTTGCAAAAGGAAAAAAAACGCAACATGAGAATCATATTTGACCTTTGGGCACAAATAGTGAAAACATGTACATTAGTGCGAACCCCCTAAGTTACGGGGATCTAGGGAAACACCCTGGTAAATGTCTCTAGAAAAAAATATATATATTTTCAAAATTTGAGGGACAAATTTTTCCATAAAATTTTAAGGTGAAATCATATTCGAAATTTAAGAACTCAACAAGTTAGTAAGATTTAACAATTAAAAGAAATTGCCAAGGTAAATTGAATTCAACAAAAGAGGTTGATAAGTGAGTCAAACTTAATAAGCAAATCAAAGTTCGATAAATTAGTCGAACTTCAATAAATAAGTCGATCTCGACGTCTTATGACATGTAAGGCCTAGTTAGACATGTTTCATAGCTTTAGGTCAAACTCAATCATGAAATAGTGTCGAATTCAATAAAGACTAAATCAAATTCAACTTAAAATAAGGTCGCATTCAATAAATACTATATCAAAATCTTAAAATGAGGTCGAATTTAATAATAAAATAAGGTCGAGCTCAGTAAAGTCTAAATCAAAATCAACTTAAAATATAGTTCAATTCAATAAAGACTAAATCAAAATCTTAACATGAGGTCGAATACTATTAAATAAGGTGGAATTCAATAAAGTCTTAATCAAAATCGACTTGGAATAACGTCGAATTCAATAAAGACTAAATTAAAATCAACAATTAAGGTCAAATTTAATAATGAAATATGGTTGAATTCAATAAATACCAAATCAAAATCGACTTGAAATAACGTCGAATTCAATAAAGACTAAATCAAAATCGACTTAAAATAAGGTCGAATTCAATAAAGACTAAATCAAAATCGACTTAAAATAACATCGAATTCAATAAAGATTAAATCAAAATCAACTTAAAATAAAGTCGAATTCAATAAAGACTTAATCAAAATCGAATTAAAATAATGTCAAATTTAATAAAGACTAAATCAAAATTAACAATTAAGGTCGAATTTAATAATGATTTAATATTCATGTGCTCATGATAAGTGAATCGTTAATCCGATTTTTCATGTGCATGCTGACATACTAATATGTTGTGCAGTTACACAATTTATAAATCTGTTTTGTTTTGCGGCTCGCAAGAAATTAAACAAACTGAATGAACATCTAATATTATTTAGAGATTTGTTAACCCAAAACATGATATGAAATCACATGTTTCGATCTTTTCGTTTGGCGGCTCAAATAAAAAGCAAACATACAAAACCATTTTTTCTTTATTTGATTTCATTAGTTTTGGTTTAATTTGTTTTACGGCAAAAGAGAATGAAAAAGAAAATCGGATTGAATATATATTGAAATCATATTCACATAAAACATAATAATATAAATCATTAAACTAGTTAAGAACCATTTGGCATATGATACCACATGTTAGAATTAATATGATTCGTATTGTTTACATAATGAAAATATGATAATAATAATAATAATGTGTACATGACGATCTAGAAGACCCTGTGAGAGCAAGTATGTTTGCTATTGATGTCGGGATCCCAAAACAAGATGATTGTTTGATGATGGGTTTGAGAATTTAGGATGGAAAATACACACAAGAATTAGATGAAAGATTAGGGTTGGAAATGTTGTACATGACTCTCTATTTATAAAGGAAAAATTTATAACTTTAGCCCCCTAGTGTTTAGTATGTGCAATTTAAGTCCTCGTAGTTTCAATAATCTAATAGGAAACCCTATAATATGTCTTTAAGAGTAAATACGCCCATTGTATAGTTACTAGACATGGGGATATCAATTATCGTTAATTATCATATCATGAATGATAAACGGTCGGTGATAGTCACATTTAACGTGGTTCTAACATGTAGATCACGGGTTGACACAGGTTGCTCGAAACCGAATGGGAGCACCACTCCTTCTTCGGTTTTCACAAGGCTTGTTAGTCATCGGTTTCATAAACCGAATGGGAGCCGTTTATATGGTTTGACCGATTGAAGCTACCGTTTAAGAATTAAAAATAAAAACAAAAACTTTTTTCCCTTCAATATTTAAAATTAAAATAATTCAATGAGAACCCCTAATTTTATATACAATTTGGTACCCATTAATTTCTCAGCTAGACTAGTGTCCAAATGATTCTCAACCACTTAATAATCCCCTGTTTATCTCAAGTTTGTCTTTGACAAAACTCAAACCCAAATCCCCTGAAAAATGGATACATATATGTCATTTTTTACTATCAAACTCACTTGAAAATTCACACATATAACTATGTCATACATTTTAATTCGTATCATCATTTTTGATCAATGTACGACCATATATAAACTGTATAATAAATTGTACAAGTTAGTACAACTATGTTACATACATCCAAATAGCTGATACGAATATCACTTCCCTTTAACAAAAAACTATACATGGATCCAAAGAAATCAAAAAGATTTTAAACAAGGTTGCGGAAGTCGTTAATCGTTCCCAGGTCGGTCGATAAGTGAGTTGGGAGTACTCGGGTGTATACGGAGAGTACTCAGGGGTCAAAGTGGCCAAGTCGGAGAGTACTCGGAATAATCGGCCGACTCGGGTCGACTCGACACTTTTCCTTGTAGTGAGTACTCGGAGAGTACTCGGCTCTACTCGGTGAGTTTTACAACAGTGATTTTAAATATGTATTACGATTTTTTATTTTATTTTTTCTAAAATTGTTATGCAATGGGCTACTTTTTACTTTTTAATTTTTAATTGAATTTTATCTTTTAATTCTACGTTCCATATAATTGTTTTATATAAATGTTTATTAATAACTCTAAATATATATATTAAAAATTAAATGCTATATTTGTATTATGACACCTTGTAAAATATTACTCGTATGAATTTTTTGGTTGATGGGTTGAAATGACTTTGAGAAATGGATGGTATGAGTTGTTTAGTGTTAATGTATCATGAGACCCTCCGCTATTTTGAAAAGAAAAATCCTTATTACAATGTATTACATATTATTGATGGATGGTATGAGTTGTTTAGTGTTAATGTATCATGAGACCCTCCACTATTTTGAAAAGAAAAATCCTTATTACTAAGTATTTTTGGTTTGAGTAAACTTATTTTACAGGCCAAAGTATTTTTTTTGTCCTTGTGGTTTTTCGAATAAGCATTTTTCATACTCGCCATTAACTTTTGGCTAAAATCGTCTATGTGGTTTGCATTTCGTCCCTGCCGTTATAACTTTTCCGTTAACCCCCTCACATGCAGGTCACGTGAGGGGCGTTTTTGTCTTTTTATAGAGTGAAGTGAAAAAATCGTCCCTGTCGTCTATCATTTTCGCATTTTTCATCCTCGCCGTTAACAAATCGAAGAAAAATTTCAAACAAAAAAAAACAAACAAAAATTACCGGTACCAATTTAATGCAAACAAAACAAAAACTGATATACCTACATTTGAGGATCTGCTCAATCACTTTCAAATGCAAACACGTACATACAATGTTTTAATGTAACATCCCGAACTTTTAATTAACGGTTGACTTAAGTCGTTAAGTCAACACCATGAGTCCGTTATGTCTCCAGACGATGTGATGCTCACGTATGATTAATGTGCTATGTGTGTAAGGTTTTAAAGCCTTAATGATTCATGTGTTAATGTGTCTAAAGGTATATTTTAATGTCTTTGGAGGTGCTTAAAGTGTTTAATGTGTTGTAAGTATTCCCAATGGGTGTTTTGAACTAAATATGAGCCGTAAGGAAGCCTAAGGACTAGTTTTAACATAGGTGGAAACTAAAAAACGGGATTAGGGTCTTGGAGCAGGTCATTAGCTTCTAATTACTCATATTATCCTTTCCTCTTTGAGCCCTAACCATTCCCCATTGCCATAATCAATTCCTTATTCGATTTCATCTTCGTTTGGTTGATTCGAGAGTGTTTTGATCAAGTTTCTACACTCTCTTTGTAATCTCCAGGTATCCCAGGTATAATAACATTGATTTCATGTCCTTTCAATCCCTTGATTCGATTCATAACTGATCTAGGTCTTTAGAGGGTTGATTGGAGTCAAAAACATGAGTTTTAATCGATTCGGTAACCTAAAATGATTGTTGTTGTGTTGCAAATCAATTGGATGTTGAGGGTTGTTTTCATGACATCATTAGAGTCTTAAAATGATGAATTTTGAGGGTTAAAAGTCGTTCATAAGGTTTGGGGTCGTTTGGGGTGTGTTTGGTTAAGTTTTGGAGGTTAAACAATGAGGTTTGTGCTGAAAAGGGGCTAGCTGCGGCGCAGCTACTAAGCTGCGGCGCAACTGGAAACCAGTGACACATAGCTGCGACGCAACTTAGTAGTTGCGACGCAATAGCGACGGAATTTTCAAATGGCCATAACTTTTAAACCGTAACTCCGTTTTTAACAAATAAGCTATCCACGGAATCGTAAGAGAGTCTACTTTCTAATGGTTATGTTTTCAAAAGATGATTGTGATGTCAAGTTTCCAGAAAGGTTAATATAGTGAGTGAATGTCGAGTTTCGTCAAGTTATGTAAGCTTTAAAGTATTAATCGAATGTCCGATGCATCAAGCATTGTCATGAGTCATGTTTATAGGTATTTAGACGTGATTCATGACCATAAGTGAGTGGGTATTTATTAGCTCATTATGTCGTTTAATGATTATAGGTAGTCGGGAATACTTGCAAAGCTCGGTAACTTACGTTATCATTTGTTGTGTGCTTCTACGAGGTAAGATACACTACTTTGACATGCTGAGGGTTCAACAAAAACATAGTTTTCATATAAAACTTCCCCTAATGATATCTTGGTTGCTTATGGGTATTCGGGATTATACGGGAGGTGATATGGGCTATGTAGATGCATATAAAAGCCTGAAATGCTACCCCAATTATACGTATTGCTATGAGATGTTATGTATGCTTAATAGATGATATGATATGAAATGATGTACGATCTAAGATGATAAATGTTATGCAATGTTGTAATGATATACGATATGCAAAGATATATGACGATGTACGTGATGTAACAATGTATGCGATGTGATGATATGAAATGAAACGCTATGAAATGTGATGTATGATGATGATATGTGAAATGTGCATGATTACATGGCTTGTTCATCTAGTTCACTAGACTTATTAAGTTGCCACGACACGTGCACGTTTAAGGGCCCAAACGTAATGATGTATATGTGATGATTGTTTAGGTTGTGTAAACACCTAAACTATATGTGATGTGAAATCGAGCTCGTAAATTTGATGTGAAAGTGTTAAGCTTAACCCGTACTTGCCCTTGCCCGGCGGGTGCGTATATGGTTGCTTGGGTGGCTCCTTGCAACGTAATTACGTGGTTTGAGTATCTCCGGGTGGAGTGATTACCCACCAATGTCTTTGAACATACGGACTACTCCTGGATTGGCTTGCCATTCCTTAACGACATTGATGCACTACTGAATGGTGGTTCATCTAGTCGGGTGCGACTTATGTCACACTTAACGAGATGCATATGTTACATGAGACGCGTGACTTTTGTCACGATTATAAAGATGTTCAAATGTGATATGTGATGATGCAAAAGATGACTAGGCACATTTAGGATGACCCATCCTAATATAAATGATGTTGATGATATGATATGTAAGTGTGATGATATGTTTTAGGATTTGTGCCTTAACGACTTAATATGACTTTTATATAATGTTTTAAATGGACAAATGTTTCATAACTTATGTGTTATCTTACTTAGCTAATTCGTTAGCTAACACTTGCTCTTTTAAAATGTGTTGTGCCCTCAGGTCCAACAATAGTGAGCAGGTAGATGTGAGAAGATGTGAGGCATGGGTAGATGATCTTGAAGCTGGTTATAGTTTACCCATAGTGGTTGCTCGCTCTAGACATTTGCTTTATGTTTAGATAGTAATGACTTGTATTGATAATGTGTTCGGTTGTTTAATGTTGGGCAACCGATGGATTTCCATTTAGACTTATTTTGATGATATGGCTAGTAACACCACTTAATGAATAAACCAAACAGATTTTACTGGTTTGGACTTTTAAAGTTAATTCCGCTTCTTTTAACGCCGTTAGGCAAAGGTTTTTGGAAATCCTTGTTTTTAAACGATGGGTGTTACAAGTTGGTATCAGAGAAATGGTTTAAGTGAACCAAGGACTATAGGTATGCCATAGGAATTGGACTTAAACCGATAAGGAACAATGTAGGCTTAAGTAGATATGCTTAGCCTTTGAGATGAAATGCCTTAGGACGGGTTTGGGATGAGTGAGAACGTAGGATTAAGGCTTTATGTTCTTTGATATGTTTTTATGTGTATACTCCTGTTTGTGTAGCCCTTATTCCTCTGTTTCTCGCGCTCCCCGTCGCCAACTATTCTATTGCTATGAAAGACGTTATGTGAAGGGTAAGGTGCTAATGCTCTATATGAATTTGATAAGTGTGCTTCATATTACACGGGCTATTGTTGAGATGCACAAAACTTGAAGGATTTTGTGAAAGATGATACACAAATGTGGGAACGAACGCGCGTGTGAAAGGATACAATTACAATTATGGTCCGGAACATAGTTGCAAGCGTATCATGACGCGAGTGTGTTTGTATGACCATGCTTGTGTAGACTGGTGTACAAAGTAATGAAGTGGGAGAGATTTTTATGGATTATACCCCTATTTGTCAAGAGTAAATATCGTGTTACAACTTTAGTGGTGTTGATGCTTCAAGTGTATGGAAATGGATGAAGATAGATGGAAAGTGATAGCCGAATGAAATGTTTATGATGAATAATGATGTACATGAAGTTGAACGAAGTGATTGGTAGTCAATGTAGTCGAGTCTACTAGTTAAAGGACATGGATTTGAAGTTTGAAAATAAAATTGATGCTGGTTACTTGAAGGATTATAAGTAGGTGATGCATAGAAGGGTTACCGGGCACACGTATGAAAGGATATAGTTATAATTCCGGTCGCGAACGTAATTGTAAATGTATCCCGAAATGTGTGTTGGTGAGACTGTCTATGTTGATCCGAATGAGGTAAAGATGAGAATGTTGGAATCACAGAAAGGCATCATGTTTAACCGCGGGAGGTGTAGACACGTATGAATGGAATGAAGAATGATGAAGTTAACACTACGGTTGATTGGACTTTTAACCATGAAGCTCTTCAATTCTATGGACACTATAATATGATGTGAAGTCACCTTCGAGATGTGAAGGGTTGAAGTCATGCTAGAGTGTAAGGAAAAACGTTTAGCTTTCGTTTGGAACTAGCTTTCTGGGTTATCGATAGAATGCGGCACATGTTTTGGCCTGTTTTGGATTCGCGACTCGTTAAACTTGATTTCTTTACGGGACGATATATGACGATTGGGACGAGTATCTACAGGTGGAGATTCTTCCGTATATTGCACGGATGTAAGGGCAATGTTGAGATCCTATAATAGTTATTGTTAAAGTATACGAAGTAGAAGTACTCAAGAGTATTTGGTTCCAAAGTGATCATGTCTCTAACCTGTGTGATTAACCATTTAAGGCGAACATTATACTTCTAAAGTCGAGGTTACACGTAGTTTTGAGACGTTCTAATAAAGTTCTCCGTTTTGTTTTGATCGTGAGGTCAAACCCTCAATCGATGTGTGACTAGTACTACTTCCATGCAAGTGCACCTTCTGTTTTTGCCCTCCCTTATAGGAAGAAGTTAAAGTTTTCGATTGTGAGATGTATTTCTTTCTATAAAATGGATTTATAGTTTTGCTATCAACTGATAAAGGTGAAAGTTCCACTAATGCTATGTCTAACCTCATCATGACCCTATTGAGTTTCTCAAAGTACCTCCATGTTAACGACTGGTCTTTGCCATGTCATGAACTTGAGGGATAAAATTTAAAGTTTTCTTTAGATCAATCGATGCACGTATTCGATCCATTAATCATCCTCCCAGGTATATATATCAAAGTCTTTGCTGAAAATCAGTCAATTCCATCCATATATTTCGTCCATACCTGGACTTGTTGAGTTTTGATTGATAGGGAACGTTGGTGTTGTTAGATTTGACGATTTCGGGTCATTCGGTGATTGTTATTGCAATCAATATGTATCTTGAGATCCCTACAGGTATGAAGTTGCTTCCAAAGTCATTTAAATGTTCAAATGGAACCAATATATGGTTCACATCTGGTCTTAAGGCTTGTATGGATTCGATTACATTTGTGAGTCGATTTAGGTCAATCGGGCGTCAAATCGGATGTAAAAGGAGTATAATGAATCTGTAGCTCAATTGATGATTTCATAATGATAACCAGGTCATAATTTGATGTGTGTGAGCTGTAAAGGTCGTTGTGGCATGACTTGAAAGGTTGATGGCGGAAATGGTTTGCAAAACGAAGAGATTATTGGTCTGAAAATTGAGTCATATTGCAAGAAAGATATCTTCCTTATATGAACGATTTAGAAGTTTAATCTTACCTTTCTGGAAACCTCTATGTGTCCCCTAAATTTGATATGAACAAAGTTTCTAGTGATTTTGCCTAGAGATATGCGAAAAACGTCGATTTCCAGAAGTGGTCAGGTTTCTGACGAATTCTGCAGACTTGCCTTGCAAATGTCACAACTTATGCATTAGAGCTCTTCGAGAGTCAACCCTTGCATTTTTGAAAAGGTCTTTTAGTTTTATTCATTTGTTAAGAACTGAGTTTTGTCTCGTTTGGTCATCTTATGACCCAAAAGTTGTACTTAAGGAGGTTTATGAACCATGGTGACGTGCTTACTTGGATGCCATCTGAAACGTGATACGACCTTTTGTGATACGACGTGTTGTAAATCTTTTATGTGAACGTGTGATGGGGCTAGAAGCCTACACAGGACGCCGAAAGTTCCGCTACAAAAGTAATTATTTAATGATCCCTTAACGAAAGTGAGGAAACGCGTCATTTATGGATTAAGAGACGAAATTTTGCGGGAAGGTTGAAGGTAATGATATCAACCATTATTAAATTGGTTAACCAAGAATGTTTATTCCCCGATGAACTATTGTACCATTTCATTGGACATGAAAGAAAAGGAAGTTCGTTAAGAAGTCCTCTTAAAGTGTGAAAGCTAATTGTTGAATGCTTCGAATTGAGACGACTGTTATGTAAACAAAATTTTTAGATATGTTTTGGAAAAGTATGTAAGGAATGGTGAATTCAAATGGTGTCTATAACCCTTAGATGGATGGGAACGAGAAAGGATGATCTAGAAACTTGGGAAAATCATATGATCATGTGTTAGTGCGTTGAGATTTTCATATACCATTGTTGAGTTCACATATAATGGCAACTACGATGTAGGTGTGGATGTCAGTTCATAATATGACCTATTATTGAAAGGAAAGTTGTAGAGCCATATGACATGAAATAGCCGCTCCTAAAGTTAATATTGTTGAACGACTGTTTAATTAGCTCAAAATCGATCGAAGATTTTGTGGTGAGCAAAGAAAGCTTATGTTGAACAAGTGAGTATAATGGTTTAACCATAAGACCCTATGGAGGGATATATTATGCATCGAAAGTCATGGTGAGCAAACCGTTGTTCAATGAATCGTGTGAGTTATATTAGCAAGTTAATGAGAATAGGTGTCGAAAGGACTCCTTCACCAAATGAATAGTTTTCAATAGAATGTAAATTGTATACTACTTATGAAGGTTGGATAATTGGGTTGACTACCTAGTTGACTTAAAGATTGAACCAAATAAATGACGAAATGGTTAAAATGAAAAGTGAAAGTAGAAAAGACTATGTAAAGAGCTAAATGAGTTTGGTCATGCTAAATTAAAGAACGACCCAAGGGAATTCTGAAATGATATGATAAAGTTAAGGACACGGACAAGTTATTTATATACGAGTGGCGAAATGATTCCGAGGACGGAATCCTCTTAAGGGGGAGGTAATTGTAACATCCCGAACTTTTAATTAACGGTTGACTTAAGTCGTTAAGTCAACACCATGAGTCCGTTATGTCTCCAGACGATGTGATGCTCACGTATGATTAATGTGCTATGTGTGTAAGGTTTTAAAGCCTTAATGATTCATGTGTTAATGTGTCTAAAGGTATATTTTAATGTCTTTGGAGGTGCTTAAAGTGTTTAATGTGTTGTAAGTATTCCCAATGGGTGTTTTGAACTAAATATGAGCCGTAAGGAAGCCTAAGGACTAGTTTTAACATAGGTGGAAACTAAAAAACGGGATTAGGGTCTTGGAGCAGGTCATTAGCTTCTAATTACTCATATTATCCTTTCCTCTTTGAGCCCTAACCATTCCCCATTGCCATAATCAATTCCTTATTCGATTTCATCTTCGTTTGGTTGATTCGAGAGTGTTTTGATCAAGTTTCTACACTCTCTTTGTAATCTCCAGGTATCCCAGGTATAATAACATTGATTTCATGTCCTTTCAATCCCTTGATTCGATTCATAACTGATCTAGGTCTTTAGAGGGTTGATTGGAGTCAAAAACATGAGTTTTAATCGATTCGGTAACCTAAAATGATTGTTGTTGTGTTGCAAATCAATTGGATGTTGAGGGTTGTTTTCATGACATCATTAGAGTCTTAAAATGATGAATTTTGAGGGTTAAAAGTCGTTCATAAGGTTTGGGGTCGTTTGGGGTGTGTTTGGTTAAGTTTTGGAGGTTAAACAATGAGGTTTGTGCTGAAAAGGGGCTAGCTGCGGCGCAGCTACTAAGCTGCGGCGCAACTGGAAACCAGTGACACATAGCTGCGACGCAACTTAGTAGTTGCGACGCAATAGCGACGGAATTTTCAAATGGCCATAACTTTTAAACCGTAACTCCGTTTTTAACAAATAAGCTATCCACGGAATCGTAAGAGAGTCTACTTTCTAATGGTTATGTTTTCAAAAGATGATTGTGATGTCAAGTTTCCAGAAAGGTTAATATAGTGAGTGAATGTCGAGTTTCGTCAAGTTATGTAAGCTTTAAAGTATTAATCGAATGTCCGATGCATCAAGCATTGTCATGAGTCATGTTTATAGGTATTTAGACGTGATTCATGACCATAAGTGAGTGGGTATTTATTAGCTCATTATGTCGTTTAATGATTATAGGTAGTCGGGAATACTTGCAAAGCTCGGTAACTTACGTTATCATTTGTTGTGTGCTTCTACGAGGTAAGATACACTACTTTGACATGCTGAGGGTTCAACAAAAACATAGTTTTCATATAAAAACTTCCCCTAATGATATCTTGGTTGCTTATGGGTATTCGGGATTATACGGGAGGTGATATGGGCTATGTAGATGCATATAAAAGCCTGAAATGCTACCCCAATTATACGTATTGCTATGAGATGTTATGTATGCTTAATAGATGATATGATATGAAATGATGTACGATCTAAGATGATAAATGTTATGCAATGTTGTAATGATATACGATATGCAAAGATATATGACGATGTACGTGATGTAACAATGTATGCGATGTGATGATATGAAATGAAACGCTATGAAATGTGATGTATGATGATGATATGTGAAATGTGCATGATTACATGGCTTGTTCATCTAGTTCACTAGACTTATTAAGTTGCCACGACACGTGCACGTTTAAGGGCCCAAACGTAATGATGTATATGTGATGATTGTTTAGGTTGTGTAAACACCTAAACTATATGTGATGTGAAATCGAGCTCGTAAATTTGATGTGAAAGTGTTAAGCTTAACCCGTACTTGCCCTTGCCCGGCGGGTGCGTATATGGTTGCTTGGGTGGCTCCTTGCAACGTAATTACGTGGTTTGAGTATCTCCGGGTGGAGTGATTACCCACCAATGTCTTTGAACATACGGACTACTCCTGGATTGGCTTGCCATTCCTTAACGACATTGATGCACTACTGAATGGTGGTTCATCTAGTCGGGTGCGACTTATGTCACACTTAACGAGATGCATATGTTACATGAGACGCGTGACTTTTGTCACGATTATAAAGATGTTCAAATGTGATATGTGATGATGCAAAAGATGACTAGGCACATTTAGGATGACCCATCCTAATATAAATGATGTTGATGATATGATATGTAAGTGTGATGATATGTTTTAGGATTTGTGCCTTAACGACTTAATATGACTTTTATATAATGTTTTAAATGGACAAATGTTTCATAACTTATGTGTTATCTTACTTAGCTAATTCGTTAGCTAACACTTGCTCTTTTAAATGTGTTGTGCCCTCAGGTCCAACAATAGTGAGCAGGTAGATGTGAGAAGATGTGAGGCATGGGTAGATGATCTTGAAGCTGGTTATAGTTTACCCATAGTGGTTGCTCGCTCTAGACATTTGCTTTATGTTTAGATAGTAATGACTTGTATTGATAATGTGTTCGGTTGTTTAATGTTGGGCAACCGATGGATTTCCATTTAGACTTATTTTGATGATATGGCTAGTAACACCACTTAATGAATAAACCAAACAGATTTTACTGGTTTGGACTTTTAAAGTTAATTCCGCTTCTTTTAACGCCGTTAGGCAAAGGTTTTTGGAAATCCTTGTTTTTAAACGATGGGTGTTACATTTAAATACTGGTAGTATTACCCGTAATACCGGTACGGAGGGTACCCCGATACAACTATTTCTGATATTTTCGGTTTTACTATTCCGGTACTTCTGGTATTCACATTTTTTTTTTTTTGAATTTTTTCAAAAATTATTTTTATAATACCTTAATGTTATTTTTTTTGTCATTTTTGAACTTTTTTATACTTTGTTATAAAGTACCTATTTTTTATATTTTTTTTAGTGAATTGTAATTATATTTTGACTATTTTCGTTAAATTGTAGTAAGTTTTATCAAGGTTGCGAAAGTCGCTAATCGTTCCCAGCTCGGTTGACAAGCGAGTTGGGAGTATTCGGGTTTATGCGGTGAGTACTCGGGGTCAAAGTGGCCAAGTCGGGGAATACTCGGAGTAATCGGCCTACTCAACACCCTACCCTGTAGCAAGTACTCGAAGAGTACTAGGCTCCACTAAGTGAGTTTTAAAACAGTGAGTTTTATAACATTTTTTAAAAAAATAAAATAAACTAAATTAGTTGTACCGGCCGGTATTAAATTAGTTTCTCATATGTAGGTGTAGATATAGGTTTTTGATTTGAGTTTGTTTTGGTTTTTGATTAAATTTTTTTTTGGAGGTTTGTTAAATACAAGGATGAAAAATGGAAAAAACAACAAACCGTAAGAACGAATTTTGCACTTAAACATAGGACAAATGGGTGAAAAGACTTAAATGCCCCTCACATGCAAGGCGCGTGATGGGGTTAACGGATCTAAGTACGAAATGCAAACCACAAAGACGATTTTAACCAAAAGTTAACGACGAGGATGTAAAGTACTCATTCGAAAAACCACAGGAACGAAAAAAGTACTTTGACCTATTTTATTTTAAGGAAATGATTATTAACACCTCATTACATCTCATTACATGCTTAAAAACTTGTAAGTTATATAAATTAAAATCCATCATCTGAATTTTCTAAGAATAAGATACAAATTTGAATGCACCAAATTAATTTTAATAACATCTTTAATGAGTGTCATTAAAACCTTTTATTTATAATTGTATTGTATTACAGTGAACTTCAAACTTTATGCTTTCTTTAAATACGTGACCCCTCATGCAATAAATAATAGAGACATATGAATAAATATTGAAACAGAGTGGTGCGAATACGAATAATTAAGTGCATGTTAGCATGTATGATTTGGTGTGTTATTGGGCATATGAACATGGTAATGTCGTCCTTGACTAATATTCCTCCAATCAATCATCTAACTAAATGTTCAGGCTGGCAAGTTGCAAAGATATACTTATCTACATTCTAATATTCTATTACTTACATTAAAATACTTCTAACTACTAAATTATTTGAACTAAAGATCTTTTTAAAGAAAACTATTAAACTCCAAAATTTTTAGATGACTTGAATCTCTTTCTTTTATATTTTGATATCTCATTTCTTAGTTTTTAATTGAATATTTACATAATCGAATCATAAGCTTTTTGGAAAGCTATTATAACAAGTTTTTGTCAAAAAGCTTTTAACATTGTGAATTTGTCAAAAATAATACATTTATACATATGAAAATATTGACATAATAAAAAAAATATATAAAATACTGAAAGAATAAAAAAAACAAATACAATTATACAAACTAACAATGAAAACATAAATACCATTCTACATCTTCATTTTCTTTGAAAAAACTTCAAATCGGGCATTTTATTTTTTATTTGATTACTTTCAAATATCTTATATTTTAGTATTAGAAAGTAACTATATACTAGTCAATCATCATCGGAGCAAATTACACCAAGAAACATATGTACGAAATTTGTATATAACACGAGATCACGATTCCTAGTGACAACCTCCAAATCATAATACACAAAAATATATTATTTTAGAATATCAATATACAAAAAATAAATATTCTCATATGTGAATATATATTTTTTGTGATACGATCTCAAGATTAAAAAGGCCTAAAAAAGAATAACCTATCAAATTGTTAAAAATACAAAAGATGGATATTATTAGGCCGGTGCTAATAGCTCCGTCGGCCGACGTCCGACGCGCGGCCCGGCAAGGACACTATAAGCACGGCCGCGTCTTCATCGGCGTCCTCTCCCTTTCTCCTTCTTTCGAACGCGCGTTTGTAGAGTGGTGGTGGGCCATTTTGTGCCGTTGGAGCCAAATAAAAAAAAAAAATTCAAATCCTTTTTTTTAAATGTAACGGCTACATGCCATTTCTTTTTTAATTTTTTTTTTCTTTTTCTATTTATACCCCTTCCATACCACCATTTCAAATAACAACTTCAAATCATTTCCAAACCATTTTATCTTTCTCAACCCATTCCATAAATCATTTATCTCAAACTATCTCATTAGGAAAAATGTGTAGAATTTTGTGGACTCAAGAAGATCTTTGCTTGTCGAGATGTTGGGTGACGAGGAGACCCAACCCTGTTACAGGTACGATTGAAATGAATAATCCCGGCGTCTCGTTTTGGGATGACGTTACTGAGATGTTTAACGAGTAGACTAATGGAGGGCCAAGAAGCAAGGCTCAACTGCAAGGTCACTGGAGCAAGATGAGGAGGGAATGCAAAGAGTTTGAGGCAATTTGGATGCAGTTGATTGCACATCCCAGGAACGAAGATGATGAGGAATATTATGCAACAGCGAATCGGATGTATCGGGAGAAGCATGGGAGGAGTTTCAGATACGAGCATGTCTTCAGGCAGCTTCTCTTTGTTGCGTTTTAGATTGTTCTGGATTATGAAGTAGACTTTGTACTTTCATTAAGTGTGATTTAGTTTGAATTATGTGTTTTGTTTCTACTTTCATTGTAATGTTTTTAAGTATTTTAATAAAATAAGTCTACTTTAAGAACATAAGTTTATTCATAATTTTAAAAACATTACAAACTGCTTAAATAAAAAAATACAACATAACATTAAAAGAGCCTACTTATTTCTTCTGGGCATAAACTGCTTTGCCAAAGCTGATGAAGTCATTCAAGATCATGATCGCACAAGCAATTTCTACCACAACTTCTTTACACTTGTCAAACTTCCCCTGCAAATAAATAAAGTATTGACACTCAAGCTTAGTACAATGACCCGTCTGTATATAATATATTTGTTCTTCACACCATTTCTTTTTCGCTTGAAGTTTTTCATCAATTTCAACAAGGTCTTCTTTTAACTTTTGGTGGTCCAGGATATCAGCCATTATACTGTCATCAACTTGATCGACAGTCAATGGTGGTTTTAGGTTAGGGGCATTTGATGAAGAAGCCATTGCAGATGTATAGAATTTTGAGTTTTGAAATGAAAGATTTGGTAAAGAGGCAATATTTATAGCCTGAAGTTAAAGACGCTCCTCCAACGTTCAAAAATCGAAATATATACAATTACAGTCCCTCCAACGTTCACTTCAAAATATTTATAATTGCAGGCCCTGAAACGGCTAACAATTTCAAAATATTTACATTTACATTCCTTAACGGCTACTTACATTTTCAATCTATAAATAGCTACCCAGAGCCTTAACCAGTTTCATCACCATTCCACTCAGTTTTTCAGGCTTTTTTCCAGTACCGTCTTTTTAATTATTGTATTGTGTTTTTAATAATGTAATGTGTGTTTAATTATAATAAAATGTGTTTTTTTTAAATGTTGTGTAAAAAAATGATATAATAAAATAGTGAATGAATAGTGAAGAAGTGGAGAAGAAGTGGGTATTATAAGGAGGGGGTGTTCTTGGAGAGAGAAAACTGATGAATAGTGGAAGAAGTGGGTAAGAAGTAGGGAAGAAGAGGATGTTATAAGGAGAGACTTTATTATATCTAAAAAAAATTTGACAATAAAAAGATAAATAGATAGATAAATTTGTCTAGTTAATAATTTTTTTAGTTTATGAAAAAATTATCTAAGTTGGAGGACAAATATTTATTTTTCTTTAAAAGTTTAGTTAAAAATGATGTAAGCAATTTGATATAATGGTAAAAATTAAAGATGAAAATTTAGTGAAAGGTAAAGATTACTTCATATTATTATTTAAAGTTTCTCTTTTAGTATATATTAGAGATGTTGTGTGGATAAGTTAAAACGGTGTAAAATAGCCATTTCCAGTTGTGTAAACAATTACTTTTTTGTAGTTTTTATTATTTTATTTTTTTTAAAGTGAGTTTCGATTTAGACGTGTTAGAGGCAATTTTAACCAGAGATTTTCTGACCCCTCCTCATGGAAAATTCCTTTGAGATGAGAACCCCAAGACTCGAACTTGAGACCTTGGGTAAACTCACCCCCGAGACCCACATAGTGGATTTAGAATATACTTCTGGCCATCAAGGTTTAAGCTAGTGGCACTACAACAAAACTAGCTTAACATGACACCCAAAAGTGTCCTAAGATGTGACTTTATAGGACCTATCACATGATAGGACCACAAGCATCTCACGTAAGAGGGTCCTATAAAGTTATAGGGTCCTAATAAACCACTAGTATAGCTTGGAACATTCATTCGTCCTATTACATAGTTTTTTAGGACGCCTGTTTAATTGCTTATATCATAATATCGCCTAAAACACTCATCCGTCCTATTATACACTCCCTCTGTTCCAATTTAAATGTCATAGTTTGACATTTTCGGTCTTTAATGATTAACTTTGACAGTCAAACTTGGACATTTAAATTGGGACGGAAGGAGTAGTTTTTTAGGACACTTCTTTAATAGCGTCCAGAAAAAAGGTCCTAAAAAGCCCTTTTTGTTGTAGTGTGGTTTAAATTAAAATACTTATATTTGCTTTATGTGCAATGATACTTTATATATGCAACTAGTGAATTTCGAGGGGGGCCTCATTTAACTTATTGTAATAGTTACATTATTCTAGTATATTTGCGTTGAAACTTAAAATGTTTAATAAAAAGATTATGTCATACATATATTGTTTAAAAGCATGTATGAAACCAAGAAGTCACATATGGGATGTAATGTGACTAAATCTTCAAAACATATTAATCGAGAATTCAAGCAGAGTATGATTTGACAAAATCCAAATAGTGGTTATGTGTGTGATCACAGAAAAGTTGAATGACCCAAATGAAAAAAAGGCATGAAAAAAAAAGTAACCTGTGATAGAAGACCCGAACTAAATGCGATGTGGAAAAACCCGAATGGTGGTATGAGGTTGACGTGGATGAACTGTATTAAAAAATGTGTAAGAAGTTAAAAAGGAACCCATAGTAAAAAACATGAAGTGGATGCGATGTGGCAAAATCCTCAATATATTTATGTAGCAAAATGCGAGTAGTCGTACGGGGTGTGACTACAAAAAAGTTGGATGAATCGTGTGAGAAAACGAAGAAATAACTCGTAATAGAAAAACCAAACGGGATGTGATATAACAAAATCCAAAAAATTGTACAAGTTGCGACCTAAACGAATAATAACTCGCCACGTGACGAGTTACTATTCACATAGTTTTACTTTAATAAAGGATATAATGCTTAAGTTTTTTACTTGTTCACTTTTTATTGATATATTAAAGCTAAATTATAGTATTTGTGTCAATATTATATTCAATTTGTATTAACTTACACAAATTAAACCATAAGTTTTAAGTATATTTAAAATACAATAGTTTAACTTTTGAAAGGTGAATTTCGTTTGAGGTTTCGTGTCGCGATTCGATAACAGGAGGTCTAATATACGCTGTCTTAACTGGGTTCGCGCTAGAGAGGTACATCGAAACAGAAATTTCGATTGTAAATACCCGATTGGAGGGGCCCCCCCTAATAATCCGCCAGAAGGCACGACGATTAATAAGGGTAAACGCTTGCCTCCTCCAAGATTCGTCGTTCCTTCTGGCGGATTACTAATTAAAATACGCATTTCTGCTTCGTAAGAGCTCTCTAGCACGAACCCTGTTAAGACAACATATGTTAAACCTCTCGTTGCCGAATCGCGAAAAGAAGTTTCAAGCAAAATTCACCTTTCAAAAAAAAGTAATAGCTATACGTTAGGTATGAAACCAACAATATCAAGCAAATGTTAGATACCATTTAAGTAATTAAGAAACACAAAGTTACATTTTTACCCCTCACGTGCTAGTTACATGGGGGTGTTTTGACAGTCAACCAACGGCGTTTGGGTTCAAGTATGGTCCAAGTGGAATTTTGACAATGTTAGGTATGGCCCGCTTAATAACTAAAGGTAAAGTATGAAACCAGTAATATCGAACAAATTTTAGATACCGTTAAAATATTTAACACTTAAAATTAACAAATTGTAAAGATTGTTTAGACAACAGGAAAGTCTAAATTTAAGTAAATTAGTTTTAAATTAAATCCCAATAGATTGTATAAAGGCTTTAAATCAGAAACGTTACTTGTAGATAAATTAAACTCATTGTTTGTTTTTTTAAAAGACAACAACAAATAAATGACTAATATCTCCCACGTGGATGCACCAACACCGGTTATTCTCCTGACAATGCCCTAAAGGGTTTGTTTCATATGTGTTAGAAGAGTATAGCATTGATAAGACCCCTCACCACATTTGCATATAGCAGAATTCGAACCTGAGACCCCCCCCCCCACCCCACCCCTTCCCCCCTGGAGGAAACCACTTGTGAAAAACCCCCTGATCACTAGACTAACACCCCAATGGCAAACTCATCTCGTTAGTCAATTACAAATTATGAACATTTGTTTGAATTCCTTGCCTCATTGGAGGTCGATTTTACTTGATTCCCTCACCACATTTGCATGTAACAAGATTCGAACTTGAGACCCCAGAAGGAAACCACTTGTGAAAAATCACCGAACCACTGGGCTAGCACCCCAATGGCAAACTCATCTCATTAGTCAATTACAAATCAAATTCTCTCAATTATGAACATTTGCTTGAATTCTTTGCCTCACCGGGAGATGAGATAGAGATCGATTTTACTTGATTCTTGGACCTGAAAGGTCATTATTTTTACTTAGAACCTAAGGGTGCATTTAGTTGGAGTTTTGTTTTTCAAGAAAACATAAAAAAATACGTTCAAATAATAGTTTTCCGAAAACAGAAAACACTGTTTTCCACCTTTATATGGAAAATTAAAAAAGAATGTTTTATAGTATTTCACTTTTCATTTTCTATTTTCTAAATTTTAAAAAACCTCAAATTGTTTTCAATTTTCATGTTTTGAACACGTTTTTAAAATTTTCATATTGTTTTCTAGGGATGGAAAACCATTTTATTTTTTACAAAATTAAATAGAAACTTGAAAACATTTTCTATGCTAGTATTATGCAAGCTTGTTAGATAGCAGTTATCTTTGATAAATAATTTGGATACTTCTAAATGTCAAGAAATGGTTTGAATATTTTGAATGTGTGTGGCAGAATAACTATTGCGATAAAACCAATTAAATTTTAATATGTGCACTAACTCATGTCTTGCACAACAACAAATAAGAGTATAAAACAGTCCATGTTCAATAATAAAAATAACTCGTAACAAAAATGTCTTGCTTGCATAATGTTTTCTGAATGAATATTGTCTTCCCCGTTAAATATATTTTGAGAAGAACATGTTCACAGTCAATTTCTTAAAGGAATAAAATCTCAACAAAATCTTTGTAATAGAGACAAATATTAATTGCATACAAAATTCCAATTGGGTTATAATGAATAAAAATACATAATGTTATTTTGGAAGCAAGTTGGTAATGAATTACAGAAAGAGTGACATTTAGATCTACAAATTATTCTGTTCTTTGTCATCTCATTACCAAAGTGTGTGGAACATAGTTTGCCAAGAAATGGGGAAGACAAGCAAATGGATCAAGAATTTGTTGGCCGGGAAAAAAGACAAGCATCTCGTCCATGAGAAGCCAACATCACCTTCTTCCGTAGCGCCATCAACCCCTAAGGAGAAGCGTAGATGGAGCTTTAGGCGGTCGTCTGCCAACCCTCCGCCTACCACCACCACCACTACCAATTCCATAGAGCTAATGTCTACTACACCAACCTCATTGCTACATGAAGTAGAGAACTACGAGCAGAAGAAGCTTGCAATGGAGGTAGCTGTTGCTAACGCGGCTGCCGCCAATGCAGCAGCCGCAAGAGCAGCTGCTATCGTGAAACATGCTTCCGCTACCAAGATTCAATCGGTTTTTAGGTCTTACTTAGCAAGAAAGGCATTGTATGCTTTGAAAGGATTAGTGAAGCTACAAGCCCTCGTGAGAGGCCATTTGGTGAGGAAACGAGCTACTGCGACATTAAGGTGCATGCAGGCGTTGGTGACTGTTCAGGCACGTGCTTGTGCTAGACGAAGGCGTAGTAATGATGGAATAAATCCATATTATGGTTGGCCTGAGTCGGAATTTTATCATGGTATCAGAGCTCAAGATTGTCCAGAAGAACACATCAAGATTGTAGAAATGGACACCAGAAGTACTAGAAAAAGCTATTCTAGAGAAAGAGGTTCCATTCCTGCCTCACCCGCACCGTCTGAACCAAGTCCAAGGGGTTATGGTCATCATTTTGAGGACTTTTCGTATGTTAACACCCAAAGTAGCCCAAGTTCAAAACCTGAATATGCTGAATCGTTGTACGAGTTTCCAAGCTATATGGCAAACACTCAATCATCAAGGGCAAAAGCACGGTCCCATAGCGCCCCAAAGCAGCGGCCAGCTGATATCAATTCAGTCTATGAAAGGCAGTCTTCAAGTGTAGCTAGAAGACGTCCTTCGATAGAGGGAAGGAACGTCCCAAGAGCCGTCAAGATGCAACGGTCCTCTTCACATTTGGGTCAGGCTGGTGGCCAGAACATCCATTATCCATGGTCGTCAGTCAAGCTCGATAAGTCAACTGTTTCTGTTTTAGGTAGTGAATGCGGGTCAACGAGTACTGTCTTAACCAATGTTAATTACTGCCAATCGCTAGTTGGATTCGATACTACTCATCATCGCAATGAGTATTGACTTGATGACTATAACTCAAAAGGTGCCATCAATCTTGTTGTATCTTTTTCGATTATACGATTTTGAACTGTTTTTAAATTGTGTTTTACGTGAATATTTAGTATTTGTATTGCTTGTTTCCCTTTTACGAAATATCTATGTATCAACATTCTCAAGATTAATGTATTGAGTGTTAAAAGTTAAATAGTTGGATACGGATTGTGTTGAAGAAATCTTAAATCAAAATTAACCATCAATTCGATCACTATGCATCCATAATTTTTTTATTCTTATTTTCAACGATAATTTTGGGTTCAGCGGTATGCCTCACCCAACTCCAATTTCAGAGAAAACTCATACTGAAAACCCTTGTCTTCATTCCTGGAAGCATTTTGCTCACATCAAAATATGAACCCAAGATCTTACAGTCTCAGGCTCCACCACATACCAATCCATTTATTAATGGGTCACTATGCATCCATCATAGTGATCATACTATAATCGACGAGTTTATTTAATTCAAAGAATCCACCGAGTCGAGTGTAGAGGCATTCATAGATATTGTTTCAGTTTGATTTAATTGGCTTTTTAATCATTGTCGTAATATTAGTACGCCGTGATTGAATAGCCGGAACTCCATAATTCGGTTTTGCTTCCGTAAGTAATTCCCGATACAGTTTTTAGCAGGTTATGGTTCCAATATCGTGTTCCACGATGTATTTGTGATGTTAAAATGAAAACGGCCGTACTTCCTAAGATAGATATACACGTTGTTTCCGGTTTTACTTAAGGTTGAAAAAGTACTTTGACTCTAAGGATCGAATTCTTGACTTGTGTTTCTTGAGCAAGGGTGTTAACTACTTAATCCAAACCTTGTTCTTTTTGCCGTATTCTAAGGGCCTGTTTGTTTTCTTAATCATTAAGTGACTGAATTGATTAAGTGACTGAATGGATAAGTAATATCTGTATGGATTAAGTCAATACAGTTGTTTTTTATTTATTAAGTCAAAAAAACAAACACTTTTGATGACTTAATGGATTAAGTATTTTAGATTAAGTCACGACTTAATTTATTAAGTCGAAAACAAACGCCACCTAATTGTATTAAAAGAAATTGTTTTTTTTTCTTCTAAAAAAAACTGTAATGACTTTTTAATAATTGTTTAACTTTAAGTATAAATATAATGAACTTTATGTTTTTATTTTCTCTGAAGCCTCAATACTTCGATAATGAAGTTTATAATTAGAAACATAAAAATAAAAGGTCTGTTTTTATAACAAACTAGATTATTGTCCCGCGTAATACGCGAGATAACATATTTAATTAGTGACAAGTTATCGTTTCACAATATCATACATTGACAACCATATATAAAAGATGTTGAAAATAGTTGTAAATTAATTAGTATCTTGTTGTTAATGTATGTCTTTATATAGAAAAAAAAACATAAAATTTCATGATTTTATGTTTCTATAAACAATTAGTAACACTTCAAATTATTGTGTCAAGTGATAGTTTGAAATTCAATATAAACAGATTTGTATAGCGGAATATAAATAAAAGCTCTATATGGATTTGACTTCTCTTTAATTAATGTAACTATATTAGTCATTTTTTACAATTTTCACGTAGTTTAATGTTTATATAAATATTCATATAAAGAAATTTTAACAAAACAAAAGTAGTTAGTATTTGAACCACACATGTCTGAGATGAAACCTAATATTATTGAAAACCCTCTTAATTATCTACTCATACAAACTTCGAAAGTGTGATTTATACCCTGATGAATTTCCTTAAGGTTTAAGACCTTGTCAGTAGCTCACCTTTTGAAAGTTTACTTTTTGTGTTTATAGTTAACCTTTTGAAATTCTTAAAATTAATTTCACATCAATATATTGAGGTTTCGGATTATGTATTTATAGTTAAATTTTTAGAAATTTTCAAAATACTTTTTTTAAAATCATGGTTGAATTTTATTATTAATATTAATAATATTTGAAACAAATATTGAATTTATGTAACAAATTTAAAAACTAAAATATTTAGGAAATTAAAATCTTAAACTTTTAATATTTACTTTAATTAACATAACTTATGTAAAAGCAAATTATAATAAAATAATTAAGATTTGAAAGTTCATAATATAATCTTATAAGAAACCCTAAATTTCAACTTTTAGATTTATTAGGAAAAACATATAATGAATAACTTATTAAAAAGTGTCAAGTAATAAGTTTTTCAGTTTGATAGGATCAACAACATAAGCAAATGTTAATTAAATAAATAAAATATTTCAATTGGTTAATAATTATTTAAGAAAATCGTATTTATTTATATGTAAAAGTAAAATTATATTTTCTGTATATTACACGAGACAATATAAATCCGTGAAATAAACACAATAAGTTTTAAGAATAACATAATTATTAATTATAGATAAAACATGTTAAAATACAATTGTATTGTTATTTAAAGTTTTATTTGCATCAAAAATGGCTAGTAAGATATATAAATTTTGGTATAATGACAATGTAATGTTAATACATCTAATACTGGTGAATATAGTAATATTCAAACTTGCTCTTTAGTGTAGTTGTTTTCTATAATATGGTTGTTATATATTTGTATAATGACGATATAAAAGTAAATATAGACAAAACACTTTATCTACTATAATTAAATTTCAAACCAACTCATTTAGGTGGGTTGGCCACCATGGCATCATTGAGAGTCTGTTGTCTTGAGGGACGCGTGTTCAATTCTTGTCGTGGATAAGACTGATAATGATAGCTAATCATCGATGCAAAAAAACTCAACATTGAGGTTTCGTAGGTACCAATTCGGTACACGGGATCAAAGGGTTCCCTTCAATCTACCCTGTGATTTAAATAAAATTTCAAAAAACATATTATCTTCTTATTTATATAAAATCAAATACTCGATTATAAATCTTAAACTACATTATGTATCTATTTAATAAAATAACATATTTATTTTATGTGTTTTGTTCGAATAATCTAACTTCCAATAATAAATTAGACAATCTAACTTCCATATTTTTGTGTTTTGTTCTAGTATTTTTCCGTATTTTATAACTCTTTTTTAATTTTTTTTCTTGTAATATTTTGTCAAAATATAAAAGGTAATTCTTCTTGCATTGAAATTTAAATATGCGTACGAAATTAAACTAAGTTAAATAAAAAAATTTAAGGCTTGTAATGAAAAATTCAAACTCATTATGTTTTTATAATTATATATCATGCATTCAATCTCTCTATGTAACTAAGAGATGATAATTTCATAGGTGACATTTTTAGTTTTTTGTCACATTAGATTTTTAATGAGGTGCCAAAATTTCATTTAAATTATTATATCTATGTTGCCATGTACAATCTTTATCATCAATTTTGATCATAATCATTAATCATAATCCTAATCATTAATATTTAATTTTCCATTTTATATATAAGTACAAAGATTATATACATTATACTACTTTTTTTTAAATTAATTCAATGATAATTATCTTTTATCAAATAAGATTGTTTATTATATTATGTTTATTATTTGAAAAGTATTTATTATATTATATTTAATAATTATATATCATGAGAAAGACTTTTATGATTTAAATATTTATGTTTCATTAGTCTTGCTTTTATACTTGGCGTATATAATATATTCATAAACATTTTTATCAGTCGTAATCTGATAGTACTTTATATTACCATAACTATGAATAATAATGTAACTATCAATTATTGTTTTTATATTTAAGTTCTCAATTATCCCGCACAACATACGAGTTTAATCTAGTATCTAGTATATATAGTGAATGACATGCTTTTTCTTTTATTAATAAATTAATAGTTATCTATATTAGTTGAATAATAGTCGGATAATCTAAATGACCTTTAATGTATATAATATAATAAACTCATACATGCATGAGTATATATATTAGTTCATTATGTTTATACATTACACTGATCGATCGATCTATGGCTTCCTAGGTATATACATACTTTATTAAATATATAAAATTTAATTATTTCAAATACAAGGACTAATATTATGTTTTGTTAATATTAGTGATTAAATATTAATGGTGGAAACTGTAAATTAGTGATGGAAAACAAAAAAGTGTATATTATCCAAAGTAGATGGACTAATGTTGTGTTTACTTAATATTAAATTTGGTAATGGTATTATTATTTAGATCTATGGGTTGTAATCAAAAGTTTGAATTCATCTAACAGTTCTTGTTTCTTCATAAAAGAATTTAACCCCTTATTATATATATATATTGGTAGATGAACAAACTGCTCTAGAAGTTATACGCATAGAAACAGGTCTTCATCCCTTTGTCTTTTTGCTAATTATGGGCAGAATAAGTGCTTCACAATCTTTGTTGCTGACTTTTCTACCAAGTGGATCTGGTTTAAATCCATAAATATAATTCAGTTGACCCATATCAACAGTCTTCCCAGTTTCTTTCTAATAAACTACTCGTTCCCAAGTAAGTTTATGACCCAAAACAACTGGGCCTGATCCGGCCCAGATTGAGAACAAGCTACCTGTAGCGTGTAGGATCTTACTATACTACTATAGTACTCTTTAAGTCTTAACTAGGTGTTACATACTCTAAAACATGTATTAAAATAAAGGGTTTTGTTAAACAAAATCTTATTGGCTTTTGTTAAGGTGCATTAAATAGTTGTATACTTACCATAAAAATTAGGGGTGGACTTTTGATATGGAAACAGACAAACTTTTTATGCATGTTAAGTAAACTCTAAGGACTTTGTTTAGCATTTTCCTAAAATAAAACATATAAGACAATATCTTGACACTTAGATCATGATTAAAATGATGTACGAAGATTTACGAAACAATTAATGTATGATTGTTTTCATGATGCATTGTGATTTTCAATAAAAGAAAACCTATTGTTTTATTTGTTTTAATTTAACATTTTTTTATTTTACCTAAAACCTTTTTAACTACTCATAATGGTGAGTGGAAACCATGCTTAATTATGCCGACATGTCAATGACATGCACAAAAAAGTATTTAAGTTAAAGGTCTCTTAAGTTAAGGATGGATTAATTTGAGTACACCCTTTCTAAAAAGAATAAAGGGATCTAAAACGAATAAAGGAACAAATCATAGTTATAGGCTTTCTGCGAAGTCATTTTCCTTGCGTAGTTGCGTGTGAAGACATTTTTGTCATCTAGTGACAACAAATCCGGTTAATCGAAAGATAAGTAAAATAGAAGCGGAAAGAGCCTCATTGTAGGTAATAGTCAAAATACCAGATCGTTGTGGTTGTACCTTAAAAAAAAAAGGGTAAATGGTTGGGACGATGCGGAGGTGGTGACGGGGTGTGGCAGTGGCGGGTGGTGTCTGTGATTGGTGGCGGCGATGGTGGTGAGGCGGCTGCAGCGGTGGTGGTGGTGGTGGGGGTGGGGTGGGGCGGGGGCGGGGGGGGGGGGGGTTGTTAAAGGTAGCGGTGGCAGTGGTGAGTGATGTGTAAAATCTAGCTTTAAAATTTATAAACACGATTTACCAAAAGACTGACTACTACACACTCACAGGCAGTGTACCCGATCGTTCACAAAGACTTTTGTAAGCAATTGTAAAAATTAAGTGATTTCAAGAAAATGGGGGTTTTGTGTCCGAGTTGCCACATTGCAAGCAGTTAGTGAAAAGAGTTAGTAATCCGTCGGGATTAATCAAAAGAAGATTTTGTTGTATGAAACAAGAATTTAAAGGTCATCCATCTTGATTTCGCTCGACAACATGTTAAGATTGCACATTTGATGAAGTTCAAATTCAATTTAGTTGATTAAATAACCGAGACTAAAATTGATCGCCAACCCCGTACCCGTGAAGTTAACAACTTCATTTGACTCTCTTGTTTAAACTAGTTCCATTATTAAGACTGGAACCCCGAGACGCCTTTTATAATTTCTCGAATTCAACAATGGTTTTGGTTATTTTAGATAACAATTGTGTCTATTGATTGTACCCAACCATTAACTCATTAACTCTTATTAATTATTGATTACCTTCTACCGTACCCGTCATAGAACCAATCGCTCCTAACCAAGCAATCAAAATACCTCCTACACAACCTAGTTACCACTAAGATTATGCAAAAACTATCCGCAATCAATAATTAAATGACAAAGACTTAATAAGTTAAGATCACGACACAACGTTAAATTAAATCAATTTGAAGTATAAAAAGAATGCAATCTTTACATATTGTTTCACTCCATCAACATCGATGAGAAGACGATTAGCCACTCATATTATAGTACGAATAAAAACAAACAATAGTATATGAAAACATATTGTACCGAATGTTGAAAATCGTTTGATAATGATAAATAATGAAAACATATTCTACAGATTCGATCCTTGTTGCGGCGCAATGAAACGTTGCGGCGCAATGAAGTTTGACTTTCGCGTTGACTTTGACTTTTATTGATTCGAGCTGGCTGAAGACTTGAGGTGTTGCGGCACAACAACTTCCTATTGCGGCGCAACTTCATTTTCTGACATATCTGTTGCGGCGCAACAATGAGTTGCGGCGCAATGGATTTTGACTTTTGTTGACCAACTTATTTCTCCATCCAAACGCTCCAGAATTCATCCGTTAGCACTCGTTTTGTCTCCAGAAAGTTATTTTCTCCAGATTTATGCTTACATACATGTCAGTAACCTAAAACACTAATAAATACCATAAACGTAACAATTGTATACGAAAACAACTCAGCGAGCATGCTAAATTAACTATATTAATCGTGGGAAATGGGTATAAAATACGACATATCAGTGAGGTGGCGGTGGTGCCAGTGGCGGGGTATGTGGGTTATAGATATATCATATATATGATACATCATGCATTAGAATTTGTTGAAAGTTGAAAGTTAAGATCTTATTTGCTTTACTAGAGAAAGTACCCGCGCGTTGCGGCGTTGAGATGGTGAGGATGATAGGTCATAGAAGGTGATAGTTCATATAGTTTGATAGTCAAATGTCTTAACTGTATGAGCTCCACTCATATAATTTTTATATATTACGGTTTTTGAAATAACAGATTTTGAATAAATTAGAGGAATAAAGTAATTTATAGAGGAGAGAGAAAAATGAGTGGTTAAGATTTGAGGAGAGAGAAAAATGAGTGGTTGAGATGTATATATATGTATTGTACATTATGCATTAATAGGTGTACATTGTTGAAAAGTTGAAAAAATTTAAAGAGGACAAATATTTTATAATATAGTAGAGATAGAAATAATTATAACATAGTATAGATAGTGTAGATCATATGAAACCTTATGTTTGTGTCAAATACATAAAAGGTAGTCCTTGAGCATTAGCACAATGGTTGATAGACCACCCCCCTACGTGAAGTCTTGTGTTCAAGCCTTGGGGAGGACATAAGGAAGTTTCTTTATGAGGGCTTGTCTTGGGTTTACCCAGGTTCAAGTCTGAAGGGAGAGAGTTTAATCCTATTAATCGTCGTGCCTTCGGGCGGATTAGTAAGGGTTTTCTCCCATCGGATATTTGAAATAGACATTTCTACTTCGAGAGAGCTCTCTAGCGCGGATCCGGTTAAGACAACGTATACTAGACCTCTCGCTGTCGAATCACGACAAGAAGTGTTCAGCAAAATTCACCTTTCAAAAAAAAAAAAATTAATAATAAAAAAAAAATCCATTAAAGGTATAACGTAAAGCCATTTTGTTTTCTTTTCAAAGAGAATATATGGAGTACATTTAAAATGAAATATGGAGTATTGATAGATACATAAAAATTCAAACATAAAAAGGAATCCTTCTTCTATTGTTGTGAAGTTAATTACTCCCAAACAATGAAATGTAGGTAACCCATGCTAACCAACCCACACATTATAAACAAAACAGTTAAAAATTTGAACTTTTCACTTTTATAAGCAGACAGATGCTTATACTAGCAGACAAACTGATCAAGTTAAATCAACGTTTTGGACAAATTAAGGTTAAAAAATTCCAACTGAGCTATCAAGGCCAGGCCAAATAACAACACTAAAACCAAACAACACTTTCCAGTTGGCAAAATGAAACTCCAAAGCGAATAATTCGTTGCTAGTACAAGATCGATATTGTGAGAAGAAGCACAAGACCAAGACTCTATTGATTACAACGGGGGTGAATGCCGTACCTATGTAGTGCATTTTGTCTTTAACTGTTATTTAGCAGTCCTATATATATAAGAACCACAATTAACTTATTCATACGTTAACTGTACGTGTAGCAAGATACGACACAACTTAAGAAAGATTGGTATGGGCAGTGGAGCTGCCGAGTTGATTTTGCAGTGTGTATTTCTTGGAAGCCTATCGATGTCAGAAATGCACAAGGAGCGGAGACCCTACCATAAAGATTGTAGTTGCGCATTGCATAAAACAAGTGATGCACTTCCTAGTGTCTGTCTCCAGCACAATAGGGTCTCGTACGGGAACAAAATGTCAAGGAATCAACGGTCATTGTCTATAAAAGCTTACTCGAGTTCTTCCCTCAAATAGGCACATTAAAGGGATGATAAATATTACCTGCATGCCTTAATAAGGAAAGGTTGTGTGGCTTGAATCTGTGTTAATTAGAAGTGCAAATGTGGTGTACAAGTACAATTGTAATTTTGCTATGAGTTTGGGGGTTTAGATGTAATTTTTGTAATCAAGTATAAATACCCATTTGTTTGTTACGTAAATTGTTCCCTTTTGATTCATAAATACAAGTATACAACTTTCACTTTCTTTCTCTACGTAATCTTAACCAATAGTATTTTAATTCGGGTGTAAACGAGAATAACCAATGATGAATGAATTTGATAGTATGCAACTGTCCGTTGGGAAAAACACATGCTGTTCAAGTGATTGTGTTTTGTGTGTGGTGTTCTATCTGGAGATTTCGAAATGACAAAGTGCTTAGAAGCGGTGCGCAACGTAGTGAATATCTTGTAGACTCAATTATCACTCAATCTTTTTCATGGTTTTCAAGCAGATTCAAGAAAAGGAAGATATCTTGGGTGGAGTGTGTCTCTAATCCATTTCTTGTCATTTAGTCGGTCATGTTCTTTGAGGTTTATATGAGAATGCATCAAAAATAACACAGAGTGAAAACAGGTGGTTCGGTCTTTGTTGGTTGAGAATTTTTCTCGTGTTTTGGGTAACTGTAATCGACACAATTTTTTTTTATTCCTTTTTGCATTTTTCCGTAGTTCAAATCTTGAATGTGCTTAATCGATTTGTTGTCTTGTTTCAATCCTAAGTATTGGCTTTTTGCCTGTAATTGTAATTTTGTTCTGAACATCTAGTATTTTGCTAGATTATCTGTTGTATTAATATATTATTTATTTGCTAGATTATTTTGCTTTTCAAATAGAAGATTTAAAGATAACACACCTTAATTGACTCTCACATATTCACAATCAGTATATACACACAGATCATTTTTGAATCACACTATGAATTATACATGTTCCCACACATGGAAGTCTTATTTCGAGAATTTTTTTTTCTTAGAATACTATGAAAACTTTTACGATATGTATTGAATCACATGTTTTTAAAGTTAATTCACATATGAAACGTTCACAAAAGACTATTTTTAAGGTTTTGAATTTTTTTTTCTTACAACATACATTTTTATATCGTTTCACATATGAATGAACTTTAAAAAAACATAAGCCAACACATAATTTAGAAGTTCTCACGGTTTGCAAATTAAAAGTTCTAAAAATAATTAAACAAGGTCTAAAACTAATCCAACACATATCTTTATGCACACCAATTAGGTTGATTCATCATTATCTTTTTAAAAATAGTTACACAATAGTTATATACGGCTAAATTACTGTTAATAAACACACACTATGAAAAAAGTTTTTATAAAATACCAAATCCCTTAATGAATTAATGTACACTCTAAACCTTTATTATAATAATTAACACTTTAATTACGCCCTTATCATCTAAAAAATTTTCACTATCACAATTACATCAACCTACACCACTTGACATTACCACCACCACCACCAATAGTATTATCACCGACACCACTGAACCACCTTCTCCACCATCGCCCCCGCATTACGAGAGCACCCTTAAAATGACAACATGGTGAGAACACTTTAAAACTTCATTTTAATGCATTAAAAGTCCATAAAACTAACATAGTGTATAGCTTAAAATAATGTTTTTAAGTGTTCTCATTTTAAGGGTGTTCTCACTGAAATCCACCCGTTAGGATAATGATAAATTAACCTAATTGGTGTGCCTAAAAATATGCCTAATAGTAAGATGATGACATGTGGAAAAATCAGGGGGCAAGATTAGGAAAGAGAATTAGTGGAATCCACATGTCAAATTCTAAAGGTTTTAGGTTGATTTTTAGGCATATGAGATAGGTTGATTAATCATTTTTCTTTTTAAAAGTGGAGGTGTAATAATTTTTTAAAAGAGTATAAATAAATATAGATAATAAATAGATTCATCGAATTATCATGTTAGTTTCATCCTATTTTAGGCATGTTAGTTTCATCGAACTTGGTTATACTGAATGGGTTGAACTGCACAACATCGTAATAAGGTCATCAGGAATCCATCAACAGACTGCTCTTGAAGCTCTGGAGAAGAAGTTTGATATCATCAGAAAGTTCAATATTGATGTATCTGGGCTACGAAGACCTGACACTTATGATGTAATTGGAGAAGATGAGACAATTGAGCCCTTGAGAAACAAAAGAAGAAGAGTTGCTGTACCTAAAGCTCCTAAAGGTGATCATGCAGATTTTATCAAGAATCTAAATCCTTCAGAGTTTCTTGGTCAGCTATCACCAGATGCACTCGACAAGCTGCTTGAACATCTCGATCTATCTCTACCTGCTGGTGTGGAAAATCCAAGAAGTGGTTTGTTCATTGAAAGTCCTGAGCATGGAATGTACTTTGTAAATGCAAGAGGTAAGCTGGTCTTCCAAAGAATTGCTGAACTAAAGAAGGTACCTCATATGCATCTCTTTGCTCTCTATAGATTTTGTCAAGCTTTTAGTGAGAAAGGGAATGATTATGAACAGTTTTTGATTAATGAAGGCCTTGATAGAAAATTAGATGTAACCATTGCCCCATCCTTTGAAGTGAAATATGAAGTTGTAGAGATGTTGGGAAATTAAATGTATAGTTCAACAAGTAATGAAATTTCTCAAATGTATTTCATGTTTATCAATTAAAAGCAGTTTCTGTTTCATATCAGATTGAAAAGAACCCAAAAGATTCAAAGGGTCACAGTTTATTTGTTTATGTTTATTTGACTCTTTGCAAGTTGATAGTTAGAAAAAGTGTATTAGGTTTTGTCATCATCAAATAGGGGGGGGGGGGATTGTTGAGTCCCAATGTAATTTTAAATTTAATGATGAAAAATCTGATGTATAAACACTTAGTAATCTTTGAGTTCTTGTAATCTGATCTGGGTCAGTCTAAGCTCACACAGCCTGCTATATGTCTCTGACCCAGATCATGCTTCATATGTTGTAATTGTTATATATTATGGAGGCTAGGATTATCGAAGCTGCATCAAAATGTAATAGCATTCAATCCAAGTCGAAGAGGAGGATTGAAGATAGAGGACTAAGCTGAGAGTGGAAGATAGCTTAGGACTAGCAGTCAACTTGGAGATACTTGTGCAGATTGGTGCTTTGACAAACGGCCCAATCTGTACCTGACAATCAAGTGAAGATAATAACCTGAATTGAAGATAAAGACAAATGATGTGACTAGGATTATTTCTTGTATTCAGGTTGGTGGTTGCATTTACGTATGCGTGTCCATACAGCGATTGGTTGAAGAGAGAATGTGCAGTAGTACATGGGGACCACAAGTACGATGAAAGAGCATGATCAAATATTCCTCTATCACCCAACTAGAATGATTTACGTAGTTAAATTGGACACCAAGTGATGTAGAGCCTTCGCCTATAAATGCTCCACTCCTTAACAAGCATTGTGTGACATTCCTTAGAATCATTCTTCACACAAGTTCTATGCTCTTATACACAGATTAGTCTGTAGAAGATCAGCTTTGGCTGAGTCTTTGTAAGTAGGAACTTATTGATTGTTGTTTGTCATTTTCAAGGGTTGTTTAGATATCTGTAGGCTATCTTGTTTCCGCAACAACCCAGTAATTCTTTGTATAGATTATATCTTGAATAAAGAATTACATTTGAAAACCAATCTGTGTCTAAGAATGTTTTATTTTCTGCTGTACTGTTTCATTGATTATGTTATTTAGTTTAAATATTCACATTAACTGAATCTTTAAACTAAATATAAAAGTGTGATAAGATCAAGTAAAGTTGTATTCACCCTCCTCCTCTACAACTGTTCTGTGTATAATATACTTTGTATATTGCTACGCCGTGGGACGTGTCAGCAACCATATAATAGGATGATGTGGTTTAATGCAATACCAATTAAAAGGGATGAAGGAAGGCTGGAAGGGTCATGTGTTTAATAGAATAGTTATTTGTGAGAGGCAAACAACTTTACCCTTAACTATGAGAAAACGAAAGATACTCCTAATTAAGTAAGCTGCTTATGAATTAATTGAAACTAAATGAGATAATTAATAAGACCATACTATTAACGTTTCTAATTCCCAAATTTCACTAATTAATTACATTCTCTTTCAGCTTCCGGCGATCATAACTCACTAACTAATTACATAACCCATCATACATAATTCACTAACTTATTACATTCATTCATATACATAAACCGGAAAACGAACAACTTTTATATATATATATAAAGATTGCAAAATTTAAAAAGACACTCAATAATTCAAGAATCATTCCATTAATAACAATTAAATAAAATTTAACACCTACATATACATAAAATTTTTACTATAGCTCGAATAACCCAATCACCACCATTAATAATTAGTAAAATCATAAATTCAAGTAAAATCATTAAACCCCTAATTAATTTTTAAGTCTTAGCATTGATTTTATTTTTACAACTTTTATACATACTAGAGTGCATGCCCGTGCGTTGCACGACTAGAGTTCCTATCTTAACGCCTGTTATATGTGGTTGAATAATACCAAGCCTGAGCTCCAAAGATGTAACTACTAAGTCCGGCAAATGGCTAAGGAATGCCGTGGCAGATGGACCATTATTTATCATCTTTATCTGGTCATTCATAACTTGTTCATCATCATCATTACCAAGATTATATCGATATGACTTACAAAGTGACCTATACTTTTGATATCTTGGGACATATATATCATCATAACAATGGTTTCCATGCTTTTTTAAGGGTGCCCAGAACTGAATTATACTAAACAACCAATCTGATGAATCCATTTTAGAAAATGCAGATTGTATCTTCTCACTAACCGCCACCATTGTATCCTTATTATCTGTTGCATTCAACCAACCCCAATATTGTCATATGTGTCTATATATATACATACATATATTTAAGGATTGTTTACCAAATAGAAAAACATATTAAGCATTAATGTTTGTATTCATAAAAAGAATGTTTAATATCAGCAAAAGTAATTAACTGAAATAATGACTCAAAATCGTATCTATGATTGGTGAATATGAAGACATCAGTGGTAGTTCTTTAATAATTGAAATTAATATATCAATTAAGATGAAGAATGGTAAGAGATTGAAACTGATAAAGTTATTGCAAAAATTTCTTAATATATATATATGCACGTACCTTTCATTGTATAGCATTGTGAGTGTGTGTTCTAATTTATTTAATCACTTCGTTATGGCTGAATTGAGTATCTGGGGGTATTGTGGAAGAGAAAAGTATTTTTTTTTCAATATGAGTGATGGCAACAATCAATTGGTGAAAACAATTGAGGATGTATTTCAGTTGGATGAAGACTTGTTGAAGGCAGTTTTAAGAATTGGGGTACCTATTGGTAATCGCTGTGTGCAGTCTGCAAGGTTAATAACATTTTTGAGAAAGAGGTTTGAGAATACAGAAGATGTTATTTTTGATTATAACATGGCAGTTGTAGAGCAGGTACGTAATACTATGACAGGGTGGGCATTTTCAGAAGAATTAAACCTTGTGGAAGTGATGGGAGCAGATGGTTTTTCTGCTTTCTATGATACAGTGGAAGTGTTGAGTGCAAAAGATGTGAATTGGCTTGGACGATTTTTAGAGATTGGGCCTGTTAATGAGAATCCAAATGTGTTTCTGAGGAAATTTCAGCATGATATCATGACTCGTATTGAAGTATTAAGGTATTGGTATTGACCTTTGTATGAAGTTGTTGCTGATCATGATGATGCAGAGTTGGATAATGAAGTTGAGTTGCCTGATGAGATTCCTGCTAATGGAGAGTAGCCTGAATTTAAAATTTTGATTCCCTACTTATGTTGGTTGATTATGAGTTGCATGGTTTGAGTCTTTTACTTTTTGGATTAATTTCCATGAATTAAGTTTTGGTTTTGTGTGGAAATTATCTGAAAATAATAATATTTATGCTTTTTCTTAATGTAGCATAAGTAAGAGTCTTTTTTATGGTTACAATGATACTTGGTTGCATTCCTAATGAATTCCAAATTTAAAATTTAAACAATTTTAAAGCAAGCAACATAGTTGATCAAGTAAGAGATGATGATAAATCATCCAAGTATAGTTACAATTGATGAACATGATTTATAACTAAAATATAATTCAGATAACATATTTCATTATTTTATGTATGGGTGAGTCTTCCTAAATCAGGACCTATCAAGCATAAGATGAGTTCAAACCCTGTGACCATGAAGGTGGTTTAGCCCCTCTCTTTGTGATGGTATTAAGGATTTCATTGATTAGTCATAGTAAATTCTCTATGTATAGTAATGTATCAGTTCTTCATAAAATTGTAGATGTATTGTGGATGCATGGGTGTTAATATGCATCATTAAGCAATGGTTGATCTCAAAGTAAATAATAGTAGTGAATTTATAACTAAAGATTATAAGATCAGTAATATCCATTTCTTTTATTTTTTCAAGAAACATAGAATTTAGTGGAACTTGATTCCTTAATAATTCTGAGTGTCAAGACTCACCCATTAAGTAATACAAAACAAAATAAAAGAAACTAATTTGGTTAGCCAGTTTAATCCAACCCATCATCTTCTTGTGCTTCCTCTGAGAAATAACTTTCCTCACTGCTATAGTCATCTTCCTCATCAAAACACTGTTTACCAAAACCAGCTTCAATGGCTTCATCCTCCTTTAGAGATACTATTCTCTCCCTTATTTGATTACGAAAATTTAACAAACAATTGCTTTGATATGTATTTGATGGTTCAACTCTCATAAATTCCTCTAACCATCCTATGTTTTGACTCAAAATTATCTCTTCCATATTGTAATAAGATGATTCCCCATCTTCACAGATTACATGTACTTGTCCTATATCATCTAATAATATTCACCACAGCATTTTCACCTTCTCTTCATCTTCAATAACATCAACAAATCTTTTTTTCAAAAAATATATCAACCTATGGGCTTCAAAGGAATCATATGCTTTTGCAACTCCCCTCAACAAAACCTCTTTCAGTAAGTTTTCATCCAATTTCAAGACTCTTTTGATTCCTTTAACTACTTTATTTTTCATATTACTCATCCTAAAAACATAACGTTGTCTCCTAGAACTATGTCCCCATTTAAGTAAAGTTGCCTCCATCCTATGAAATATGTTTATTTTTGACTGATAAAATGTTATATTTTTATATATGAAAGGAACATAAAAGGTATTTCACTATTTATAGAGATAACATGAATCATTTAACATATTCCTTTGATATGCCTATATATTAAATATAGTAATAGTATTGTTTTAAGAATAAGTTCTTAAAATTTGAAACTGTCAGATTATAAATGATAACCATGTTAATTCTTTTGAAACCAACAAATGTCAAATTAAAAATCATAATTTATTGGACTTAGATGCTTTATCTTTATCTTTAAGTAATAGATTCATTTACTTTTATTAGAACAGTTTATCACTATTAATAATTTGAAAAGACTATTTATTAAATTCGTATTTTTAAAGAGTTTTGCATAATATGGTAACAAATTTATTACATACTTCCATATATATATATATGTGTGTGTGTGTGTAAAGAGTACTCTCTTATTTTAATATGAAAAAAGTTATTTTCAGTTGTTCTAAATTTTGTGAGAATTAGAAATGAATTTTTTAAATTGTTCTTCTTCTAATATGAGTTTACCTGATCCACCTTCTCCAAAATTAAAGTTGATTTCATCAAATATGAATTCACTTGATGTTGATGTGTATAGTAAATATATTGCATTTGAAATATATTCTGTTAATAAAGGAAAGGATTTTTGCAACAGGCTTCTTGTAGAAATGATTGAATTAAAAAATAAAATGATTTTTATTGAGGACGAATTTCAGGAAATCATGAAAAGGTTTTTTTTTCATAACCATGTCGTTTTGTTTCTTTTTTAGTATATGATTATGTTAATGAGTTGTTATTTGGTTTTCAGTCTCTTGGTTTCCATTTCACATGAGCTTGTTGAACTTAAAGAGATGTTCATAGATATTTTTAATGTGAGGGCTCAAGAGAAAGTCTTGGAATTTGAGAGGAAGTTGGAGCTGTTTAATATGCAGCTTGGTTTAATTGAAAAGAAAAAAATATTCATGCAACAAATGAATTTAAATTAATTTGTTATAAGGTTCAAGGTTCTCTATATTAATTAAATGTGACATTATCATTCTGTTACTAAGTTTGATTTCGAATAAGAATTTTGTATTGTATGCTTATTATTATTGTTGTTTTTGTTTAGCATTCATTATTGTTAACTGGATTTGTTATGTGTTAGAGATTGTTGTTCATCCTGTTTAGATTGTTAAGGATGAAATATGCATTGTTGATGACTATTAAAGTAATGTACATACAAATGTAAAAGCAGTGTACCTTTTTTGTTGCTACTTCTTAACTGTGTTGTAACTTGTATTTTGAATATATTGCCTTTTAAAGAGTTGAATCCTTTGCTTCCATGCACAACTTCATATCCAATAGGAAAACGCATTAGTAGATTCACGTAATATCATTATTAAATGCAAAAGTACTGTAAGATGCATATATGTACCTGTATATCAGAACCATCTTTATTGAAGACAAATCATATAGAAAATTTATGTATGTTCATCAGAAATAAAGAGGTAAGAATAATAAAAATAACAATGTATCAAATATACTATGTATAGAAGAAAAGTAAGAAAGCAGGTACACATGTTAAACGCTTATATATAGAATTATGGTTTGTTAACCAAAAAGTTTGAGGGGTTTACTGATAGTAAATCAAAGTTAAAAAGGATATTCAATTGACATCAAAAGATTATCTAAGGTTTATATAAAGTCTAGTAACAAAAGACACAAAAACCCCTGTTCCACTATGACTCTTAATCATCTTCTGAATCGGAAAGTTCAATTGGGTTAAATTCTGATGTTCCTGGGTCTCCTGGCTTTAGGTTTCGCGGTCTGAGATAATATCTTCTTCTAGGTGGGACTTGATCATTGAGGTCATGATATATGTCATTGTCATTTTCTGTGTTGATTTCTTTTTGTACTGGTGCATCTGGTTGGATGTCTTGATCAAGTTCTTCAGCTTCATTAAGTAGCAAGTTGTTAATTGTTGGATTTACTTCAGCTAATACATCATTATTTTCTTCATCTATATGTGGTAGGTTCTCAATTGGACTGTGTTGGACTGGTTGATGATTCGTCTCTTCATTTATAGGTGGTAGGTTGTGCATTGGTAGAATTTCTTGGCCTGATTGATGATTATCTTCCGAGTCTTGGTCAGTCTTAACCAATTCTATATCAATGTCAACCAATTCTTCTTGTTCTTCAAAGTCTAAAACATTATTATGGTGGTGTAAGGTTCATATCTATATCTATAGCGTACATATATCATTTTACTCAATCAAACCTATACAATTTTAATGTAATAGTAACTATATTAACTTTTTTTGGGAGCTGTACCTTTTTCATCTCTGATTGAATCTTTGACTTTTAGTATCAGTCGTGATTTCTTTTTCTTTGGTGGTCCAAAGAGTATCGGTCTTAGTTTTATGGTTACCTTGTCTTGTTCACTTTCAGATGTGTCACTATCAGAATCTATTTTCTTTGTCGCTACATTGAGTGTTGATTACAAGTACAAATATAAAGTGAAGTTGTTAGCAACAGGAAAAGACATCATTGTTGATTAAGGATTATCAAGTATTAATTAGGGTTACATATCATCAGAATAATCCTTATAGCAGTCAAAAATTTACTTTCATAATTTTGATAATTCTAATTTTTTTTATATTTAACTATGTCTTAACTAATAACAGATCACATATATTCATTGAGGTAAACCAAGTATTTATTCGAAAATAAAATCAATAGAGTAACATGATTAATGATATATATAAAAATGAATCTATTTTACCAATGTATTTTTAAAAGTTTTTGAATATCTGTACCTTGATTTGATTGCTTGTTGTTCTTCAATTCTATTGTAACTTTTGCGTATCTGCTCTCAATCACTGCACTTTTTGTCCATCTTTTTTTGTTAGGAGTATCTTCGTTTTTGTTTTTCTCATGATTGACCGATGAAGAAGACGCTGCCATTGTTTTTTAGTATTTGAAAAATAATTAAGATGAAAAAGAAAATCTCATTATCTTTTGTTTTTCTGGAATTGATTTGATAGAAGAAAGGTGAGTGAAATTAGGTTATTAGGGTGTATTATTTCCAGATCGATGGTCGGGTAAATTAAAACCCAGATATGTATAAATGGAAGCCCATGGTTAGTTCTAAGTGGGTTAAATGTTAGCAGGCCATGGTTATTTGTAGATTTATTAAATGTTAGCCCAATGTTGTTTATGTGATGAAACCCAAAGTTAACTTTTGTAGTATTGAATTTTTTTTTATTAAGATCATCATTTAATTTGTTGAAAATCAATTGACTTTTTGATAGAAGAATGTATGTCAAGAGTTTTGGTTAGAATATAGAAATGTGTTACGTAATTTATCATTGTTTGTGTAAATATTTATATTTGTGACTCAAAATAATGTATATGACCTAACTTATGTGTATGGGTTTATATTTTTGGGCTGAGTCAGATATGAAAATATTTAGATATGAGAGCCAACTTTTTAATAGTATGATAACTCCTAAAAGATAAAAAATAATCATAATATGTTTTATTGTTTATTAATTTTGAAATATAAATTCTATTTATAAAATTAATTATTTTGTTAGTGTTTTTTTCTTAATTATTGTATTAGACTAAAAGATAACTATAACTATGGTAATATAAGGATAAGGATCATATATATAGTTGTACACTTTAATCAAAAGGAAAATTGAATGATTAACATGGTAAATGATATATTTAAAAATCAAATATTAGTAAAAATGTATTTGAAGAATTTTTTTATAGATTGACAGAATATTTTAGTATATAATACTTAGAACAACTATTTTTAAAGGTCAAAGTTTTAAGACATGGAGTTGGATATTTCTCCAAATTCAAAAACTTATATATGTATTTTTAATGAATTATATATTTTAAAAAAGTAAGATGAAAAGGTTAAAATTTATTGTCAAAGGCCAGGTAATTTTATAAGTTGTAAGAAAGTAGATTGTTCAGATAAGGTAATTTATAATTATAATTTATAGAGGGCATATATATATATATATATGTATTGTTGAAAATTAAAAATAAAATCTAAAAGTCCATATATTTAGCTGCTTAAATTTTGTATATAAATAGAGTAGATGTTCTCATACTGCATGTTCAGTTTTTCCCAAATTAATAAAATATTAATTATGAACTATAACGGACAAAAACTGATGAAAAAGAGTAGAGCCTCGTTGTATTCTAACCGGATGTTTCTAATGCGCCTGGGAATACCAAGAACACTACAATTAGTTCTATATAATACAACACTACTTAAAATATCTTCATACACTTCATCAAGTTCAATTTTATTAGGGTAAACTGAATAATAATAGGCAAAAAAAACAAGTAATGGCTCGTTTGAGATCATGGTTTCTTCGTAGTAATGATAAGCGGTTTATCTTTAGGAAGAATAATAGAAGGAGGTTGAGGATTGAGAAGTTAAGAAGGGTGTTACTTTTGGATGAAGACTTGTTAAGGGATGCATATAGAATGGGTGGCTGGAAAACTGATCTTTGTGAAAATGGGAAGGAGTTTATGAAGGTTCTTAGAAAGAAATTTGATCCATATGCAATCAATATGGACGATGAAGCCAAGACTATAGTGTGGTGGGCGTTCATGGGTTCCAGGGTTACGGAGTCAAGGCATGTCAGGGTATGTTGGGGTAATGGACATAGGCGTTGGTATCCATCAAAGACGTTGATTGATTCAGGTAGTTTGGATATGCTGAGGCAGCTTAACAGCATTCCTTGTAACACATGGAAAATTCCAGGGAAAGTGTGTAAGTATTTTTCTCAGTTTGAAGTGGATCTTGGAGTTCGGGTGCAGGAACTGGAAGAAGCTGAAGAAGAAGCCGGTGATGGGGAGTATGTTTCCGAAGATGACGAAGATGTGTGGGGTTGATTGTTTCTTGGGTCAGCATATGTTTCAGTTGGTAACACGATGATGTGCTTATTAATATATATACATATACATATATATATATATAACCATTTGAAATGATGTTCTGTTTTTTGTTCCAGGATTTACTAAATCCCTGTTTTGTTCCATGTTTTATGATGAATGGGTAATGTATATATCAGTTATGAATGGATTATATGTTTTATGTTAAGTGTACATTGTTTGTGAAATCCATTTTTGTTGTTGAAAGTGTATCCATAAACCTTTGTTACTACTGTACAATGCCGAATTTGTACATACATCAATGTTTTTTAATTTAATAATGTATTAGATAGTCTTTTGATATAAAGTTTATACTGATTTCGTACTCACATGTTTGAATTTGTGATTATGAGCTTATCATTCATAAGATATATTACGTACGTAGAATGCGATAGTCCTTGTTTAATTAGATATAGACTTCATCTTTGTGTTATGAGTGTTGTCTAATAAAGATTTTCAATCCAAATATAATGAAAATATATTATAAGCCAAGTTAGTTAACTTAGAGTTGATGTCCTACATAATTTGATGTTATAAGGTATAATGTGATTTGAGTAATTTGTGCAGAAAAAAAATTGGTTAAAAGTCTACTTGTAGAATCATGAAATGTTTGGAAGATGATTTACAGAAAATGATCCTGGGAAAGAATGATAATATGAATTGCCGACAGTAAGGTATGTATCTTGTTTTTAAAGTGTTCCTTAATTTCAAACGTCCTAAAATTATAAATATATCTCTTAATTAAGCTGATACAGATTATTAAAAGCTTCCTTATATACAATATTACGTGTATGATGTTTGAGTTGCACATCATTGTCATCTACGATGAGATATCATAATCCCTCAGGTCGAGTATCTCTAGAGAGAGCCACATAATGCTGCCCGTGGCTGAAAACTGGATTAGACAAATATAACCCAACATGATTGAGTGATTGCCCCTGGCTTTTGTTGATGGTCATTGCATAGCAAGCTTTTACGGGAAACTGTCTTCTTTTCATTTTAAAGGGCCATTTTGCAGTGGTTGAAGTCAGGGTTATTCGTGGGATTAATGCAGTGGAACCTAAATTTGAGCCTGTCATTATTCTTGCTTTAATCACATACTTACCAAGATCTGTAATTATCATGCGGGTACCATTGCATAAACCCTGACTTGGATTGACATTCCGTAAGAGCATAACCGGTAAGCCCTCTTTAAGAGTCAATTCATGGGGGGGGCATCCCTGGGAAATTTAATGAGTTTAAGAACTCGATTGGATACATTTCTTCTTGTTCCAATGTTTCTGTTGAAGCCCGACATACTTCATCTAAACTTTTGTAAGTTCGAGCGGGCCTGTTTAGTTTGTCAAACATATGTTTATTGATCTCATCTGCATCAGAATTTTTTGGAGTTAATATCGCTCTTTCTTTAAGGTACTGCTCATTATCTTTCATTTCATCAAAGTTAGGAAATGTAGCGTTGATGATATCTTCAATTGGAGATGCAGAGCATGGCACAAGAAATCTCTCTAGAATGTTGACCCAAGTAGGTTCGTCTTCTCCTTCTTTTGTTTTTGCCTCCACAACACCGTCTCCAATATCAAGTACCCATTTATTGAATTGCTGTTTTCTCCTATCAAGTTCCCCTGTTGGAGAGTATTCATTTACACACATACTTCGGGATAGTGTGTAAAGTTGACAACACTTCCACAAAATAGACTTGTTAATACATGAATGGACAATTTCTTGTCGTTGTCCTTTGGGAATGACGGGCAAAATTTGTCTGAAATCCCCCCCCCCCAAAGTAACACTGTCAACCCTCCAAAGATCCGTGTTCTATTTCCTGGGTTGTTTAAACCTAATATATCTTTCAACTTCTTATCAAGGGCCTCAAAAGCGTATTTTTGTGTCATCGGGGCCTCATCCCATATTATTAACTTTGCTTGCTACATGAGTGCAGCCAAATGTGTTTTTTGCTTGATCCCACATGTACTATTTTCCATGAGTTCCAATGGGATCACAAACCGACTATGAGTTGTCCTTCCTCCCGGTAATAACAAAGCCCTATAATAAGTCAACGGAAAACAGAGGTAATTAACTTAGGCAATTTTTTATTGATCACTTGATATATATATACGTATAGTTTCTATTTATATACTTGTTAAGAGTGATATGCATATATGTTTAATAGGTGAATCTGAACTTTTTTTTGTTAATTACCTGAATATGCAACTGCAAGTGCAATTGTTCCCTCTGAGCGCAACCGTGAGAGTATAGTTTTATATAGGAATGTTTTCCCTGTGTCTCCTGGACCATAAACAAAATAGAAACCGCCTCTTTCTTTAAGCACTGATGCGATGACATTCTCATAGATTGTCATTTGATCAGGATTAAGCTTATGGAAAAGCTGTTCATGTTCCAGAGCTTCTTGTGACTGGTTATAATTGAGTTCTTCACGTATCAACCGATTATCCATAGCTGTGAGTAAGGTTTCATCAGGTTTTGGAATATCGCTGAAATCATCCAATGATTTGCCATTTCTTTGCAAAATTTCATGTATTTCAACCAAACAATAATTCTTGATTTGTTCATTAGAAAGATGTAAATTGGGAAACTTGAATTGTCGTCTCTTTCTGTACAAAATATCTTCTGATAAAGTTTCCCAATTTTCATTCCATATTTCAAGCGGGCTGCGAACATCACAAAACATTAAAATTGTGATGAACAGGTCTCGAAGCTGTGAACCCGTTGCCCAGAGCTTTGCCTCATTTATAGCATCCGTCCATTCTTTGTCATCATTTAAAAGTCCGTATGCAATGCAAGCTTCTTTGTATGTAGCATACTCCCGACCATTAACAGTTTTGATGTCTTTATAAGATTGTGGTCTCCTGAAAACACTCAACAAAATCCTCAAATAATATCGTGGACCTGCAGTCGGGTTACAATAAACAATGCGACCGATACAACCTTTCCTGCTCTCTCGCCATGTCCAAACATTAAACTTTTTCTGCCACACATACTTAGACGGTATTTCAGCATATGTATACTCACGTGCTCTTGGATCTTCCTTATTTAGTACAAACCATTCTGTGAACATGGTTTTTTCAATTCCTTCTTCGTTTATCTTTTTCCGTAGATTCTCTGAATCACGAAGGGTAATCATATGTTGTACAGGTAGATGGAATGTGAGCCTGATGACTGATGGGTAAGAATAGTGAATGGGGAATGCAAGCATTCGGCAAACTGCTTCACATGGTGATAAATATCGGCAGTCCAAATAGTTCTTGATCTCATCAATGATAAGAATATTTTCTGCAGAGGATTGGTCATCAGTTGCAACATTTTCATGGATGACTATTGTTGCTCTATCAGGACCTTTGTTAAGGTACTTGAACAGATACTTTATTGCGCGAGATCGATTGCACCATTCAACATTAATGTGTGCTTTGTATTTAAGTAATAGATACCGATTGTATGGTATAACAAAACCATTGTGGAGTTTTGCGTTACCTTTCTGCACAAATACTCTATTATTCCTTTGTTGATAAACTGGGTAACCATCTGCGTTAATAGTAGTCTCCTGATAAAATGGCCTTGGGAAGTGTTTTTTGCATTTTCCATCTTCTGTGCATGAAGCATTTGGTGAATCAGCCCCGCAAGGACCGTGTAACATAAATTCTGAAACAGCCTCATATAAATCTGGGTCTTCACTTTCCAAAGGTATTTCTGCAGCTATGATATCAATTATTTCCTCTGGTGTGTTACATTTTGTTTCAGGACCAAGCCAAATTAGGAAGTGTGCATGAGGAAGCCCACGCTTTTGAAATTCAATGGTGTATATCCCTAGAGAAAAGATTCGTTATTAGCCCAATTAAGATGGAAAATTGGTTTTAGCATAGAGAATTTAGGTTGTCCATGACAATGTATACATATTTTTGTTTCCACTTACCTGCTTTGCACTCACCAAATGTCTTCTTCTGCATAATATCTTCCATTAAGAGATCTATTTTCATTTTAAAAATACGGGTGACTGACTCTGAACGATCATGTGATTTCTGGCCACTGATTAACGATACCATTTTATCTATTTCTGGCCATTTAGGGTTTGCTGTGAATGTTATAAATAAATCTGGATTTCCAAAAGCACGGCAAAGGGCCATAACATCTTGGTAATTTTGAACCATATACCTTGGGCTGCCTATAAAGCTTGCAGGCAAAACTATCCTCCTGCCAACTGCATCAGCTCGCGTATCTCCTTTGGTCACAGCATCACATACATTGTTATAAAGGTCTGCACGTAATTCAGCTTGATGATTCCGGGTATATCTCAATCGTTCTTCTTCAACTGCAGTATATGAATCAACCAAGTACTGTTGATATAATCGACCTCCTCTCAATAAGGTAGTTCCTTCATTATTTCTATAATGAATTCTGTAACAATAAAATTCTCTCATTGTTACTGTTTCCGGTTTTGTTTTTCGCCTTCCAATGTTCCTATGATATGGTATCTGATTATGATACCCAGTTTCTCCGTAAGGAAACAACAAAGGGTATTGCAAAGCCATAAAGAGTTGATGCAATTAAGAGATTCTTTTAAGACCACCACTTGTTGGACTAACAATAACATCCCTTGGTTCTGTATTCTCTCCAAAATCGTTTGTAAACAAGACTGCAACTTCGGATACGGTAGGTTTATTATATTGCCTCGTTGTAGTTCTCTGACCCAACAAACGAAGTTCACAATTGTTATTATTATTTTCTTCACACCAATCTCGCGCCATTCGGAAAGCTCTGGCAAGAGAATTGTGATTGTCCAACATTTGAGTTAACTCAACCACTATTCTTTCATCAACTCTTTGAGCAGTTGAATTACCAGATACAAAAGCAGCCATCCGGTTTCTGGTTTCATTTACAGTGTCAAAGAAATAAAGTTGTGCATATCTTGGTTGATCTCCTTCAACATGTAACAAAGAACCAATTCGATGGTAATTTTGGCCACTTATTCTAAATGTATATAAATTCCTGCCCTAGTTCACAGAGTAATATATCTTTGCTCCAAAAGGTGTGAAACAGAACATACTATTGTAAATCCTAATATTATCTTTAAATTTTGATGTCCTAGGTTGATCATAATCCAGCAATGTCTTCAGAGGTTCCGGAGCATCCAACAATTTTGGTAATAAAACTTTTCCTTCCTGACATCATGTTGCAAATGTAGGGTAACCCTCCAGCTTTGTATTTTTACACCTTTCTTCATACCACATTAATGCATTACAATTGGTACATATATATGTTGGTGGTCCGAAATCAAGATATGCTACATGGACACCTTCAATTGTAGAATAAACCTTATTAGTTTCTCATAAAAAGGTGCATGTTTAATATTTCAGGTATGAAAAAGATTCAAAATGTCAAGTATTTGATATATTACTGCTAATTTAGTTTGTATGAATATGTATTTTTTACCTGATGAAGTGAAACCTGACATCTGACGCGTTCTCTTTTTTATTCCCTGTTAGCATCATCATCGGTAATAAGCTAAGTCAACATAACTAATTATGTTGAATACAGAACAAAATATTTTATATATACCCTGTATAGGTTGTATTCTTTTGTGACTTGTAGTGGATAGGTTGCTTGGCCCAGCTTGTGCTCCCTGCTCTTCTGAATTGTGAACTGAGATTTGTAGTGGGTTTAATTATTCATAACAGCATAGGTACCCACATATAACTTTATTAAAAACATAAAGAAGAATTTCATTTATACCCTGTGTATTTCATTTTCTTTTGTGAACTGTCTTATCCGTTTTGCGCATAGAATGAGCGAAGTTATTTGACCCGGTTTGTGCTCTCTAGTCTACTGAATCATGGACTGGGATTGTACATGGGTCTAATTATTCTTAATAAGATTAGAATCGTATATAGGTTTATCGAAAATACAAACGCAAATTACGCATATGAAATTGTTACATTTTGATATACAATAAAAGCACATTACCTTGTACTTGATTTTTATCCGGTTGAAGATTATTGTTTGTTACCTTTAGACTCCAATATTTTTGTAAACTTCCATTAGGTGCAATGAAATTACCGGAATGCAAATCTATTGGGTTCTTAACACTATTTGTAGTTGGATCTATTTGTGTATTCGTTACTTGCAGTCCACAATATGTTTGAATCTTTCCATCACTGATTATATTTGTACATTTGTGAATCCTTATTAGGCCATCTTCTGTTACAGCTTTGAAAATGTTAGCATCCTTTGAGTTTCCTGTACATCAGCTAAATGACTTAGTATCACATGCATGAATAGAAACACTACTAATTATAAGATTGATGAGATAACATACATACTACATACCATGATCTACAATCTTATTGTTAGTTATCGATAACGCGTAAAATGTTTGAATTCTTCCACATTTAGTGGTGTTTATACTATATTGTGTTTTTAAGTTTGGAAAACAGGGAATATCTTTTCTTAAAACACCTGCATTGTTTTTCTTCATATTAATCCTGGTTTATCTTCCTATGTTGTTGGGTGAGGATATATATAAGAAATCAAAAGGATACAAAAGAGACATATATGTATAGGTAAGAAGTTAAATGGAGAAATATAATTATTTATATTATCGTTTTTTATCATCATTAAGATCAACATTACTATTATTTGTTAATATTAGTAGAGGTAAAGAGATATAGAGAGGTGAGAATTTGAATAGATAGATGACATTAATTGTGTTAATTTTATTATTAGTTAAATGTCGTAGGTTTTGTTATAGGAATATATACCTTATATTATATTTTACTCTTTATTTAGATTTAGAATCATCCTATGAAAAAGAAAAGTTATAAATAAACAAATGTTTCAATAAATGGTAAAGTAACTGAACTCAGTAATTAACATACATTAGAACTGTAAAGGTGGTTCTTATGAGAATATATAATAAGAACCTTATTGTTAGATGCAGCACCCTTAAGTAATTTTAGCACACTAAAAACTGATCATCACAACATGACACATTTAGAAGCCTGGGATTTCAACAAAGAAAGCCAGTCTTATGTAATTACCCTAAATAACAGTGAAAAGAGGCGAGTAAAAACAATTGCAGAAGTGTAAGAGATGGAAGAAAGTATTTTGAAAGACATCCTTCTTATGAATGTCCTAACTGAGAATGATTGTTGGGAAACACGTAGGTTGATTGTTGCTTTGAGGAGGAGATTCAACCTGCCTGCTGATGGCATTGTGGATTTTAATGATCCACGTGAAGAAATTGTCGACCCAACCTCTATAATAACAGGTTGGATATTACTTGAGACACTGAACATGGTTGAAGTATTCTCTGCGGCTGGGTTTTCTTCTTTTCATGGGGTTTTTGAAATTATGAGTTCAGTAGATGTGGAATGGGTACGTAAACTTCTGCAAGCTGGATGCATACATCCAATGCCAACTCTGTTGCAGATTCAGTTTCAGCAGAATCTTCAGGAACGCATTGTTGCACTAAGGGATTCGGATAGATTGGCAGCTGTTCCTGATGGTGAAGAAGAAGATGTTTAGTCACTAAATGGAGGTACGATGATGATTGACGATAGTCATATGTTAGATAATAAGCCTGATACATAATTCTTGGATCGAATTAATAGTGAGTTTTGGCTAAGGTTTTGTTTTATAAGATATTGATGTTATATGTATTATTATCATTAAAATAAAAAGAAAAAACTACTGCCTTCAAAAAGGGAAATAACTTAATTTGATTTTATGTCAAAAACTGGAAATGGAGAACATGTAGATTTAGTAAAGGTAACGCAACTTAATTTTTAGAATACAAACTAAAAATTGTTTAAAATAAGATGAGCCATAGATCTATACTCACTGTCAGTATACAATCACAGAAACTTGATTTTTTTTCTTTTACTTGTGAGTATAATTGGTAAGACCAATCTGAAATCAATTATATGTAACACATCTTATCAAAAAAATGTGTAATCAACTTGACACAAATCTCAAATATGCAGACTGTTTTTTTGTTCCATGTAATACTCATTCCACCTAAAACTGCATATTCTATTCTTTAGTGCTCTGAAACCCATGATGAATTATACGTTTATGTACCAAAAACATCTTACTTAGATTGACTCAAGTAATGTTCTTCTTTACCTGCTTTTTGTCATGTAAATACATGCAATCATATAACGGGTTTCATGCTTTCACTGTTTGAAAGCTTCAAATATAAACCAAGGTTAAAACAAAAGGAAAGTATGACATAATGAATACATAATGAACCATGTTGATACTAATTGCATATTCAATTCATGTGAACCAAGGTTAAAACAAAAGGAACGTATCACATAATGGAGACACACCAGCTATATATAAGTCAACTTTTTATTAGAATGGAGTCTTGACAAAGATGATGTTGAAAACCAAACATCGCAAAGCAACCGAAGTAGTAACATAATATAAAGGAAAAGCAAATAAACTTGTGAGAGATGCATCCCAAATGGACCATGGGAATGAAACAAACTCTCAACCAATAAGATCCAAAAAGACTGGGAAACCATTTTTATGACTCTCAAAAACAAAAAAAAATATAAAACAGAATTAAAATGACTTGATAGTTATAAGAGGATGAGCTTTTCATAGACTTCAACAATCAAGCCTGCTCATTATCAACTTCCAAATTCTCTTCAGAAGCATCATTCCCATCCGACTCTGAGTCAACAATAATTCTGCACAGACCATTGAAAAATAGCTTAGTCCATACACCAAATTAGTTAACAAAACCTATGAATGATTTGATGTGTACCTTCCTTTCTTTAGCTTATGAGGTGATTGGTTCGATTCTTCAAAAACATCATCAACCAAGGTTACATCAACTTCTTCTGCATTTCCCTCATCCGCATGTATTTGAAGAGTACCAGAAAGCCTGGTATTTTGCAAAAAATAAGAAGGATTACTTTAATTCAATGGTTTCACAATAAAACATAGTGTCACACAGTTACCTATTTTGATCACCAATATCATCCAATTGCAGCACTGACTTATTCTTCCCATTAGGCAAAGCCACAACGCCGGAATAACTCACACGACTAATATCATTTAGTAATCCCAGAATATATTAGAATGATGAATGCACTTCAATATAAAAGTAAGGTAGATAATACTTACGGTTTACGTTTTTTTGTTTCACGAGTCTTCAATGGAGTGGGCACACCAATTGGGTCTTTAACAGCACTGGAAGATGTCTCCAAAATTACCTTACAAACATCATGGTTACTACTACTGGCTCCCAATAGCAGTGGATCTGGGCCAGGCAAAATTACCTGGGTACAGTTAAATGCTTCATAATTCCCAGCACAATAATACGTGTGGCCTGGTATCTCAAATGTATGCCTTGAACCAATCAACTGCTGCAAAGCAGGTGGGAGAACATTATCCTCAGATTCATCCTGTAATGAGTTTTAAAGGTTGAAAATAGATATCAATTTTTAAGATCAAAATAAACATAATAACGACAATGCACTAAAAGATTCAAACATGTACCTGCAACTCTTCTTCCATGAACGACCTCACTGTTCATTTGAGAAGTGTTTCAGCTGGATCATCAAATAAAGTAACAACAGTTGTCGTCGTCTCATCCTTAATATCCAATTGCAGCTTAAACCTAATTTTTTTTCACCGATAAACAATCTCAATCTTATTACTTAAAACCAAAAAGTTCTTTTAAGAATATCTAAGCATGTTGTTGTTCGTCAACAAATACATACACAACTACAATAATCACCTGAAACGGGGATATAAAACGGTCTGCTTACAACCTTCACATTTGAAGCCACTCTCATCTCTTGTCAAACCTTTTCGGCATCTATCGGAGTTGCAGGTAATCAAATACCACCCACTGCTTGTTCGCACACCGACAACCTCCACCGAGCTTGAAAACACAACACTCTACACAACAAAGACACATTAATAACCAATGAACACTACAAGAAACTGTTATGAGGCTTTGCCAATAGAATATAAACCCGATCTCCCTTATCATCTGGATCAGCCTTATTCATACGTCCCCAGTCCAACAATTCTGAAAGTGTATTAACACGGGGAATTGTTTGAGCATTAGACACAGGGATTTGGCTCAAATCCCTACCACTGTTAAGATGAGAGAAAAAGAAAAATTACCCAAATATGCAAAACAAATGAAATCTATCGCTAAAGACTACAAAACCAACCTCAATGCAGTCTTAAACTGTTTCAGGACAGGTATGTCATCATTATCAATTAACTGGGTCGAGGATGAGCTCGAAACACTAAGTTGACCTACAATGATTAATTAGTTAGACAATATACGACATACAAATATATATGTACAGAAATTGTATCATAATATTACCAATGTATTTTTTTGCACTCATTGCAGTCAGAATCAAGGCATAGGGGTCGGGGTTTTCGAGTTTCTTTTTTATCATCTGAGTTCCCAACCTTCCCCACAAAGTAACACGAACCTGGCGCCCACGTTCATTTGTGAAATTAAACTCCAATGTCGTCGCACCAATAGATTTCGTCAAGATCTCCCCAACATGTGTTACATAGCCAATTATGTCTGCAACATTAGAAAAGATTGAGATTAATATATAGAACATAGTTTTGTGAATTCATCCATGCTGCATATAACATAAGGATTAATGGAAACTATTACAATTATCTAAGTATTCGTGTACCAAACATTCACATGTAAAATGAGATAAGACCATAATTAAGTTCACCATATAATATATCTAGTATATATATAATTCCTAAACCCATAATTATCCTTGATTCAAGTATAAGCATTACTTCATTCAAACAAAGCAGAACCCTATACATACCAAGCATGCAATATGCAATCACCATACGTATGTACATTAAAACTGGGGAATCTTAACTAATACAACATAATTATAAATTGTAAGAACATAAAACACATAACAACAACATACAATTGATTAGTTGGTGTGAGTTCCTCCAATTCAACAATCTGAAACGGATAGCGGAGATAACGACCAACATCTCCAGTCACCTTTGAAACCTTTGTATCACCATCAAATTCAAGCATATACTGGCCTTTAAAAAATTTTTTGAATGTGCCACGATTAGAATGAACCTTGAATCCTTTAAAGGAAAACAACATTCCTTCCTGCAACTTCGCTAAGAATTTATAAGATTTGTTGTGACTTGCAAAACAGTGGATCAAATTTGACTGCAAAACAATAACATGAATCAGTAATCACAACTCAACTTCACAATTATCAGTAATCTGAAAAAGGAAAAAGGTTTTAATCTTTACCTTTTCATCAGAGAGAATAAAATCAGTACTCAGATACGATCCATTGGTTTTATATACATCCCATTTACGTGAAACCATTGCAACAATTGTACCATCAAACCCCGGGCTGATTTCATCCAACAAAAAACCCTCATTATTTTCTGCCGAACAAATTTGCAATTTCTTACCCGTGTTCTTAGCCATGTAAACCCAACTATGTATGTGCTTATGAGGGAATGCTCTATATATATACACAATACAAAGATACCATCCGTGACCATCCATCTACATTTCATATGAGTTACATTCATAAAGGATAGTATTAATATCATAATTATGCACACAATTGTTACAACTTCAGCCTATCTATATTCACACGTATGCATGTATACATACATTACAATGCCCTCATACACGTATGCATGTATACATAGATTACAATGCCCTCATTAGAATTAATAAGCTATAAACATTAACCTCATCATTAATGTAATCATTAAGAAGAGGGGCTAAACCACCTTCAGGCTCACAACTTTATATGTATATAGATAGATAGATATAAGATGACTAAGATATGTAAATACTAAATATCATATTGGGCCTAGCACGTGACTTAATTTAACAGTATTATGAGTATATTTTAATTTTAGACCCAATCCCTTTTAAGCTCTATTGTTTGTATTTGTGAATTGTATGGCATCACACTTTTTTGGACCCAGCCCCTTGTAAGCTTCATTTTCCTTCTTGTGCATGTTTTCCTCTACACACATTGCATGATTTTTTTCCTTCATCCATTTGATAATCATTCTACACACATAGTTATAGATACTATATAAATATCGTATCCAGTTTAATGGATTCCTTTCATATCTTATCTATTCTTGAAAAATGTAATATATCACCATCTCCTTCCACAATAAGAAGTACATCCTTGCCTTCAACTTTCATAGATATACCATTTATTGTTTCATACCCCATTCACTTTGTTTTATTTTATCAAATGCCCGCACTCACTAAAACTAAATTCACCAAAACTAAAATTCCCAAGCTCATTATCAATCACCCTTACACATTTTCTACCTTTTGCTGGTAATGCAATTGTATATCCTACTAGCTAGTACTACCATCATACCCGATATTCGTTATGTTGAAGGTGATTATGAAAAATTTACGTCTGTGGAATGTAATCTTGATTTTAATGATCTTCAGGATACCATCCTTGTAATTGTGATAAGTTTGACCATCTTATTCCTCCACTCGAAGAGTATACTAAGATATCCAATTACATTAAGATTCCATTATTGTCGCTTCAAACTACACTTTTTCCAAACTGTGGGTTCTCTATCGGTGTGACTCATAATTACCATAGCGTCGCTGATGGCATCTCCCGGTTTTGCTTTATGAATGTGTGGAGATCGATTGCTCAATGTGGTACTGATGAGTCATACCTAGCCAATGGAACTTTACCATTTTATATATGGAAGAGTAGTCAATTTCCCCGAACGAGATAAATTAGCTCTAGTGAACGCCAAGTTTGAAACTCTTTCGGGTAAAGAATATCAACCCCCAAAGCTATCCATCCCACATGATAAAGTTGGATCCACATTTGTCTTGACACAAACTAGCATTGAAGGGTTGAAGAAATTGGTTTCAACTCATGTGACAGCATTACCATATGTATCAGCTTTTTCAGTAACATGTGCTTATGTGTGGTCCTGCATTGCAAAGGCAAGCAACAAAAATGAACATCACGCTTTCTAAGTGATGCACACTTGTGGTGACAAACAAGCTTTTGGTGGGCGGCTGTGTTGCTTTATATAGGGAAGAAGTAGGGCAACACAACCTTGTCTTGTTGGTGATAAGATGGTGGTTGTCGAGATCTCATTGGCTTGAAGTACTTGCGACAGATGCCCTTTGTCTTCTTTACCAAATCGGGTATGAGAGAGAAACATTTATCTTGGATCCATCTGAACCTTTACCCTATAAGGTTTACAGTTGGAACAACCACCATGTAACTTTTGGCTTCTTCTTATTTAAATTCTTTCCGCTTTGAGTTACAATTTGGATAAAAATTCATTGTTGGCAAAGAGTTACTGGACTTGCTGATGGTTCGCTGATGAATTCTCACCAACGACCAAGTTTGGTAAGCAAATCTATAACTCAACAGTAACAATCTAAATTTTTTTCTTTCTCTCAAAAAATAGATAATTAAAACATATGATGTGTTAGATTTTGGGTTAAATAAATCATAAAGTATATTACTAATGTATTAAGTAGAACTGTGTTGATTATTTTTGATGCACAAAAAATATCAAAATTGTAAAAGTTATCTAATAATATGTTAATTTACTAGTATTTAGTCTTTTAACAAAAATAACATGGTATTTAGAATTTCACTTCTAATTAACAGAATAACGTTAAATATCATTTGCCAATAATTAGGTAGGCATTGTACTTGTAGTGGTCTCTAGAATCAAAATCTATAACCATGAATACTATCATGATAATGGAAAGTGTTAAACTCTTGTTTGTTACAAAGTTAGGAATAAATATATTTTTTCAGCTGTGTTGGCTAGTTGGTCAAACATACCTACTACTTTTATAAAATTATTATTTCTTTGTTATTTAACCATATCGTAGCCACCTAGCAATAACAATCCAAATCCAAATACTAAAATAAACTAATATGCTATTTTTTCGGGAATCTTACAAGAAGGAATTTTTATACGCACTTCTTGTTAAGATTATAGTAATTTCAGAACGGAAAATATTCTACGTGAGTTCATCCTCGAAGTTTATGCTAAAACGTTTTTGGTATCTTTATTTTCCTAGATAATTAATCTTAATTACAACATTAGTACTAAATAAATCTTACAACAAACGCACCACACTTGCACATTTACATGGACACTACCACGTATATTAATAGAAAAGTTAACTTGGATGTTGTGAAGTGGATCTTTGAACGTTTTAACATACGCATTAGGGATTTGCAAATCTTCCGGACATAGAGCACGCAGGACTTTGAACCCATAAAGATAAGGGAAATGGCAACTTTAGCAAGTAGATGAAACTTAATTTATTTATATTTTTGAAAAAAGTTTAATAATGTATGAGATGAACACTTTAACACAAAAATTACAGTTGTGCTTTGCATAGTTCAAGCTTCGCGACAATTCGGTTATAAAACCTCTATTTTTAGTTTTTCTTTAACTCACTTGATCAATATTAGTTTCATGAGTCAATCTAGATTTTCCTTAGCTATACTACATATGTACGATCGGGTTCATTTCCTAAGTGTAGGATAGTAGTACATCAATTTGGTAATTCTTGTTTATAAATTCTAAAACTAAATTTTGCACATTAGTAACACGTTAAAAATTAGATGTTCGGTCTCGGATGCTACTTATCATATCCAAGCTACGATATAAACAGTTTTGTTGCTCTTCTTATCGAAAGATCGACATTTTTTAAACTAGGAAAAAAGACTGATAACTAATAACATAAAGTGTTGAAGAGAAGCTAGATCTTGGGTTCCAAATCATTCATAAAGTTCATAACTAATGTGCTCCTACGCTTATAAATTTCGATGCAAAAAAACTGTCAAAAGTGCAAAAATGAGTTAATTATATGTTAATTTACTTGTGTTTAAATTAATTAACTAGAGAATAATATTATGCGTCAATAAAAGATATAGTAGAGAATCATTCCCTACAAAGCTTTAAAAATTTTAAATATGTGAAATGTCATTTGCCAATAGTTAGGTAGGCATTGTACTTGTAGTGCCCTCCAAAATCTATAACAACCATAAATAATATCGTAACTAGAGAAAATGTTAGATTCGTTTAATTTTGTTAGTTAGACAAAGCGTATATACTCTTTACCTAGGTTGGTTAGTCAAACATATATACTTACCCCTTTTCTATATAAAATTAAATTAATATTTCTTATAACATTTGACTATGCTGCAGCTACCTAGCAAAGCCAAGCCAAATAAAATAATTTAATAAGGAGTATATTTGTAAGAACCCTATAGCGAGGAATCTCTACAAATAACAATTCTTGTTGAGGTTATGGGTATTTCAGAGCAAAAAATATTCTATGCTAGTTCATCCTCAAAGTTTATGCTAAAACGTTTTTGGTATCTTTTTATTCCTAGATAGCTCCTACCTAACCTAAAATCGTTAATACATAAGAATACAACATTAGTACCGTATAAATCTCAAACCAAACTTGCTACACTTAACGTATTTACTTGGCAAAAAGCACATTAACAAAAAACTTGAGTGCATCATATTCAACACCCAGATAAGAAAAATGGAAAGTTTAGCAAGTGGGATGAAATTTCATTATATTTTTGAAGAAAGCCTATCAATGTCTGAAATGGATAAAGAGCGGAGACCATACCATAAGAACTGCAGTTGTGCTTTGCATAAAGCGAATGATGAAACTTCAAAAGTTTGTTATCATCACACAAGAATTTCGTACGCAAAGAAATTGTCAATGAACAAATGTTCGCTAGCTAGCCTTAGCTGCTTGTCGAATAAGCTAGCTTTCAATCTTCAAGGAAATGAGAGCAAAAAGATAGAAAGATGAATATGGGGCTTCCAATGATTTAGAAGGGTCATATTTGCGCCAACTTGTAAGCCAAGATATTTGAATGGGAGACAACCCGGGCTGCAGTGATGTAACTCAGCCATGGAGATCAGTTGTTGATGTTAAAATCCAATAATAAAGAGACAACATTAATATCTTTAACTTTCAACCCTACTGCGCCTAAGTAAAAGCACCACAATATTCTGCGTAGATTAACCGAGGTCCATGCGTGAACGAATGCCATGAAAGGTGCCCATGGATAGCTTGATTAATAATCACGGAGTTGAGAGCTTAATAAATAGAATTGGAGACATTCGGTCTCCACTACGAGAGCTCCAGAAATCTTGTGTGGGTGCGCCATTGACTAGTATATATGGAGGCATGGGCTGAAGTGAGATCTTTGGTTTTCCAGCGCCTCCACGAGATCAGCTGTTTTCGGATTAAAAGCAAGAAATGAGGATGTCGTGCTAGGAGAAAAGGCCCCGTGTGGTAGAATTCCTAAAAGACTTTGTAAAAATAATCCTCAAACAGTTGCCAGCATCTTTTGAGAAAATGGAAATCAAAACTATCAGTCATTTAAAGCTTCCTTAATTTATATTTTAATGTATAGAAAGAAGCACTAGAGATAGATGTAGCATTTTGATCCGATAATGCAGGCAGTAAATTATGGAACTTTAGAGTTGGCCTTAGTTGATAGGATCAACAAATTTGGGGGAGAAATGAGCATTATATTATATATACCTTTTCTTTGACATTGGCTGGAAGAATCCGCTTAAGTAATTCTCAACTTGATCCGTGATCTATTCCTTGGTCCCTTTTAAATCTTTTGAGCATAACATGCATGTTAACGCTAAGTCAACCGACCCATTAAATATTTTTAAGTATCTTATAATGTAACAAACTTTGAATGAGTGTCTATAGTAGGAAATAACTAAAGTTATGTGTATTGTATGTAAACAACTTGAAAATAATGTTTATTGTATGTAAGAAATTGTATTCAACCAATTAAAATCAAATAAGTGACACCTCTATATGGTTGCCACGTATGTTTTCTTACATACAATAAACATTTTTTAAAGTTATTTACATACAATACACAAAACTTTAGTTATTCTTACTATAGATATTCGTCCAAAGTTTGTGACATTCTAGGATACTTATCCCTTAAATATAATGTTAGTTGAAGATATAGATTTTGGGTTCCTAAATTATTCATAAAGTAAATTATTAATGTTTATTAATGTGTTGAGTAGCTAGAATTGTGCTTATTATTTTGGATGCAAAAAAAGTGTCAAAATTGTAAAAGTGATCTAGTTCATATATGTGTTAATTTAATCACTTGTATTTAAATCTATTATCTTAACAAAATAATATAGCATTAAGAATTTCACTTGTAACAAAAGAAAACAAAAAATATATAATAGAAAACCATTCTTTACAAAGCTCTAAGTTAAAAAAAAATGTTAATTCTCATTTGCTAATAATAAGGTAGGCATTGTACTTGTAGTGTTCTCGAGAATCTATAACCATAAATACTATCGTAATCATAGAATATGTTAAATTCTTTGTTGGTTAGCTAATCAAACATACATACTACTTTTCTATATAAAATTAATACAGTATTTCTTAAAGTCATAACCGTGTCACAACCATCTAGAAAAGTAAAACCAAGCCAAATAACACAATCATCTAATATGCTATCTTTATGGGAATCTTATAGCAAGGAATTTCTACAAATAAAATTCTTGTTAAGATTATGGGAATTTCAGAACAAAAAATATTCCTACGTTAGTTCATCCTCGAAGTTTACGCTAAACCTTTATTGGTATTTTTATTTTCCTAGATAATACGTAGCATAACATGTTAATACATAAGAGCACAACATTAGGTATTAAATAAGTCTTGCAACAAACTTACCACAATTACACATTTACTTGGACACTACTAAGTATTTTTATTAAAAACTTACGTACATCATATACGGCACAAAGATAAGGAAAATGGCGACTTCAGCTAGTGAGATGCATGAAACTTCATTAGAAAATTTATCAATATATGTAATGGACAAAGAGTGTAGACGATGTCACAAAAAACTATAGTACTTGTGCACTTGTGCTTTGCATAGGTCAAATGATGAAACTTGAAAAGTTCATTATCATTACATGCACCAGAATTTCATAAACAAATAAACTGCGTCGTATGTACACGGGGTTTTACTTTCTTCTTTGTTAAATTTCATAAACAAAGAAACTGCCTCGTTGCCGTTCTAAAAAAAAAAAGAAACTGCCTTGTTTCTACACGGATTCTTAGTTTCTTCTTAGTTCAAGCATTGACAATTCGGTTATAAAACCTTCACTTTTAATTTAGTTTTACTTTAACTAGCTCACTTAACGTAACTCACAATGGTTTGCATGAATCGATCTAGATTTACCTTAGCTAGCTATACTGGTTGGGTTCCTTCCCCAAGTGTAAGATAGTACATCAATTTGGTAATTCTTGTTTATGAACTGTAAAACTAAATTTTGCACATGAGTATCGCATTAAAAGTTATATATGTTGTCTCGATGTTGCTTTTCATTTATGATATAAATAGTTTTGTTGTTCTCAAATTTCAGCTAATTCTATTATAATTTACTTATGTTAAAGTCAAATAACTAGAGAAATCAATATTAAGTTTCAATAAAAAGATATAGTAGAGAATGTTTAAAATTTTTTAAATATGTGAAATGCTATTTGCCAATAGTTAGGTAGGCATTGTACTTGTAGTGGCCTCCAAAATCTATAGCATCCATAAGTAATATCGTAACTCTCAAAAATGTTAGATTCGTTTAATTTGTTAGTAAGACAAACTTATATACTCTTTATCTATGTTGGTTAGTCAAACATATATACTATACTACTTTTGTATATAAAATTAAATTATATGCCCAGCCAAATAAAATAATCTAATAAGCAGTATATTTGTGAGAACTTTGTCGCGAGGAATTTCTAAAAACAGTTCTTGTTGAGATTATGGGAATTTCAGAGCCAAAATTGTTTTGTGCCAGTTCATCCTCGATATTTATGCTAAAATTTTTTGGTATCTTTTAATTCCTAGATAACTCCTACCTAACCTAAAACCGTTAATACATAAGAGTACAACATTAGGACTATATAAATCTTAAACCAAACTTGCTACACTTAACACATTTACTTGGCAAAAATCACATTAACAAAAAAAACTTAAGTAATCATATTCAACACACAGATAAGAAAAATGGAAACTCTAGCAAGTGGGATGAAATTCAATTATATTTTTGAAGAAAGCCTGTCAATGTCTGAAATGGATAAAGAGCGGAGACCATACCACAAAGACTGCAGTTGTGCTTTGCATAAAGCGAATGATCAAACGTCAAAAGTTTGTTATCATCACACAAGAATTTCGTACACAAAGAAATTGTCAATGAACAAATGTTCGCTAGCCTTAGCTGCTTGTCAAATAAGCTAGCGTTCAATCTTCAAGGAAATGAGAGCAAAAAGATAGAAAGATGAATACGAGGCTTCCAATGATTTAGAAGGTTCATATTTGTGCCAACTTGTAAGCCAAGATATTTGAGTGGGAGAGAACCCGGGCAGCAGTGTTGTAACTCAGCCATGGAGATCAGTTCTTGATGTTAAAATCCAATACTAAAGAGAGACGACAATAATATGTACGTACTTTCAACCCCGCACCTAAGTAAAATTAAGCACCCCAGTATTCTGCGTAGATTAAAGTCGTTCTGCACACCCTATGTTCTCCCTCAAAAACCATGCAAACAAGAAATGAACGAATGCCATGAAAGGTGCCGGCCATGGAGATAGCTTGATTAATAATCACGGAGTTGAGAGCTTAATAAATATAAATGGGGACATTCAATTCGGTCTCCAGGAGAGCTCGTGCAATCTTGAGTGGGTGAGCCATTGACCAGTATATATGGACACATGGGCTGAAGGGAGATCTCGGTTATCCAGAACCTCCATATAGCATGAAATTTTATTTGTAGTAAAATAGAATCCAAAAACCTCCTGCTAGGAGGATCAAATGCCTTTTCTATCTATGTCAATTGAAAAATTTAGACCACCCTTGTTCTTGGTCTTTCTTTATTAACCTAGTGATAAGCTCGTTCAAAATGATTAGTGGGTCATGAAGGAAAATAAGCTGGATTTGAAATCAGGTAATAAGCTTGTAGATGCACACAATCAGGCTGCCTGAAACAGGTCAAATTCACGAGATCAGCTATTTTGTTGGCCTTAGTTGATAGGATCAACAAATTAATTTGGTGTTCTTTGACAGTAGCTGGAAAGGACTCGTACTCCCATCAACAAAGATACGATTCGGCCTATTGTTGGTCGTGCTAGAGTTATTAATTCCATGAAAAAATAACTGTGTTCTCGTCACTGGCAAATTTGCCCACCTGAAACGAGAATATTAGACTCAGAGGCGTTGAACCATGGTCTCATGATGAATAATCCGCTTAAGTAATTCTCAGTGTCTTACCATGTCTTGCGATAACTATTTCTTCTTTTTTTACAGTAAGTTCGATCTCAGCAACTTGTTTTTTGAGTGCATCTAGGACCCTAACCGCTCCCTATTATCATCCGTGATCTATTCCTTGGTTCCTTTTTTAAATCTTTTGAGTCTAACATGTTAACGCTAAGTCATTCGGCCCATTAATTGTAACTTTAGTGGAAGATATGGATTTTGGGTTTCTAAATCATTCATAATGTTCATTACTAATGTGTTGAGTAGCTAGAATTGTGCTTATTATTTTGGATCCAAAAGAAATTGTCAAAACGGCAAAAGTGATCTAGTCATATGTTAATTTACTAGTATTTAAATTTATTAACCTAAGAAAATAATATAATATTAAGAATTTCACTTGTGCTAAAAGAAAACAAAAAAATATATAGTAGAGAACCATTCATTACAAACCTCTAAATTATAAGAAAAAAATGTTAATTGTCATTTGCTAACAATAAGGTAGGAATAAGGTAGGCATTGTACTTGTAGTGGTCTCAAGAATCTATAACCATAAATACTATCGTAACTATAGAATCTGTTAAATTCTTTGTTGGTTAACTAGTCAAAACATATATACAATTTTTCTATATAAGATTTGTACAATATTTCTTATAGACATAACCGCGTCGCAACCACCAACCAGAGAAAAGCAAAGCCAAGCCAAATAATAAAATAATCTAATATGTTGTCTTTATGAGAGTCTCATAGTAAGGAATTGCAACAAATAAAATTCTTGTTAAGATATGGGAATTTCAAAACAGAAAATATTTCTACGTCAGTTCAGAAGTTTATGCTAAAACTTATTTGGTATTTTTATTTTCCTAGATAACATGTAGCTTAACATCGTTAATACATAAGGGTACAAGATTAGGTACTATATAAGTCTTAGAACAAACTTACCACAATTAAACATTTACTTGGACATTACCAAGTACTTTTATTGAAAACTTACGTACATCATATATAACACAAAGATAAGGAAAAACGAAAATGGCAACTTCAGCTAGTGAGATAAAACTTCATTATATTTTTGAAAAAAGTGTATCAATTTAAGAAATGATGAAACTTCAAAACTTCATTATCATTACATGCACCCGAATTTCATAAAAAGAAAATGTGTCGTATCTACACGGGTTTTTAACTTTTTACTTTCTTCTTTGTCCAATTTCATAAACAAAGAAACTGCCGGATTTTTAGCTTCTTCTAAGTTCAAACATCGTGCCAATTCGGTTATAAAACCCTTCTTTTAATTTAATTTTACTTTAACTAGCTCACTTAACTAAAAATAGGTTCCTTCGCGAAGTGTAAGATAGTATATCAATTTGGTAATTCTTGTTTATGAATTTTTAAACTATATTTTGTACATCAGTTACGCATTAAAAGTTATATGTGTGGTCTCGATGCTGCTTCTCATGTATGATATAAGCAGCTTTGTTGTTCTTTTATATATCGAACTATATACAATTTATAAACTAGAAAGAAAAACTTGATAATTAATAAGTTGAAGAGATGCTAGATTTTGGGTTCCAAATTAGTCATTCATAATTAAAGTTCATTAAATGTGTAAAGTATAACTATTCTTACGATTTTAGATGCAGAAAAAATTGTCAAAATTGCAAAAATAAGCTAATAATATGTTAATTTACTTATGTTTAAGCCAATTAACAAGAGAAAAATATATTAAGTTTCGATAAAAAGATGTAGTAGAGAATCATTCACTACAAAGCTATAAAGTTTTTTAAATATGTGAAATGCTCTTTGCCAATACTTAGGTAAGCATTCTACTAGTAGTGGCCACCAAAATCTATAGCAAACCGTAAGTAATATCGAAACTGTACGTATAAAATGTTAGATTCGGTTAATTTGTTACTTAGACAAACGTATATACCCTTTACCTATGTTGGTTAGTCAAACATATATACTATACTACTTTTGTATATAAAATTAAATTATATGCCAAGCCAAATAAAATAATCTAACATGTAGTATATTTGTAAGAACCATGTCGCATGGAATTTTTACAAACAGTTCTTGTTGAGATTATGGGAATTTCAGAGCCAAAAATGTTCTATGCCAGTTCATCCTCGAAGTTTATGTTAAAACGTTTATGGTATCTTTTTATTCCTAGATAACTCCTACCTAACCTAAAATCGTTAATACATAAGAGTACAACATTAGGACTATTTAAATCTTAAACCAAACTTGCTATACTTAACACATTTACTTGGCAAAAACCACATTAACAAAAAACTTAAGTGCATCATATTCGACACATAGATAAGAAAAATGGAAACTTTAGCAAGTGGGATCAAATTTCATTATATTTTTGAAGAAAGCCTGTCAATGTCTGAAATAGATAAAGAGCGGAGACCATACCACAAATACTGCAGTTGTGCTTTGCATAAAGCGAATGATCAAACTTCAAAAGTTTGTTATCATCACACAAGAATTTCGTACACAAAGAAATTGTCAATGAACAAATGTTCGCTAGCCTTAGCTGCTTGTCTAACAAACGTTCAATCTTCTAGGCAGCAATAAGAGGATACAGATGAAAGGATGCAAGCGACTGTTGAAAGAACAAGATCGATAAAAAGTAGATACATGTGAATGCTTGCTGTTTTTTTATTGGCAAGGCTAACATGCATGTTGCATATAACATGAAATATATCATGGTAGGTACACAAAGAAAATGTATGAAACGCGATTAACCGGAATAGAATATACTTTCCTTGCTCAGTGTCGTTTTCTGCAGGTTTTGAGCCCCAATACTTTGACGGTGTATGAGACAGGTTAAGATATAGGCAGACCTTACCTCTACCTAGGTAAAGAGGCTGCTTCCATTTCTACCTAATTGCTTGAAAAGACCCTCCAACTTTTACATGGGATGAGGATCGAACCCATGACCTATATATCCAGAGGTCAAGGTGTTTACCACTGATTCAACGATGCTGCTTAAGATTATGAGATCACAACCAATACATTTGGAGTGGTTTGAACTTAATTTACTGATTACCGGTATCATTATTGTCCCTGATCAATATGTAGTAAGATTTTATTACTGATCTCCGATATTCGATTATATATATAACTCATTCGTAAAAAGATGTTTATGATCACTTTCGGTACAAATAGTGTTTATTCTTCCCAAGGAATACATGTTAATTTCTTAGGGTATTTAAATATATATTTAGTTTAAAAATCGGTACTCTTTATCTTATTATTTATTTTGTCATGTAGTAAAAGAATAATCAAAAAGTTGAAATAATGGTGATGTTATGAATAGGTACTTTTCGCTAGCTCGGATGATGTACTCAATAAGGAAGAATATGGTCTATGACAATACTAGTATACTACAATGCCATGCATTATAATATTATGATTCATAATACAAAAATGATACTCTATATATATAATACGAGTACTGAATTAAAAAAGTGAGATTTGTGCTTAAATATCCTCAATATCCTTTCCGCGAAGTATCTCCATTGGTGTGAGTAGAACATGCAACACATAAAATCGCCCACTTTTTCCAAGGAAAAATAAAACAAACATCACGTAATGTCTTTGAATTTAATTTGTTGGCTTTCATTAGCTATTCGAAAGGTTTATCGTTTATTGACATGCACAATGCAATAGGTATTCTTCAATGGGTAACTCTTCTTGATTAAGAATCAACTAAGTAAAAGATGAGTTGTGGAAATAAGTACTCTTAGCGTTTGTAAAATTTTTATTCTTATTCTTTTTCCACTAGCAAGCAAAATGTATTTGATTAAGTTCCATTTCACTTAGAATAAAGCGATATTCTAAATTAAGGAATAATGTATACTCAACCAAGAGAGTACAAATGTATTTATCAATACTCACAATGAATACAAAGACAATATTACAAAGAATTAATATCCCGTCACATAAGTTGTAAAGTACAACTATAGAAATGCATATCCTCGAAAGTTTTTTCATTACACGAAATATAAACGCACATAAACAATCTTGGAAAAAAATTTGATTGTCCTCTAACACTTTCCAAACATGCTTTTAATCTTAATGTAAAATACTAGCTAGCTAATTAATAAGATAAAAGGATGGAATAAGAATCCATAGTTGTGGACTTGTAACATTGACTCGACTCGAAAACATAATTTTTGAACTTGTGACTCAGAACGTGACTCACGGATAAATATTACATAATATATAATAATTTATATACGTATTATGTTTTTATAAACAAAATATAAGTTGTTTATCTTAATACATTACTAAATTAATACATATTTAATAATTTTGAGGCATAACTTTACCTTATCTACAAATTCACACTAAAAGATTATAAACTACATAGATAACACACAAAATTATGTAGATATATGTACATTATATTTAATATACGATCATAATATCAAACTATAATAATTATATTTTTGCGATTCGTATTGACTCGGTCCAAATTTACTCAACTAATTGTAAGAGTCTCAATAGAATAAAGTTATCTAACGAGTCGACTTGTTTTTTGAGTAAATTGACTCAACTCGTAATAACAACATGGCATGGCATGACTGTTGAGTCATGGATTCGCTGAGAGACTCAGCGAGTGACTCGTTCAGCGAGCTCTCAGCGAGCGCATGCATGATCTATCTTCAAAGTCTAAAGGATATGTTCGATGACTCATTGCCCAGTATTTGTAAGTCAAGTATGAGCGGGATTTTGAAGAATAGAAAGATGGTCCCAAAGACACGTGTTGCAAGATCAAGATGAAGCCATGTGACCTTGTACTATTTATGAGCAATGAAATTTCTCTTTCATACCGTTTTTGGAGACAAACAAGATGAAGGAAAGAGACCTCTGCAGATCTGAATGATCCACCAATAGATAGTTGAGAACCTTCATGTGTCAACATCTATTGGGTTGTCACGTGATTCCTTATCTGCCTATAAAGGGAATCACTTGACCTAGCCACCATCTTGTTGGTGTGTTCCACATTCTTTACTTTATTCTCTTTGTTTATTTGTTAAGTTTTTGTGTGTTCAAAAACTTAATGAATCTTTTCCTTTTTGTTTACTGTTGTTGTAAAACAACCATTCATGTTTTCATCGTTTAGTTTGAAATACATATAACTAAACAAATTCTTTACTTCTCGTCTCTATTCTTGTTATTTCATATTTACTTTATAAGTTAGTAAATCAAACACAAGTAGTGCATTCGAAGACCATCAATGACTTCATAGTACATAATGGTACACAATTATCTAATTAGATAAAAGTTCGAAGTATATTCTCTTCATTAAGACTAAGGGTAATTTTAATTAAGTTGGTTGGAAAATCGTTATTCATTCAATCATTACTCTGCATGACAAGGATCTCATTATTAAATGGGTTGATCGCAACAAATAACCGCCAATCTGATCGATGAGATCCCTGCCCTCACTCCTTGCTAAACTTGAACAAAAGAAAACAAACTAAGGGTCTTTTTGAGAATCTCATAGTAACAATAGTATTCGACAATATATCAATTACTGTTGTGATTTTAGGATCCAAGCTCATTGTGGAGCAAAATCCAAAGTGGCCACTTATTCACCTTCGAAATTATGCTAAAAAACTTTGGGTATCTTTTTCTTCCTAGATAACTCCTATCGATCCCAACCAAGTATTGAATATTACTAGTATAAATTCTATAACGATTTTACTAAATGTGCACACATTACATTCACTTAAACAGTAAAACCTTAAAACAATATTTTTGTATATCATTTGAAGGATTTAGCGACTAATACAAAAGAAAATGGCAAATGCAATAGTTGGGATGAAGCTACATTATGTTTTTGAAGAAAGTCTATCCATGTCTGAAACAGACAAAGAGCGAAGGCCATACCACAAAAATTGTAGTTGCGCTTTGCATAGGGTGAATGATGAAACTCAAAAAGCTTGTTTTCATCACACAAGAATCTCTTACGTAAAGAAACTCTCATGGAATCAATGTTCATTGATGTTAGCGGCGTCTCAAACTCCCTTTCAGTCTTCTTCAAGTCAAAGTGACTAGCTTATCAAATAGAAGAATGTGAGAGATTAAGCAAAGTTGGTGTAGTGGTAAGGTTTATTCCTTGTAGTTGAATAACCCATGTTTGAGTCTCACTCACATCAATTTGTTTGAGTCTCACTCACATCAATTTGTGCATAGGAGGGGCAGTGCAAAATTAGGACTTGGTTTCGCTCTCGAGTCACAAGGGAGGGTTTACAGGATTGCCTTGTTCACTCTCGATTGTGCAGATAATGGACGATCCTGTTTCCCTTGTTATAACGTTCGAACTAGGGACCGTGGGTTGGTCAAGGTAACCAGTCCCAATACACCGGTGAGCTAGCCGTTAAAAAAATAATAATAATGTGGAGGCCTCTAAATTTACCGGAAGATAAACAAAAGAAAAAAAATACCATATTTTTGTCTCTTTTAATTGGCATGGGATGACAAGCAATGCTAATACCTCAAGTTAGAAAATGTACTATACTACAAATTGTCTACAATGAAGAATGTCGTATCCCAGGAACAACAAGAACATGAGAGCACCATCCACCCAATTCTCAAATGGTTTGAATCTCATGTGAGGCTTATTCAATTTATCATCATGTTTTTCGGATCACATATCACCTGTATTGATATATGTTGGCACTTCTAACTGTGTAGTGAATTTCATTGGCATTACATTACTAATTACTAGCACCGTGTATACTTTTGCAGTGGTCATTTTTCCATTTATAAGTTATTATTTTTAAGGTTAATTCATTACTAATTAGTACAAAACAAAAATGTATATTATTACTTTTTACCTTAGCATTTATGAAAAACTTAAGTAACATCCATTTCAATTAGAATAAATCGATATTCAAAATAAGGAATATGCTCTATAAAAACAGTACAAGTACATTATTCAATACTCACAAAATATAAAAAATGTATTAGAAGGGACAAATATATATATATATATATATCAACGTTCCTATTACATAAGGCTATATCTACATCAACGATGTTTCTAGATGAGGCGATATATAGATTGTAAAGAGAGTATGGGATGCTGACATGGAAAATATGGAGATAGATAGAGATGATATAAATGATTGAAAATAGGTGATGTGAAAATTTTGTAGTTGTTTGATATGTTATTCTTGTTAAAAAAATGTTTATGATGAAAATAAGTGGAGAATTCACTGTTTTGGCTGTATACGGGAGGACAACCGTATCCTAAGTTGTAAATAAAGATACAGATTTGGAAATCGAGGATTTTTCATATAATTGTACCCAAGTATTGGTTTTTTCCCAATTGTCTTCGCATAGGGCGAAAGATGAGACACCAAACACTGCTTTTTCTTTATATGAAATCCGCATTGAACCGATCATGGTACCAATAGTATATTATCCTCGAACACTTTGCATATATAGTTACTTAATATTTTGTCTTCAAAGATTAGAATACTGTTGTATCTTTGGATTCCATTCTCTAACACATTGCTAAGATTCGAATCACTAAACAATTAACATACCGTTTAAAAAAGAAGCTATAGTCAATGGGTTGATGTTCACGATCAAAAAGTACAAACTCACTCCCTAGCTAATAATGATGAAAATAACGAATGCACTTAAAATACATTAGTCCTTTGACCATAATTCATGAGAAGTGATAGAGGTACCATCGTTTTGATTGTTTTACAATATTGTATAACTTTTCCAACACATTATACAACTCGGTATTGCATATAAGTGGTATGTGTATCAATTTATTTTTATATCTATATCACTTCTCTAATTTTATACAGACACGTCTTGCGGATTTCATGAACCAACTTAAATCCTCCATCGACGAACTTATCAGTTGCAACACAGATTGGAAGATTACAAAAAGTTCACCTTTTTCTATAAACAATGAAAATGACCAATAGTCTTGTGTTAAAAAGAAAATAAAGTTTTAAAACTAACCTACGAAGAAATTGTGAGGTAAATTTGGAGGATATTTTTATATTTTGTTAGGTAAAGGAAGACCAACAAGATTTTAGGATGTTATCATTGTCCTTATTAATAAGTTGTTTTATTTAGATATTATGAGTTATAATTATTTCCGTCAGTTAACACGGAATCCTCAATTTATAAGATCCTTTTCCTTTGGAAAAAACGAATCTTAAAACTCCATGCGAAGATTTTCGGAATGCATATATAGCTCCAAAAATTCTAAATAAGCATTATTTTAATACAAATCTAATGCCCTTTCTACTTTAAAATAAAATAAACTGAGAATCTCATAGTAAAACTTTTTTTTATAGAATTTGGGATCTTCATTGTGACGAACTATCTAAACCAGCCTCTTTACCTAGAATTTATGCCAAATATTTTCGGGTATCTTTTTATCTTTATAGATGTCACCTGCGGATCTCAACTATGTATTCAAACTTACTACTGTAGTTTCCACAATTCATTCAATGTGTACATTACATTCTCTCACACGTATAGTGCACCATTAAAACAATATTTTGTAATATCATTTCAAAAAGGATCACCTCCTAATACGAAGAAAAATGGAAAATGTAGTTACTGCGATAAAACTGCATTACCTATTTGAAGAAATTTTGTCTATGTACGTCTAAAATAGACAAAGAGCGTAGACCATACAACAAAAACTGTAGTTACACTTTGCATAGGGTGAATGATGAAATACAAAGGGTCGTTTTTGTGAAATGAGAATCTCTTACGCAAAGAAACTCTCGTCGTATAAAAGTTCAATTATTTCGGGGCGTTCAAAAATTCTATTCAATCTTTAAGCCAAAGTAGTGACTTGCTAGCAAGGTAAAGGATGTTAGTCCATGTTTCACTAGACTTGCTCCAGATTTACTGAACTGGTCCTTTCATCTGGAGCTCTTGAAGATTTGTACAAAAATAACTAAAGATTAGTGAATGCTCATTTGTACAGGAAATTTGGATGGCTCCAGATTTTAGTTGATTGGGCTTCAATCCAATTAAGATCTATTCCACTGAAGAATTCTCATTGAAGTCGAAGACCGAAGAAAAAGAAGACTCACTAAATGTTGGGGCCCAGTAGCAGTCTTAACTGGTCGAAGACGAGAGTATCTGTCGGTGTTCTAGAACTTATAAAGGAACGACTTTTTACTTTTACATGCTTTTATTCAGACAATCTACTTGTTTATTATAAAAGTACACATGTGTGTAAAACATCTTTGTATTATATAGTGCTAGACGACATTTAATCTAGTTAGAAGCATGAAATGGATCCTCCATGGGTCAAACCCATGACCCATCACCCAACTAACTTACCCAACCCTATCCCTCCCTTCCTTTCCCTTCCGCCTATTCACATTTCTTATCTCTTTCTCTTTCTATTTCCTTGAAAGAGCTCAAAAACACACACATAGCTCTCTCTCTCTAGAATTCTTGCATCCAAACATTGTTATTAGTGAAATTGTTAGTAGATTCAAGGGTTATTGTCATTATCATTATCATCATCATCTAGCAAAGATTTGGATTATAAAAGTGCAAGAAACTTCTCTTTTAACTCAAAATTCGAATTTATCCCTTGGTGAAAGTTTTGGTAAGTTAAATCTAACTCAAAATCATCATTTTATGTTGTGAATCATGTTTCCTAGCCTAATCTAAGTATTCTTGGGAAAAAATGTGTTCTTGGAGTCAAACTAGGGTTTTGGATGAATTTGAGTGTTTTGGTTAAAGATTGATGTTATGAAAGAGTTTTGATGATGGGTTTTGTTCAAATGTTGTTAGTAACATGTTTGGTAGCTTCAAAATGGTTCCAAAATGGTGAAAAATGAGTTTGGTGGTAGATTTTGAGATGAAAACTTGTTTTTCTTGTAGATTTGATGATGGTCATGTCGTGACCATAAATGGTCACGCCGCACTCGTATTTCAGTATCAAATTCGTCATGTCATCACCATATATGGTCATGTCGCATCTGAAGGGCAGAACCTACTAATTTTTGAAATGTTCATAACTTTTACACCGTAACTCCAACTGAGTCATCTGACATATCATTGGAATCGTATGAGAGTCCAGTTTCTTGTGATAACATCCAATTGAGGTGAATCTTCCTATATTTCTAAAAATGTCAAGTCAAAGTGTCTTGTTCTTACTCGGGAAAGTCGTTGTAGCGTTATGGGTTTGTGACTCGATTTAAACTTGCTAGACTGACTTGTTTAGGGTTATTAGAGTTAAAATTGATTGTATTATGATGTACATTTATAGGTTGTGGACATGTGACGGTTGTTGGACATTTATAGATTGATATTAACTTGTCATTTTGCTTGGAAACCAATGTAAGTTTCGTAGCTCCCTACTCAATTGAGATTCGGGCTGAAAAGTGTACAACTTTGTGTGTTGACTTCTTTGAGTGTGCATTTATATATTTGCTTTGATTTAAGACATAATCCAATTGTGCATATGCTTGATTTCTTGATTGATATCATTATTACTTGTTCTTGTTTACTATGCGTATCCTATATACCTTGATGTCGTTCAATATGTGAATATACGTGTGAGGGTCTTCGATGGACATGGTTGTTATGGAGGCATTGATTGATTTATGGAATTATATGTTGTGTGACGGTTTGTAGAGGTACAATTATGTGATTTCTTGTATGGTCATTGTATATGTTATTATAGGATAGTTGTGTATATATGGAGGACGGTAATGCCTTTGAAAGGTTGCAGATGTGGTGGGAAGGCTGCGGGTGACCCTATATATAAGCATCAAAGACCTTTCAAAAGTAGTATCATACAAAGTATATATACATGGTGTTATTGGTTATGAGGTGCATGATGTTCAATTGGGTACAATGAGGTGCAAGTTCAATAAACGGGTACTATATGTACTTGGATATAATGAGGTGCATGATGTGCAATTGGGTACAATGAGGTGCAAGTGCAATAAACTGGTACTATACGTACTTAGGTATAATGAGGTGCATGATGTGCAATTGGGTACAATAAGGTGCATGATGTGCAATTTAGTACAATGGTTGCAAGTGCAATAAGCAAGTACTATACATACTTGGATACAATGAGGTGTATGATGTGAAATTGAATAATTGTGCCTTTTAAGGACTTACTGTAAGTGTGTTCCTTGCTCATTATCCTTTTTCATATTGTGAATGGCTTTGGCGTTAGATCCTTGTCATTCTCTCCTATGAACTCACCAACATAGTATTGACCTTGTTTAGTACACTTTTCAGGTATTCGGGTGAAATTAAAGACGTGATGGCTAATTTTTTGCTTTTGCTAGACCTTGGGCCTAGACTTACATGGATTCGTGATTCATTGCCCTCCTTAATGGTTTGTGTTTAGAATCGTTAGCCGTCCGTTGTACGGTTTTGTAGCTGCTTGATGGTTTCATGTTTTGTAGGTTCTTTATACCTTAAATGTTTAGTGTGGGTTCACCGAATCCTTTTATTTCTCATATAGTTCATGTTCTACGGTATTTCCATGCATACGCTATATCTTTTTAGTAATATTTCGAGCCTAGCTCGGAGTATTACAGAATGGTGGCCCATGCGTGGTCGTAGAGAATTAGGTGGTTTGACCTAGACTACGGTTTCAGTAAAAACTCTTCATATAGCATGCACGGTTAGGAATTTTAAATGCAATATGAATTGTATGAACCTTGTAAGTGTACACTAAGAGTTCGTAGCCAGGATCGTTATACTAAATGATATGAGTACAATTGGACAATGTGTTGGTTTGGGATGAGTACTATGTGATCAACATGTTGTTTTCTGACAAGTACAATGTGAACAACGTGTTATGTTGTGGCAAGTACAGTGTGATGAATGTGATAACATGAGTACAACTGGGTTGATGCGTGTAAGTGCACGTCTATGTCAATAGCAGTCTAGATTGTTTGGGCTTATATTGTAATATGTCTTTGCCATGTGATTGTCATTAGTGAACTTTGTATTATGCATAAAATACTAGATTAAGTTTAAGTATTGAATGTGTAATAATATTATGCTATGAGAAATACAACCTCGTATTTGCAGGGTCAAATACGAGGCAATATATAGGAAATACGACCTTGTATTTGCAGGGTCAAATACGAGGCAAAGACACAATTACGACCTCGTAAAGGTGTCGGGCTGGGTCTGAAATACGAGCTCGACTCGCTGAAGCCCATGTCGAGTTTTCCTATATATACCAGAACCCTAACAGAGTTTAGGGTCGAACTTTTGTTGATATATCAAGCGTATTTGTGCAGGTTAATAGGTCAAAGGTCGTTCCGCTAGCCCGAAGAAGACCTGCGAGGCAGCAGGTGATCTAGGGGCTTTCGTTGTGAATCACCACGTTATAGAGAGGGATTCCGCACCTCTGGATAACGAGATCAAACTATTAACGATTCGCGTTAAGGGGATTTACAAGTGGTATCAGAGCCTCTTGGTTTCATACCGGAAAGTTATAGTTTATTGGTGATAGACAACATTGATTTAGGGTCATTTAGACATGATTTTTTCACGAGTTTACGACCGGAAATCTTGTTCGTGGTATATGTTGGTGTTTGCAGCCGTCGTTCGAGTGTTTTTGGCGTTTAGGGTTTCAAATTCAAGAGAATCATCGGACTAGTAGCATTTGCGACCTCGCGGGCTCGTATTACCTTGTCCAACTCGTATTTCGACTTGGATAGCTAATTACGACCTCGCTAGATCATTTGCGACCTCGTATATCGTTTGTGACCTCGTGAGCTCAATTACGACCTCACAGTTCAATTATGACCACGAGTTATAATTGCGACCTCGTATTCTTGGACCTCGTGAACTTTACGACCTCGTTTATTTTTAAGCAGTTCGTGAACTTTACTAGCTTTAAGAAAATGACGTCACAGTTAACCATAAATTATCAGGCATTGCCAAAATAAATGGTTCTGATGGATCATGAAACCGGAAAGGCCAACTCACCACCAAAGTTGATAAGCCTTGAAAGATACTTCAATTGGAAGGGCAGATTCGAGTCATACTGCAGGCTGATGGATGTGAGGATGTGGATGTGTATTACAAATGGTTATACTCCTCCTACAGTACGAGGTGAAACTCCAGGTTCGAGCACTGCTAGGCTTGCTTCATATGAGCAAATGGACGTCGATAAGAAGAAAGATTATGAAGCCGAAAGCAAGGCATTGGGCTCGCTTCAAATGGCTCTCCAAGGGGAAGTTCTGCATCTGTTTGAAAAGTATAATACAACAAAAGGCTTTTGGGATGCACTCAAAGAGCATTGTGAAGGTGACGACGATCTCAAGAAGAGTAGGAAAGACTTGTTGAAGAAGCAGTATTATGTGTTCACTAGCTTCAAAGATGAAACTTTTGATGAGACACTGGTTCATTACAGTCATCTGCTGATTGAGCTTGCCTACTTTGGGTACAATTCGGATCTAGAAGACGTAATTGAGAGGTTGTTGGAGGCACTTCCTATCAAATGGGAAGGATTTATCACTTCTATCCAATGTAGATGCAGATTCGTTGTGACAATCGCAACATAGATTTGATTATTGTTTACGTTTTTAGGAACTTGTTTGTAATCATTTAAATAAGAACTTGTGTTGATATTTAATGATTACGTTTAAACTTCAATATTATATTTGTTTATGTTTTGTATTCAGTTTGTGTGTTATATATTGTTTTGCAGGTACAAGAACATAGAATCAAGGTTTATAAGTGTCGTAGAACACTTGAACGGTGATTGGATGTTTTGTACGAGCCAAACAAAGAACTAAAGGTCGTTCATCGTGCTGACGTTATCAGTGTGAAGGATGAACCTCGTGCTGACGTCAGCACGGGGCAAATCAATTAGTTATTGTTTCAGGCCTAATTACACGATTAAGGCCTAAGCCCACACAAACCCAATATCAATTAGTATAAATACAAGACCTAATCTACGAAATTAGGTTAATGATTGACGAATTCTTGATAGATATTCACGAATATGCGAGTTAAGGTTATTTGTTCCTTCGTGTGTTCTTCTACACGAACCACAAGCCTTATGCATCTCCTTGGGTTGGTTAATTGCTTATTAATCAGCAAAAGGCAATAGCAATCTAGTTATCTCAAGAGGATTCCACACTCTTGACATAACGAATCACTTCTTATTACGATCCACGCAACAATAGGGCACCTTACAAGTGGTATCAGAGCCCTAAGGTTGATCACCAGAAGGTTTAAGATTGTTTGATTCGCTATTGATTGCAAAATCAATTCGAAATTCGTGTTTTTGATCAAGTCCGTGCTCTTCTTCGTGTTACTTCGTGCTTACGTCAGCACGAAGTGAACTTCGTGTTCGTGCATACGTCACTCAGCAGACTTCGTGTCCACTTCGTGCCACGTCAGCGCGAACCACTCTTCGTAACTTAGGTCGTGACTTGTGTTTCGTACTTCGTGCGACGTGTACTTCGTGGAAGTACACTTATGTTGATAACTCAAGGTTTTGATTGGCCTTCATATGAGAAGAACGGAGTAATTAGTAGGTATACTTATGTTGATATGCCTATTGAAGAACGTAAAAGATACGCTGTTGAGGGAAAGACATTGTCTACTCTTACTATGGCCTTGTCTCAAGATAGTGTACATCTGTTTAAAAAGTACACTACTTCAAAGGATTTATGGGATGCTCTCGAAAGATATTGTGAGAGCAATGTAACTTTGAAGAAAAACCGTATCAAGCGTCAGTATGAAGCCTTTAATGGACTGAAAGGGGAATCTCTTGACGAGATTATTATTCGATTCAGTCATCTGACCACTGAATTGTCATACTTTGAAGTTGTTTATCCTCAAACTGAGCTAGTTGATAAGATCCTGGATTCACTGCCTAAAACTTGGACTGATGATGTTCATCAACTTCAAGATGATCAGGAATACAGTACATGGGATTTTGAAAAGGTAGTCTCCAAGCTGAAGAACAGAGACATGAAGAGAAGGATTATAGACACTCACTCGGAATTTACACAAGATCCATCCTTATATTTTTCTAAGTCTATTCATTTAGCAAGTTCTAGCTCAGGAAATAATGCATTTCTAAGTGGTGCAGAAGCTACACCAATAGTAGATGCTGATGGTATTGCCGGATATGTTGCTTATGACAATACAAATTCAAATGTTAAGAGCAATGTACAATTTTTCCACTCTATGCCAATGAGTATGAGTTCTGCAGAAGGAAGAATGAGTATTTACTCAGCCTTTTGTAATGCTCATGAAGCATTTATTGGGGGAAAGGTTACTGATCCTGCATTAATTGATGAGGATATCAATCAAATAGATCCTGATGATTTGGAAGAAATGGATCTACAATGGCAGCTTGCTATGCTTACTATTAAGGTCAGAAGATTCACTCAGAGAACTGGTAGACCTATAAGTAATGGCACTAAAGGCTTTGACAAATCCAAGGTGAAATGTTATAATTGCGATGGATTTGGTCATTTTGCAAGAGAGTGTCAACGACCTAAGAGGATTGATAATACTGTTGCTGGTCGTCAAAATTACAACCAAGGCGGTATTACACCGAATAATCATAAGACGCAAGCGATGATTACATATCCTGTTACTCCACAGCAGCCAGTTTCGTCACCATTTTCGGAGTCAAAGGTTGTTGTTGTTCAAAATCCAGATGGTACTTATCAATGGGATACACAATCCGATGATACCTTGAATCATGCCTACATGGTAGAATTATATGATGAGGTAGCTACAATGATTGATTATGCTGTGTACTCAAGTGAAGAAAGTGCATCTGAGATAGTACAGAAGAATATGTGTAATGTTGCTGAGACAGTAAGATCTAAGAGTGAAGAAATGACTACAGTAAAAGCATCTGAAGAAAAGGAAGAGTCATCAAATCCTGTTGATGACATTTCTATGAAGAACATTGAAGAGCAGATGAAGAACTTCTTAATACCTGAAGGTATGACAACTGAAGATTTTGTTGCATACATGGCAGATTGCAAGGCTGCAGATCAGAAGGTATCTTGTTCTTTATCTTCTATAATTGACGTATGTAGAATGGTGTCAGATTTAAAACAAAAAATGTTGAACCTAAAAGGAAATTCAACTAGTTTAACTGCTGAAAATGTTATACTTAAAAAGGAAAGTAATATGTCTAAAGATTCTGATTTACTTCTACAAGGTCACCAACAAACTGAATTAGATTTTAATCCAGATGAAGTAGTATACTACACATTGAAAGACTGTGATACAGTTTTTTATGATAAAGAAGTATCTATAAATAGGATTGAACCTAAATCAAGAATTGATAAAGTTTGGTTTGTGGAAAATAAAGAAGAATGGTTAGCTGAACAAATTCCATATAAGGATAGACACTATGCTCCTTTTAAACCAATAACAAATATGGAAGAAGCAATACAGACGCTTGATACCATAAATGAAATGAAGGAGTATGGTATACCAATCCCTGAAATAGAAAATGGTCAATCTAGAAAACAACAAGTAAAGAAATGTTATACTTGTCGTGAGAAGGGCCATATAGCTATTGAATGTCCAAATAAGAAGGTCAAGAATCCTAAGAATAATAGTCAAGTCAAGTCACAGGATGTTAGTGATATTCCTAATCCTAAAGGGAAGGGTAAACTAGTTGAACAAGTAACTTCACCAAAGTTTATGAGTGCATATAGAAAGGATTATTATGAGGAGTAAGCAAAAAGACATCCTGATAATAAAAATGCACAGAATTATGTTAAGTTACTTAGAAATGTGTCATATGGAGAGTCTATTGTTACAGATCAAAGGATTAGTGTCGATAGATCTAAGACTCCAAAATGACAGGGACTTTCACAGAATACTACTTTTAGTAGTGTAAGTCCGAGTCGTTCTTGTACACCTCAAAGGAGTAATTTACCTAGGAAGATGACTCAACAAAATCGATCCCCTCCGGTTAGAATTAATAGTTCGTCTAAATTCTATGATCGATTAGGGAGTCAACCTAGATTTGGTATTCACTCACCAAGGAATTCACCTCCTAAGACTCGTTTCACTTCACCTAAGAAACAGTCTGTGACACCATCTTCATCTAAGGCTCCATTAAAGAGCGATGGATATTGGACTGAATTGATCATTAGAGATGAATTCGGCAAACCTAAACCTCAAAAGGTTTGGGTACCCTTCAGAAACTGACCATTTTATCATCTAATGTGCAGGGAGAACCAAGGAAGCTTATTAGTCGTTGGTATGTTGACAGTGGATGCTCTCGGCACATGATAGGGGACAAGAACGTTTTGTCCAATTATGAAGATGTAAATGGGTCGTATGTTAGTTTCGCAGGTCCCAAGGGCGGCAACATTTTGGGCCAAGGTGATGTTGTCAATGGGAAGATTACGCTGGAGAAATTCAATTATGTGGAACAGTTATCACATAATTTATTAAGTGTTTCTCAGATTTGTGACAAGGGTAACACTGTCCATTTTAATGAGAAAGAAGCACTTATATTGAAACCAGGATATGTTATTCCTGAAGACTGGATCCTGCTGAAAGCTCCTAAGAAGAGAGACATCTATGGCCTTGTGTTAGGTGTTGATAATCCAGAGGAGTCTGTTTGCTTGTTATCAAAAGCAAATGAATCTGAATCATTACTATGGCATAGAAGAATGGGACATATCAATTTCTGAAAGATGAATGACATTGTCAAACATGGTTTGGTTGACGGCGTTCCCATGAAACGGTTTGGAATGGAAGACAAATGTGTACCTTGTTTGAAAGGTAAACAACAAAAGTCTGCTCATAAACCGAAACAAGAAAGTTCTATTGCCAATCCTTTCGAATTACTTCACATGGATTTATTTGGTCCAGTAAATGTAAGAAGTATTGGTGGGACGTATTACTGTTCGGTGGTTACTGATGATTACTCGAGATTCTCATGGATATTCTTTATTAAGTCGAAAGATGAAACTCCGCAGATTTTGATAAATTTCTTTGTCGAAACTGGAAACATTTATGGAGTTCGTGTTAAGAGAATCAGGAGTGACAACGGAACTGAATTCAAGAATAATGTGATGGATGTCTTTTGTTTGTCAAAGGGAATCCAACATCAATACAGTTCTCCGTATGAACCACAACAGAATGGAGTTGCTGAAAGGAAGAATAGGACTCTAATCGAGATAGCCAGAACTATGCTTGCAGATTCAGGGCTTCCTATTATGTTTTGGGCGGAAGTAGTGAATACAGCTTGTCATATTTTAAATAGGGTTATTGTAGTTAAGCGTCATAATAAGACTTGTTATGAGCTTCTACATAAAAAGAAACCGAATTTACAGAATGTTGAACCATTTGGTGTACCGTGTACTTTCTTGAAGTATCTACCTCAGTCAAAGTTTGATTCAAAGGTTGAAGAGGGATTTCTCATGGGTTATAAACCGGGAACATCAATTCGACGGGTTTACAACAAACAGACCCGCAAAGTTGATTTGGGAACATATGTTAAGATTGTCAGTCATAAGCCCGCTATACATTCTGGAAGTGGCAAAAACTTCGATTATGATAGTATGTTTAGTTCACTACATGGTCCTGATTCTTATTCAGATTCTGAGACAATTGATGATGTGATTATTTTAAGAGATCACATGGATAATACTCCTATATCTCCGCCTACTCGGAATGTCGATACTACTCCAACTAACGTTCAGTCTACTACTGATGTTGATGAAAGTGGTAAGGACAAGGATAAGACACTAGATTCAGACAATAATGAACCCACAAACACTACACCGCTTACTCCATCAAAGGTTACACTGCCTGATGATGATCCTATTTCTGAAGAATTGGAAGATGATTTCAGCTCTCCTGAGTTTCAAATTAGAACAAATTTAGGAGAAAGTTTGAATGTTGATTCGGTTCCTCAATATCGAATTAATAAGGATCACCCAGTTGAAAATACTCTTGGAAATGCTACAGAACCTGTTTGAACTAGAAATCAGTTGAATAAGGATTTAACTAGTTTGTTTTGTGAAGTGATAGACACTGGTTTGATAACTGAGTGTTTGTATTCTGGTTTCATTTCACAAGTAGAACCTAAGAATGTTAAGGCAGCACTTCAAGATCCATGTTGGGTTGAAACTATGCAAGAAGAATTAACTCAATTTGAAAAACTTGGAGTTTGGGAGTTAGTAGATGTGCCTAGAGGTAAAGAACCAATTGGAACTCGTTGGGTATATAAATGCAAACGAGATGACAAAGGGATTGTTACCAGAAATAAAGCACGTTTGGTTGTTCAGGGGTTTGCACAACGAGAAGGATATGACTATAACGAAACTTTTGCACCAGTTGCTAGGATTGAAGCTATAAGGTTATTTTTAGCTTTTGCAAGTTTCAAAGGTATAAAAGTGTATCAGTTGGACGTTAAGAGTGCCTTCTTGTACGGTGAAGTCAAAGAAGAAGTGTATGTTTACCAACCACCGGGGTTTGAAGATCCGAATTATCCAAGAAGAGCATATCGATTGGATAAAGCTCGTTATGGATTGCATCAAGCAACCAGAGTGTGGTATGAAAAATTGTCAACGCAGTTGTTGACAAATGGATTTACAAGAGGATCGATAGACAGCACATTGTTTATCAAGTGGAAGAAGCGAGATTATCTGATTGTACAAGTTTACGTGGATGATATCATTTTTGGTTCATCTAATATAAAGATGTGCAAAGAGTTTGAAATGAGCATAAAAAATGTTTTTGAAATGAGTGCTATGGGGGAATTGCAATTTTTCCTCGGACTACAAGTAGATCAAAGGAAAGATGGATTCTTTATTCACTAGTCTAAGTATGCCGATGACATCTTGGAGAGGTTTCAAATGTTAGAATCCAAGACGTATGGTACTCCTATTCAGCAAAATCATGGTTTAGGAGTTCTTGATCCGAAAGATGAACTTGTGGATGCAACTTATTATCATGCTATTATTGGCTCATTTATGTATCTGGTCCTTAAATTTTGTGAAAGATCTAGCATTATGTATAGGCAAAAACCTCTACCAATCATGAGCATGAAAGCTAAATGTGATATTGTTTATGGAAATGAAATGAATGAAAATTAAGGGGCTAATGTGGTCTTTGAGATTCGGACAAGTATGTCCTCGGGGTGTCTTTGTATACCTAGCCTACCTAAAGCTTCCAACTTGGGATAGGTTTTCAGAAAGTTCGCTACATGGGTCTCATAGAAAATCACGGGTTTCTTATAAATAATGAAATGCAAAAGCAAATAAGTGAAATCACAATGTAATTAAATTCTGTTATCTAAAAAGTGTCTCATGATTTGTTAAGGATGTTTTTGAATATACATTGAATTTTTGTTATCTTAGTGCTTGTATCGATTACGGAAGTATATCTGAATGTGGGTCACATAAGTTCGCAAACTATTCAATGGCATATTAGGCTACTCGGGTTACATGGTGACTATCCTTGGCCAGGGTATGTCGAAAGTGTTATAATTCAAAGGAAACTGGAAGTACCGAGTGTTTAAGAGGACAAATATACCAGTAATCATGGTTGAATCACTGTTCATAACTAATAATAAGAGAATTATTTCTCACTTGCAGACTTATGTAAATGCTAATCTGATCTAATCTGCAGAAACTTAGAATTTCTTGTAAATAAACAAAGTAGCTTAGTTTATTTTTATTTTTCTTTTTCTTCTTGTAATAAGTGTCAGTTTGTGTGTCAAACTATTTCTTATTGCACGAGAGATTTGATAAGCATTAAAAGTTATAATTGTTAGTGAATTATATAAGTCTTGTTGCTTATGGTATAAATGTTTAAAAGATGGATTTTCTAATTTAATACATACGTTGTTTAATTTAGAAAATGAAATGTTTTGCAAACTTGAAAAGTCAAAATATTTTTGAATGTGTTTCAAGTAAATTTTTGAAATTTCAATTGTTTGTGGTTGATAAGTATGCTTGACAAAGATTGGACTTGCCTTAGATCTTGTAATGATTGTTAGCTTAAGTTTTTGGTTGTTTTGCATATTTATGATATCTTTATTGTTTTTGGTGCATTAATGAAGTTTGTTAAGTATGCAGGTTACAAATACTAAACTCATTTTAAATGTAGTTGGCATCAAAAATTTCAGATTGTGATTGAAGGCAAAATTGTTTTAGCTTGCTTATTGGAATTGCATTGCGATGGACAATAAAAGCCTATCAGAAATTGCTTCTACAGACTGTGTTACAAGGATGGATTGCCTTGTAATTTAACCTACGACTTAGAGTGATAGGTTACGATTGTATTATCAAGATCACAACCTAAGATGTAATATGATAGGTTGTTGATATGATATTTTGATGTATTGTAATGCAAACTTACATTAAAATGATTTGCATTTGTTTAAAGTTAAACATCAATGAAGAAATGATCGATTTTATGTCAAGATTATAATGTACGATTTATTTTATACATTATTTTGATGACAAGTTAGTACGGATGATTTACGATAGCATATTCGAGTAGATACAGGTTCTTAGTAACGAGTATCTACAGGTTTATGTTTCTGGAATTTCTGGAATTTTTCCTTATTTAAATTTCTGGAAACTTCGCGAAATTTGGCTAAGGAATGAAGCTTATGTGGTTTAAAAATTGAAAATTCGAAATCACCTCATGTTGACGTCAGCATGCCTCGCGCTGATGTCATCACGAAGCCCACGAAGTTAGTTTTCGGTCCGGCCCATAGTGATTCGAATATAAATACGGGTTTAACTTTAATTAATTACTTTTATCCGAAATTAAACCCTAAATTACCACACGAACTTCCTCTCCTTCGTGCGACTATTCATTCGTATCTCTTTTCGATCGATTTCATCCTCTTTTCGTGTTTGTTACTTAGATTTGTTGGTACTTTCACGATCTATGATTGATTATTGATGTTTTGACTATAAGGACTAACGATTTCATGTCGTTATAATGCCCAAATTTCGATTCCTCTTCGCGTGAAGAGTAACTAAGACGAACCATGGATTAAATCTTTGATTTTTGATGATTTGGACTTAAATTGGACTTAAAATTGGATTAATTGATTTTTAAACATGTTAAATCTAACAAAACTTTAATTAAACAAGTGTTAAATCAAGATTAATCAAAGAAATTTGTGTTTCAGTCACTATTCACACGAAGAACACGAACCAACTTCGTGTTCATTGAATTTGTTTCGATGTTCTTTTCTGAGCATACACGAACCATAAACAAGTCCACGATGATGTTTTTGATCGATGTTAACATCATATGGAGATGTTTTTACTTCGTGTTTTCTGGGTTTCATGCTTGGCTCGTGTTGACGTCACGACGAGGGAAATCCTCCTCGTGATGACGTCAGCACGAAGCAGACGAGCAAAACCCTAATTTTAGTTTTCTTTTTTCTAATCTTTGTTTTTCTTGTCGTTTTTGTCTGTTTTTGTGCAGGTATGGTAGGACAAGGTAATAATGCTCGTGTGTTCGTCTAGGAGCATAATGCTGTACTCGATCTCAGCATTACGCAGACGGGGTGCACTTCAGAGTTTCATGGTGTCCTACAGTTTCTTGCACGTTCTCGTGTTCATTTTGCTGTGACAAAGAACCCTTCGTTGGTGATAAGTCTCATTAGAGAGTTTTGGAACTCAGCATGTTCAGTGCAGATGGGTGCTCATACATACATTCGCACTACTGTTGGAGGACGTTCATTCTCATTTTCTGCTGGAGACTTATGGACGATATTACACTTAGGTGATGTCGCGATAGAGCAAGGTCCGACTGAGTTTTCTGAGGAATTCTGCGATGGTGCTCTACGTCGTATGGGATATACTAGAGCTATTTCTCACCCATACTTCAGGAATCATCTTCGTAGCAAATGGAAGCTTCTTGCTTACTATTTGTTGAGGGCTCTTAGTCATCGGAGTACAGGCTATGACCAGATGAATATACAGAATGCTTCTCAGATGGTTGCCTTGGTGCTGAACAAGCCATATAGCTTCTCTCAGTACATTTTTGATAATTTGGAGAAGCAGTTGAGGTCATTTGGTACAGACAAGAAATTCTTTTTGTTCCCAAGATTTGTGATGATCATAATTCGACACTATGCAGCTGATTTGCCATTTGACGGTCCTACGTTCAATTTAGGTCGTCTTACTTATAAGGCATTTGTTGAAAGTTTGAAGCACTTGTCGGGTGGAAATGTTCTGATACATGTTGATAATCCACCTCTGTTCGGACATTTGCTTAATCCTAACTATGTTGCACCTCGACAAGGCTGGGAAGATGAAAAACCCGTTGCTGCTGCTGCTGGTGGTGATGATCAGGCTCAGGAAGATCCTCATGAAGAACGAGCTGATCACTTTGAGGGACTTAATGATGTTCCTCTGTATGCTGATGATTTGGAGCATGATTCTGATATGGATGCTCTCATGGAGGATATTGATGATCCTACAAATCTTGTACCACCATTTACTGGAGTTTCTACTTCTACCTCTACTCCAGTTGATGTTGATGTAGGTCCTTCTGAAGTCCCGGTTAATGTTGTTGAGGATTCAGAAGATGAAGAAGAGGAAGAAAGACTGCCAAAGCGAAGAAGAAGACATGCACGATCTCAAGCTGAAGTTGATAGAGAGTTTGCTGCTTATTCTGAAGCCATGGAGAGGTCTCATGCACCTACTGTTGGTGATACTCCATTGGTTACTGCTTTAAGAGCTTCGGTTTCTGATGTTCCTGCTTCTATGTCTGCTTCCTCTGCTGCTGGTGTTATTGTTGGGGAGAGAAGGTCGAGACCAAATTTTATAATAGGGGGAATTGGTTCTCGCGCACAAGTTGTTACTGAGGCTACGACTGTTACGATTCCTGCTGCTCCGGAGTCTACAGTTCGTCAAGCGCCAGAGCCGACACTTGTTGCTCCTAGGCCTTCGTCTGCTCCTATTCAGGCGACAGTTCGTGTTTCTACTGTCATGGGACGTCTGTTGGCTCCTCTGCAAAGACCACAGATGCCTCCCACAAGAACTTCTAGTGCTCGTATGCCTTCGTTTGAAGCTACGATGCCACCTCAGGCCTCTACATCTGATGTTGCTTCTACGTCTCGTCCAGTTGTCCCTGTTCAAGTACAACTGAGTCGTTTATTTTCAGAGAAGAAGATGTTGGAGATGAGGGTTACAGCTTTGGAGAGTCAGCTAAAGCTCCAAGCTGCTAAGCATCAGGAAAAGATGGACATGATGACAACACTTGTTCATTCTCTTGGTTCTAGACTTGACCAATTCTGGGCTCAAGGGGGAGATAAAGATGGTTGTAAGGATGATGAACTAGCAAAGAAGACAAGAATTGATGATCATGAAGATCAAGATCAAGCTCAAGATCCAAATCAACATCTTTATGTTGGTGAGCCAGAGAATAGAGGTCAAGATCAAGATGTTGCTGATGAGGCTACTATGGATACAGAGACTGCAGATGTTCAGGGGGAGTCATCAAGACAAAGAGAGTCAGAGATTGTTGGTACAGCTGTTGCTAGTACTTCTGGGACTCAAGATAAAGGAAAAGCTGTGATGACCGCTCCAGATGCAGATCCTGATGATCCAGATAACAATGATGATGGGGAAGATTCCAATTAAGGTAACTCCGATTCTAATTCTGATAGAATAGAAAGGGAGATAGTGAATGATCCTCATAATCATATAGATAAAGAAAATCTTAGCAAAGGAAAATCTACTCAGGATAGTGAGTCAACTAAGACTAATTCTACTACCAATGCCTCTACAGAGTCAGATTTGCACCCTTTAATTGTGCATAGACTAGAAAAGAGATTGGGATATGATCCACAAGCTCATATGAGAGCTAGAGCTGAGATTATGGATTATGATGATTATTATGATTCAGGATCACTTAGGGATCAAATGAAAGAACAGTCAGGGTTAACTCATACATCTTCAGAGTCAGAGTCAGATTCGGATTCAGATTCGGATTATGAACCATCAATGTTTTGGTAATATGTCTCAGACAAGGATGCACCCAAATACTTCTCAGTGATACAAAGTTGGTTCTATGATCACAGAATCAAATTGTTTATTATCAAGAGAAAGGAGGGTTGCTAGTACATGCCAATAAGTCAAAGACACTTCCACTCTCTCAGTGATTCTGACATGATAGATTTGGGAAGACACTGGTTCGTTAATCTTCAGAGCAATGGACTTGCAGATTTCTACTGGAATAGATTCAGAGATGAAAGAATTAAGTATTTCAGTGATAGAGGTCTGAAGCTAGAAGAAAGGTTGATAAAGCCAACACCTTTGAAGAAGATTAAGAATTCAGATGGCACATTTCGATTTGTCCAGAGAAGAATTAAATATGTTAAGAAGGTTCCCGCTATCAGATGGGATCAGGATATGCTGACAGAGATGACATTTTGGCAGATAGATATCAAGTCAGGCGAAGCACAGATGTTTGTTGATGATTCAAAGAAACAAATGTTGCTACGCATGTATGATCCAATGCAGGTTGTCAATTTGTCAAGAGGTGATCAAAGAAGACTTTTGGATACACCTTGTTCAGCTGTGGATTTTTGGAGAGTTGAGGAAAGACGCTATCACAACATTCTCGCTCATTGTTTACAAGAGAGAATTCATGTGAATAGCACAAGATTGTTGTTCAATGGATAGCTTTGAAATTCAAGTTTCGAAGACTTTAAAGAGATCTAGTTGCAATCGTCAAGGGGGAGTCTGTAGATGCAGATTCGTTGTGACAATCGCAACATAGATTTGATTATCGTTTATGTTTTACGAACTTGTTTGTGATCATTTAAATAAGAACTTGTGCTGATATTTAATGATTACGTTTGAACTTTAATATTATATCTGTTTATGTTTTGTATTGTGTTTGTGTGTTATATATTGTTTTGCAGGTACAAGAACATAGAATCAAGGTTTATAAGTGTCGTAGAACACTTGAACGGTGATTGGATGTTATGTACGAGCCAAACGAAGCCAAACAAAGAACTAAAGGTCGTCCCTCGTGTTGACGTCATCAGTGTGAAGGATGAACCTCGTGCTGACGTCAGCACGGGGAAAATCAATTAGTTATTGTTTCGGGCCTAATTACACGATTAAGGCCTAAGCCCACAAGAACCCAATATCAATTAGTATAAATACAAGACCTAATCTACGAAATTAGGTTAATGATTGACGAATTCTTGATAGATATTCACGAATTTGCGAGTTAAGGTTATTTGTTCCTTCGTGTGTTCTTCTACACGAACCACAAGCCTTGTGCATCTCCTTGGGTTGGTTAATTGCTTATTAATCAACAAAAGGCAATAGCAATCTAGTTATCTCAAGAGGATTCCGCACTCTTGACATAACGAATCACGTCTTATTACGATCCACGCAACAATAGGGCACCTTACATCCAACAAAATCCCGACTTCAGTAAGTGGACTCTGGAACAGATTAATCGAAAGCTGAGAAGCCAAGATATGAAAAGAGAGTTGAAGGAAGCAGGCAACAGTGATTTTGTTCAGCGTCCTAAACTCTATCATAGTAAGACAAGCATTCCTTCCTTAAGATCTTCTAGTGGAGGGATTACAGCCTTCTACAGTGGAGATGATGAGAAAATGAAGAGGACGTTGGATTCTGACAACAACTTGTTGTATGTAAGCTCTCCGGAATCAGCGATTGTTGTGCATAATGGTAATCAGAATAGTAGTTCTCCAAGCTTGGGTTTAACAAGTATGTTGATGAGCATAAGATCTGCAGAGGGGCATCTGGGCATGCTCGCTTCTTTTATGTCGGCTCATGAAAAGCTAATTGGAGGAAAACTGATTGATCCTGAACTGGTTAGGGCGGATTACAAGCAAGTTGATCCAGATGATCTGGAAGAAATGGACCTGATCTGGCGATTGGCTATGTTAACTTTGAGAGTTCAGCGTTTCACTGATAGAACTAGAAGGAAGGTAATTGACGGCAAGGTAAGGTTTAAAAAAACCAAGGTGAAGTGTTTCAATTGTGATGGCTTTGGACATTTTGCACGTGAGTGTCAGAGGCTAAGACGTGACAACAATTGAGCTACAGGTCGTCAGAACTTCAATCAAAGTGGCTCTATTTATGGTCAGAATTCTGGGCGTCCATATGCTAATACTGGGAACCGCAGCTCAGGAAAAGTTGACAACTCGGGAGCATTGGTGGTTCAGTCTGATGGTACATATAATTGGGGTCGACTAGTGCCAATTATCAGAATCATGCATTCATGGCAGAAATTCAAGACTTTGATGAAAGGATGAACGATCTTGTTGATAATTCAGTCGACTATACATTGTATGCCAGCTCGGATGATCATGATAGTTTTCATTAGAAGGTAGAAGAGGAAACAGAAATATCAGAACCAGTAAGAGCAAATAACAGTGCTGCTGAGACAGGGTTCGTGGCACACTTGGAAGTCATTGAACAACCGGAACCACTAAGGAAAGCTACGGGGATGTGGTTTGTCGATAGTGGATGTTCAAGACATTTGACAGGAGACAAGAGATTGTTAACTGAATTCACTCCTGTTAGAGGTTCTTACGCCAGTTTTGCTGGTCCCAAGGGTGGCAATATTTCTAGAATTGGGAAAGTCATCAATGGCAAGATCAAAATTGACAATGTGAGTTTAGTAAATACATCAACTGATGATTTTGCTCTTATGGAAGATAAGAAAGTAAATGAAGATCTGAAGATCGAGATACCTGATAATCTGAAAAAAAGAGCTTGTGAATTTCATAGCTAATCTTGAAGCATCAGAGCAGCAGGTAAGTTTGTCCTTGCACACTCTCATATCCATATGTAAGCATAACAAAGATCTGTCAGATAAAAATACAACGCTTAAAAGGGAAATTGACTTCACAAAGGTCTGTTTAAATGATGCAGTAAGTTCCAGATATATTAATACTCACCTTGAAAATGACTCTGTTCAAGTTATCTACTTCACTCTTTTCGGTAATGACAGTATCTTCTCAGAACTGGATGTAGCAGGAACAGGTGTTCTACTTGAGTCCAGAATAGATAAGATTTGGTTTGTGGAGGAAAAGATATGTAATCTGAATAAATATGCAAGATCTTTTGAGTATATCTATAGTCGAAAGGAAGCTCTTGAGAAACTGAATTGGTTAGCTGGACTAAATGTAAGATCTTCGAGTCAACCTAAGGAAGGACATCTATCTAGGATCTTACATAAAGCAAACATGTCCCAAGTTGGCTACTGGACTTACCTTGTACTTATTGAAAAGGATAAACCTAAAGCTGTGAAGGCATGGTTCCCTGCTGATATGGTTTCTGATGAGGAAAATGAAAGACCCAAAGCGAACAAGGCTAGGGGTCCCTTGAGAAACTAATATGTTTGTGAATGTGCAGGGGCTGCTAAGGAAGACCGTAGGTTTATGGTTTGTCAATAGCGGAAGCTCCAGGCACATTAGGAAAGACAAGGGTCTAGTGACAGAGTTTACTCCTGTCAAAGGATCATATGTCTGTTTTGTTGATTCCAAAGGCGGAAATATTTCCGGGGTTAGACGAGTTATTAAAGGAAGTATTTTAATTGACAATGTTAATTTTGTTGAAAAACAGGATCAAGACTCTTTACCAAGTGTACGGTTGTCAGAGAAGGACTTAGAAAAGGAAAAAGTCTATCTTACACATTATACACTAAAGGCTGGTGATCGGGTTTTTACCGAGAGAGAATTTTCAAAAGACTGTTTTCCTCGAGTTTTGATTGAGAAAGTATGGAGTGTTGAAGTTAGCAAGGAGGATCGCAATCATGTTCATCCTAGAGTTGTGCCTCTCGTGTTAACTCTTGAACAAGAAGAGATATGCAGATCTCATGAACAAGCTGTGAAGGACTTTGAAGATCGGTTAGATGGACGAAAAAGAAAACTCCGTGAAACTGATGATCATTACTTCAAGAAAACATGCTCTAATTAGTCTTATCATTTATGTTTTCTAAAGTTTGTTATAGACTGTTTACTGTAGAAGATCATTTCTAGATGATGATCTATAGTGTGTCTTGTTATTAGATATGCTTTATGTCTGTTCCAGAATTGCAGTAGTTTAATCACAGGGATGAAGAAACTGGTGTTGTTGAGGAAAGACACATAAGTGGATGTCAATCTTAGGAGAGATTTTGGAATACATTACACCAAGTGAATGCTTGCTCACAGGCTCAGAAGATTACGGTTAGAAATTCCTTTTATACTCTCATAAAGAAGGACACTTTATCTACCATATCTATTCCTGTTAAGCACAATTGACTTAAAGTTTTATTTATTTAGAACTTTGTGCTAAAGAGAAATTAAATTCATGTGTTTAAAATCTTTATTCTATCAGAAGGTAACTTTAATTTAGTTGATCTGTTCACTAAGGCTTTCGACCAAACTCGTTTCGAGTTGCTAGTCCAATTGATTGGAATGAGAAATCTATAGTGACAGTGTCTCTCAACAGGAACTTTGTAAAATGAGTCGTGTCGTATTGTGTGTCATATAGAGTCATAAAAACAAAATAAAAATCAAAAAAATCAAAAAAGAAAAAGAAAATAATAAAAAAGAGTAAGGTCACTGTGTGAAGACGATTAGACGTGACGATACTTTAGCTTTTAATCCTACTTAACTGTACTTTAACATTGATTTGTTCAGTGACTCCATTATATGATGTATCGATAGGCACAAAGTACCAAGGTTTCATTATAATCTGAATTTAAATGTATACAATGTTCTTATGGGAAACATATTCAGATTTATGGCTGAGAATGCCTGTAAACTGTGAGGACTGACCTTTCACTTTCTTACTTGAACTCATAGCTCTGCTCTGTATTTAGAGTATGTTCCTTAAATCTTACGAAAGATCTAGCATTGTAATTATGTATATTTGGTTGTTATATAGAAGGTCTCGGGTACATAAATATGTATGTATTGCTTTTTCGGATATATACTTGTGACAAGATATGCAAATATCTAATAAATATTTTGAAAATTATGGAGCTAATGTGGAATTTGAGATTCGGACAAGTAAGTCCTTGGGGTGTCTTTGTATACCTAGCATACCTAAAGCTTCTAACTTGGGATAGGTTGTCATAAAGTTCGCTACACGGGTCTCATAGAAAGTCACAGGTTTTCATAAGTGATAAAGTTATGTCACAAATATGCAAGTACTTAGCATTATGCAATGTTGGGTATATTTCCGTACATGAGTCAAGCTATGTCGCTCTGCGTGTGAGGAATCACCGACCTGTCACCGCTGACTTGATTCTTAAAGACCGTCTCCCTTTAGTTACCAAATATCTTAATCTTAGTGCTTGTGTCAATTATGAGAGTATATCTGAATGTGGGTCACTTAAGTTCGCAAACGTGATTATGTGACATATTAGGCTACTCGGGTTACATGGTGACTGTCCTTGACCAGGGTATGTCAACAATGTTACAAACTAAAAGGAAACTGGAAGTACCGAGTGTTTAAGAGTACAAATATATTGGTAATTGTCTTGGATCACTGTTCATAACTAATAATAAGAGAACTATTTCTCATGTGGGTTTATGTAACATGCTAAGCTGATCTAATCAATGCAGTTTTTTAGCTCTTGTTACTATGTTATTTGTTTATGTTCATGTGTGTGTGTGTGTGTTATGTCTCGTAAAATGTGTGTAATTTTTATTTAGTTATGTTTGTATTGTTTAAATAAAAAGTTCCTATTGCACGAGAGACAGAGTCAGAATAGAATCTAGTTTCCAAGAGAACTCAACTACGTTCTTATGGAACAATGAATAAACGAGTAGGGTAGTTAAGCAATAGTGAAAGGATCAATAGCTAAAAGAAAATGTGTTTAATTAACTGAATATAGGTTTAAGGAAAAGAACACAACGTTGTTAATTTCAATAAACAAATATTAAGTTAATGTAAATTTCTTAGAAAGAAGATTTTCTTAAGAATGAACACTGAGATGTTCATAGTTTTGAATTTTATCTTTGAAAGAAATGTTTAGTTCTTAGAAAGAAGATTTTCTTAATAATGAACACTGAGTTGTTCATAGTTTTGAATTTGATCTTTAGAAGAACTGATTTGATCTTTAGATGGAAGATTCTCAAAGAATTAAAGAGGATATGATTTGTTAGTGAATTATCCTTTAAAAGTATATAATAGTCAACATGTCTCTATATACCTTAGACATAGAAATGTCCAGTTTTGATGTGAAAGGATATATAGTTAATATGATATAAAAGGCCTTAGACATAGAAATATAATGTTTAAATGTGAAAGGTTTATGTTACATACCTTAGACATAGATATATCGTTTAAATTTGAAAGGTTTTTAATATATAAACCTTAGAAATAGAAACGGATATATGAATATAAGTAACTGCTCAGTGCTGGCTTCTGCGGGTTTTGAGCCCCAATACCTCGACGGTTTATGGGAGAGGTTAAGATGTAGGCAGACCTTACCTCTACCAAAGTAGAGAGGCTGCTTCCAGTTTCTACCTAAATGGTAGAAAAGGCCCTCCAACCTTTGCATGGGATGAGGATCGAACCCATGACCTCTGTCTCCAGAGGCAAGGGTATTTACCACTGATCCAGCCATGCTCCTTCAAACGGATATATGAATGTGAAAGGTTAAATGCTTTAGACATAATAATTATGTTTAAATATGAAAAGTTTTATGTGTTTTTAAAACTTTAGACATCGGAACATAATTGTATATGTGAAAAGTGTAAAATATTGATTATTTAGGTCATATAGTTATGAAATTGTTTTCATAAGAATATGAAGTTATAATCAATATGATAAAATTTATGAAATTTATATAATATAAAGAGTTTTATATTATAAGAATTTCTTCATGATTATGAAATGTGTTTTATACCGTCACATTTCATAAAGGAGTATTTTGCATTGATAATATAAAACAAGATAGTAAGGAAATCAATACTGTTTAAAATTTATATAATATAAAGAGATTTTATATTATAAGAATTTACGTTTCATAAAGTTATATTGTTTTAATAATTAATCATAGTTATGTATTGAGGGGGAATACATAAGAATGATTAATTGTTCTATACAACATCATAGTTATGTATCCCTGTTGATGCACGTTGATGTGACAACAGCAACTTAGATTTGATCTGTCTTTTAGATTAAGACATTATGTTATTTTATGTCGTATCTATATATGTAATTGATAGATTATGGACTTTATGTTTTGGTAATGATCGATTACATGTTTTGGTGTTATATATATGTTATGTATGATGTTTGTTGTGTGTTATACAAGTACAAACATAATATGTGTTAGGATTCCTTAAGATGAAACACTTAGGAATATAACCAAGTATTACATCTAACGAAGATAAGGAATATCTTCGTTAGAGGCAAACGAAGATTAACTTCGTTACATGGACTGGGCTGCTAAGTTCGTAGGAACAAAACCCAGCAAGCCCAGTTTCGATCTGAAACATATATATACGAATGAATACCCTAAATTGAGGAATCACATTCGACATACACATACACCAGACCACTAAGTTCGTTCTATAGCTTATAGAAACGAATATAGCATCATACGGCTGATTATTTACTTGATAATTAGAGATATACATGTTACTAATCAAAGTAGTTATCTCCTGAGGATTCCGCACTCACGACATAATAATAGACGATCTCGAGAGCGATCTGTAGCTATCGAGGGATTTACAAGTCGTATCAGAGCCAATCGATATCTTATCGAAGGTTCGAGATCGTTTGTTTGATTATTTTCTCTCAAAACAACTTCCCGATACCCTAACTGTCGCTAAGTTCGTTTTTTCAAACGAATTTAGCAAACGAACTTAACCTCATCTTCGTGTCCAATCTCTTCAAACGTAATTAGCTTTATTTTCGTTAAGTTCCTTCAAACGAATTTAAAGTTATCTTCGTTCATCCTCACCTCACGAATTTAACCTTATCTTCGTTCAATTCCTTCAAACGAAGTTAGACCTATCTTCGTTTCTTTCCTTCAAACGAATTTAATCTTATTTTCGTTAAGTTGCAGCTAACGAATTTAAACAATGGCTTCCTCTTCAACCAACACTGTTGTTGCACAATACCTGAATTCTCTTGTCTATCATGATCATCTCGTTGGACGTACTAATTCTCCACCGAAGTTAGTTTCATTGGCCGACTTCTGGGCGTGGAGAGGCCGATTTGAAGATTATATTCAACGAGAAGATTTGAACATGTGGATAATGATCACCGAAGGATATGAATGGCCAACTCTTACTGTGAACGGTGTTACAACTAATTACAAGGTAGGAGAGTTAAAAGGAGAAGAAAAATCTATGTATGCTATTGAAGTTAAGGCTCTTTCTACTCTTCGGATGTGCATTCCTCAAGAATTAGTGCACCTGTTTCCTAAACAGGTGTACAAGACTTCAAAGCAATTGTTCGATGCTATTGAAGCTCACTGTGAAGGTGATCCATTATTGAAGCAAAATATAAATAAGATGCTTAAGAAACAATTTGATTGCTTTAATGCTACCAAGAACGAACAAGTTGAGGATCTTATATTAAGATTTCAACATCTTCTTGCTGAGTTAGCTTATTTTGATCTTAAGTACACTCCTACTGAGATAGTGGATAAATTCTTGGATGGTTTGCCAAAAGCTTATAAAGAGTTTCGTCATGGATTGCAAGAAAGAGCAGATTATGCATCTCTTCGTATAGATGGTGTTATATCCACATTAAGAAACAGAGAAATGAAGGATAAAGCAAAGAATCTCCAAGACAACTTCACACAAGATCCATCTCTTTATCATGCCACTATGAAAAATCCAACAACTGATGTTAATGCATTCTTTTCTGGGGTTGGTACGTCTGGCACGAAAGAGAGTTCTAATTGTGTTATGGATGGAGATGATTCTGCTGGTTTCATGGCTTCTGATGCTGGTTACAAGGCTGGAAAGTCTAATGAGAGTGCAAAGCCTGGAAATATGACGTTTGGTAACATTTCATCTACTTCTGCTGGTTACAAGTCTGTGCCCATGGATATGAAATCGGCTGACGGAAGGATGAATGTATTTGCCGCAATGTGTGCTGCACATGAAGCTTTTGTTGCAGGAAGGATCACAGATCCAACACTCATTGATGAGGATTATGACCAAATAGATCCAGATGATGTTGAAGAAATGGATCTGAAATGGAATTTGGCGATGATCACCAGGATAATGCAAAGGTTTATGCAACGAACAGGTAGAAAGCTTATAATTGCGATGGCTTTGGACATTTTGCCAAAGAATATCAACGACCAAAGAGAGATGTCAATATTACCCCTACACGTCAAGATAGAGGTGGTAATTGTCATTTTAATCCAAATGCAAGTAGAGCTCTCTTGTTGACTGATGATACTACTGGAAATGGCAATGACAAGGCTATCATAGCTGCTCAACCTGATGGTTCTTATGTTTGGAATCTTCCACAGGATGAGACCAATAATGCTTATTTGGCTGAAATAGTTGATGATATGGCTCAGATAGTATATTCTGCTGAGGATTTCTTGGACACCACAATTTACAACAATGATGAGCATTTGTATGAAAATGTTCAAAGCTCGAACATGGAATCTTCTGCTCAGGTATATGATACTGATTCCGAGTCTGATGAAGAGGTTGAGGTTGATGATATGAAAGATTCTGGAGAGGTGAAAGCTGCTAAGAACAAAGACGATTCTGCTACAGAAAAGGTTGAAAAGACAATTGAAGAGCAGATGAAGGAGTATGAAATTCCAGCAGGCATGAGTGTGGATGACTTTGTCGCTTACATGGCAGACTGCAAAGAAGCAGATCAACAGGTATCTTACTCTCTACATACTATTGTTCATGTTTGCAAAATTGTTAATCGAATGTTTGATGAAATTGAACAAAAGAATGAACAAATTAAGCAATTAGAATCTGTTGTCCATGCTGCTCATGAAGAAAGAGATAAGTTGATTAAAAAGGATTTAACTGTCACTGATAGAGAAAAATTCTTAAAGGATAGGATTAAATCTTTAGAGTCTAACATTAGTGCTATGAAAGACAAAGTTAAACATGTTGTGGCTGCAGAAAGAGTAGGTGGTGAAGCTTATGCATTGTTAGCTAAAAAGTGTGCTACAATTGAGAAAGAACTTGCTAATGCTAGGATAGAAATAGTGGAATTACAAGCTAAGGTTGATTCTGCTAGACATGATGAGCTTTTAATGCATATGAAAAAGTTTGAGGATTCTCCATCTAAGAGTTTTGACACTGCTAAGGTTTCTTACAATAGCATGCCTCCTCCTTTCAACAATAACTATACTCCTGTTGAACCCAATATTCCTGAAGTCCTACTTCAACCTAGTGTTGATGATGGTAAATCAAAAGACTCAACTCCTAAGCCAAATTTGACTAAGGAAACAACAGAGTCTAGAGGAGTTTCCTCTCAACCTACCAAGGAAGAGAAATTGAAAGGTGTTGTCCTAGATTCGTCCACTTCTTATGGACAGAAAGACAGTATTACTCACTTTACACTTCGAAAGAGTAGTAGGGTCTACACTGAGTTAGAATTTCCATTAGCATCTATTGACCCTAAGAGGATTGATAAAGTCTGGGATGTTGATATTAAGGATATGAAGCGATTAAGTCAGTTGTGTGAAACTCCTTTACCTAAGCAGTCTAGGGATAGCAAATTTGAAGATGAACTAGTTGTTAATGTAGAAGCAACTAAGGTTTTGAAGCATATACTAATGCCTGCACGTAAGAAGTCCCCAAGTAAGTCTAGGATATCACCGACCAAACGAGACCATGAGGATTCTAGAAAAACAAGTAAGTCAGTGGACACTAGTGAATCTGTAAGTACCAATAATAAGGTAGATACAAAGAAAAAGGTTAAGGTCCTCTCTTGCTTTGCTTGTCATGAAAAAGGTCATCTTTACAGTGTATGTCCAAATCGACCTCGGAGATCGGGTTCTCCTTCAAAGGTTTTCACCTCGGAAGGAAAAAGGGGGTTGGGTAATGTTAAACAGGTTCATGAGACTAAAGTTCAATCTTCTACAAAACAGTTTACTATACCTCACCGACGTGAATCTCCACCAAAATGTTCATCCCCTAAGGAACCAAGATTCACAACCCCCAGTGTAAGTTTGAGTCGGTCACAAACACCTTTAAGTCGTAATTCTTTTTATGACCGAATTCACTCAAGTGTTAGACCTTCTTTTGGCCCTCATTCCCCAAGACCTTCTCCGACGAGAGGTCAGAAGTCTTCTCCAGTGAGAAGACATGTTGAGAATCAAGTCACACCCACGGCTTCTAGCAATGGATATTGGACTGAACTGATTCTCAAGGATGAGAAGGGACGACCCAAACCTATAGGTTTGGGTCCCCAATGAAAACTAAATTTTTTCATTTTATGTGCAGGGAGTTCCTAGGAAACCAATTCATTTGTGGTACCTTGGCAGTGGATGCTCCAGACACATGACAGGGGACAAGAAGCTCTTGTCTAATTATACTGGTATAAATGGGTCGTATGTTAGTTTTGCTGGATCCAAGGGCGGCAACATCACCGGTCAAGGAGATGTCGTCAATAGACAACTTACTCTAGAAAGAGTTAACTATGTGGAACAACTTACTCACAATCTAATGAGTGTCTCACAGATCTGTGATAAGGGCAACAATGTTCATTTCACAGAAAAGGAGGCATACATCTTGAAGCCGGGTTTCGTTATTCCAGAAGAATGGATAATGCTGAGAGCTCCTAAGAAGAGAGACATCTATGGCTTACTTTTAGGTGTTGATAATCCAAAAGAGCCCCTTTGTTTGTTGAGCAAGGAAAATGAGTCTGAATCTCTCCTATGGCATCGTAGAATGGGACATATCAACTTTCGGAAGATGAATGAACTTATTAGTCTTGGGTTAGTTGACGGTGTGCCAGTTAAGAAGTTTGGGATGGAAGATAAGTGTGTACCGTGTTTGAAAGGAAAGCAACATAAGAATCCGCATAAATCAAAAGTACTCAACACTATTTCCAAACCATTCGAATTACTTCATATGGATCTCTTTGGTCCTGTGAACAAAACGCAGCATTGGAGGGATGTCTTACTGTTTGGTGATCACTGATGATTACTCGAGGTACTCATGGGTATTCTTTCTGAAGACCAAGGATGAGACCGCAGAACTATTTATGGATTTTATTAAGCAAGTTGAAAATGTCCATGGAGTCAAAGTTAAGAGAATCAGGAGTGACAATGGTACTGAGTTCAAGAATAATACTATTACTGTATTTTGCTTGACCAAAGGAATTCAACATCAGTACAGTGCACCATATGAGCCACAACAGAATGGCGTGGCTGAAAGGAAGAACAGGACATTGATTGAGACAGCCAGGACGATGCTTGCTGATTCAGGGCTTCCTATTACTTTCTGGGGAGAGGAAGTGAATACAGCTAGTCACATTCTGAATCGGGTTTTGACAGTTAAACGGTTTAAGAAAACTAGTTATGAACTTTTGCACAACAAAAAGCCCAATTTGCAGAATGTTGAGCCTTTCGGTGTTCCTTGCACTTTTCTTAAAACTCTTCCTCAAGGGAAATTTGAACCTAAATCTGAGGAGGGTTTCTTTCTGGGTTATGTACCAAGTACACCGATTAGGCGAGTGTACAATCAGAAGACTGGCAAAGTAGATCTTGGTACAAATTTCGTAATTGTCTGTCATAAACCTGCTGTACACATTGGTCCTGCTAATAATTTTGATTATGATGGTGTCTTCACTTGTTTTCGTGGTCCTATTTCTTTTGCAGGTGTTCCGACTGTGGAGGATGTCGTTACTCTCCATGATCCTCTGGATGGTGGACCGGTTTCTGGTTCTTCTTCTGCTTCCTCATGTTAGGTCCAGTTTTAACTAAACTGGAGCTCTCCAGTGACATCTGGAGAGCATGAGAAATTGTCCGAAATATTAGAAGTCCAGTTGCATTGTACAGGTTTAGCAACTGATGACTTCCTCCAGTTGAGATCAGAAGACTAGAATCTGAAGACCTTCCAGTTGAAGTCAAAGACAACAAATGGAAGATAGAGATTAGCAATGGCAGCGAAGCCCAGTTGACAATCTACCAGATTAATCAACTGGAGAATCCTCCAGTGTAAATGCTCTTACAAAGCTTTACACTGATTAGGAGGAGGACCTTTTTACTCTACATCCTTTTAACCGGACAATGATATTGTCTTTGGATAAAGATACAAAGATGTAGAGTGGTTGAATAAAGTAACCTTTTGTCTTACTTTATTTAACACACACAAAGGATTATTTTAACAATACTTTTGTGTGCTGTCAACCATATCTGTACGTCGAAGTTGAGATCCCCATGCTCAATCTTCGACTATAAATAGAGGTCCTTGCACAAGCATTTTCAACAACTTTGCAAATACATATATTCTGCAATATTGGTGAACTTGTGCAATATTCTCTCAATCGCAAAAAGGAACATTTCACAACTCTAAGTGTTTCGATTGTTTAGGAGAATTTCCAAGTTTAGATCAATTGTAATTCATGGGTTGTTAGGATATTTACATTCTTGTATTATCTTGGTTCCGCAACAACCTTGAATTTATTTAAACAAGTAATAAATAAAATACACTTGAAAATTACATATTGTCTCACCAGTTATATACTCGTCATTTATATTATTGCAATGTATTAATATTCTGTCACCTTAATACTTAATTCCAGTTAACCTGGTACATGATCAATCTAAACTGGTCACATCCACATTAATTAATCGTGTTGCAAAGTTCACTCACCATCGACATAGAGGTGCCTTCAGCACCCATCTAGTAATAGTTGGGACTTACAAGTGGTATCAGAGCAGGCAGGTTGAATTGTCTCAATTCTATAACCTAGGTCTGCTTCGATGGCTGCTGAAGGTGAGAATGGTTCTGGTCCTAATGAATCTAATCCTAATATTGCTACTCCTTTAAATACTAACCCTCCTCCTCCTCCTCCAACTCCTGGAGCTAACCACGTTCATGTACATTACTCCAACTCTCCTGTTCCCAAATTCGATGGGAATGGTGAGACATTTGGTACATGGAAAGCTAGAATGCTCTTGCATTTTGGTGGGATAGAGAGGTATGTGTTGAAAATCCTTAAGGATGGACCATATATACCCATGTCCAGTGGTGTTAGCCCTCTTCTCGATCCCACTGGGAGAAGAGGCACCAGGGAAAAATCTGAGGAACATTGGTCAGATGAGGATCGCAGATTGGTTGATCTTGATACCAAACTAAAAAACATGATTCTTTCTGCTATACCTGAGGAACTAATTCCTACCCTTGTGCTATTTTCTAGTGCAAAATCTATGTGGGATGAATTAGTTCTCCAGTTTGAAGGAGGAAATGACACCATTGTCACTAGAAAGGTTGCTCTCAACAAGAAGTATGAATCCTTCTTTGCTCTTCCCAATGAAAGTTTGACTGGTACTTATACCAGATTTACTGGCCTAATTAATCAACTTAGAGGCTTGGGAGTGGAGAAGGATAAGGATATTCTTCTTGAAAAATTCTGTGATGTTTTGCCATCCAAATGGGCACACATGGTTCTTGTCTTAAGACAAGGAAAGACCTTGCATAGCCATACTCTTGCCTCCCTTTATGGAGCCTTCAGATTCACTGAAGATAATGATGCTGCAAGATTACTGGCTGAGCAAGATGCTTTAAACCATGCTCAGAGTTCCAAGGCTGCCAACTTTTCTGGGCAACCTTGTGCTGCTTTAATGTCTACTGAGAATGTCCAGTCACATTCTATGAAGGAAATGTTAAACAACTTTTTGAACTCTGGTAGCCATGATTGCTAAAACCTTTAATAGGTTTAAGCATAAATCTAATCGATTTAATGGGTCCAATAATGCTTCCAATTCAATCTCAATGGATAAGGCTAATCTTACCTGCTATAAATGTGGTAAGAAAGGCCATTTCATGAAGGAATGCAGATCTAGTCAGATGAACAACAAAACTGGTCCTATTGTCCCAAACTTTGTTAAAACTGATGATTATAAGGCCAAATACAAGAAACTTAAGGCCCAGATTGCTCTCATGTCTCTTGAACAAAATAATGAGAAAGAAAAGAACAAGTGCATGATGGCTCAAACTGAAGGGAAATGGGAACTCTCTGATGATTCATCTGATGATGAAGAAGAGATTAGAGATATGTGTTTCATGGCATTAGAGAGTCAACAACCAGTGGTGAAAGATGATGTTGTGTCAGGAAGATGGGTTGACATCATTTTAAAGAAGGTAAGGGACTATGATGTCGAAATTGATTCAGAATTGAAACTGGATATTGCTGAATCATTAAATTATGACTTATTATTTGTTGAAACCATAAGAACTGACTGTGAAAGATACTTAGAAACAGTTTTGGTTGAATGTAACAACATGAAAAGTGAAATAAATGATTTACAAAGTGTCCAGTTGGCTCTTAAAGAGTCAGATTTGAAAAACGAGGCATTGGAAAGAGATAACCAAAAAGTGAAATTTGATCTTGAAAAAGAACATATGGTTATTAATTCTTGGGTTCAAGTATCTGGTAAAAATTATGACGCTTTTTCTAAAACCATTGATGCTCAAAAAACTGCCTGGAAATCTGGTGATCTTCAGATGGCAGCTGTTTTACCCACAATTCACCAATTGCTAGAATCTGTTAAAGTTGAAACACCTTATGATTCCTCTGGCACTGTCAAATCTGAATCCACTAAGACCAACCCTGTTGAGGTTAAAATTGGAGCTAAGAAGGCTAAAGCTTCAGTTAAAAAGGAATCTGGTGACAACCCTTTACCTCATAAGTCAAATGAGTCCTCAACTCTAAAGACTAAAACCCCCGCTGAGCCCAAATCCATGGGCCAACAGCCTGATGAAAAGAACATTTTGTTAAAAATGGAGAATCAACTCCAAAATTTGTCAAGGCAGGTACAAAGTTGTACTGCCAGAATTAAAAATTTAGAAGGAGGTGCATCCTCCTCTGTTGAAAAACAAAATGTCAAAACCCCTCCTGAAAAACAAAAGATAAAACAATCAGCTCAGAAAGGAGCAAATATCGAAAAGAAAAAGGAGGTCAATGTTCCACTAAAACCAATTGTTTTTACTCCAGAAACTAGAGAGAACCCTCCAGTTTCTTCATCCAGTTCAACACCCAGTCAAGCACCTGGGACTTCTCAGAAGAAGTCCAGTGGACCCATCAAGAAAAGATGGGTTCACAAAAATAACTAATCAATTACTTGGGTGTGCAGGGCGATCGAAAGAAAAATATTTGGTATCTGGACAGCGCAGCTGGCCGGACTATGACCGGATGTAAGCCCCTGCTGGAAGAGTTCACTGTTTGTGATGGACCTGTAGTGACATTTGGTAATGATGGAAGTGAAAAAACTGAAGGATATGGTGTTGTTGACAATGGGCAGATCCAGTTCACTAAAGTTGCATTTGTCAATGGTTTGAAATATAACCTAATAAGTGTCAGTCAACTTTGTGATGATGGATATAGGGTACTGTTCGACATTGCTCAAGGCACTGTTTTCAACAAGGATTGGAAGGTAGTCATGATTGCACCAAGAAAAGGAAATGTGTACATCATGGACATGGAACCTGCTCCAAAAGAGCATTGTTTCTATGTCAAGGCCGATGAGGACACCAACTGGTTGTGGCATAAACGGTTATCCCATCTTAACTTCAAAAATATTAACAAGTTGTCAAGGAAGCAACTGGTTGATGGGATACCTTTGTTCTCATTTAAAAAGGAGAAGCCATGTCCAGGGTGTGAAATGGGCAAAAAGAAAAGAGCCAGTTTTAAGACCAGGCAGATTTTCAGCATCACTGAACCTCTTCACATGCTTCATATGGATCTTTTTGGTCCAGTGAATGTTCAAACTAAAGCTGGTAAGAGATACACTTTAGTTGTGGTCGATGAATACACCAGATTTTGTTGGGTGATATTTATCAGATCAAAGAGTGATGCATCTGGTGAAATTATCTCTCTCATCAAGCGAATTGAGCTCAAGTTTACCAAGAAAGTGTGTCAGTTGCGAAGTGATAACGGTACAGAATTCATGAATAAAGAATTGGAGACATTTTGCACTGACACTGGCATTTCTCAAAACTTTTCGTCAGCTCGTTCTCCAGAACAAAATGGTGTGGTTGAAAGGAAGAATCGCACATTGATTGAAGCTGCCAGAAGTATGTTATCTGAATCTGGTCTTCCCACCTGTTTTTGGGCTGAAGCCGTGGCAACTGCATGTCACACCCAAAACCGGTCAGTTTATGTCAAGAGACACAGGAAGACTACCTATGAAGTTCTAAGGAATCGTAAACCAAATATTGGATACTTCCATGTATTTGGTTGTCTAGTTTATATTTTAAAGGATTCCAGTCAGTTGGGAAAATTTGATGCAAAAGCTGATGAAGGCGTCTTTGTAGGGTATTCAGATATTAGAAAAGCCTATAGAGTTTACAATTATAGACTCCAAAAGGTACATGAGACAATTCATGTCACATTCGATGAATCATATGAAGCAATCAACAAAAGACCAACCCTTGATTTATCTTCAGTTGTCCCAGTTGATTTTGGTGTAGCTGATCAGGTTCATCAATCAGTTAGTACACCAGAAAATGTTTCCAGACATCAAGTCTTGGAACCAGTTAAGGAAAATAAGAACTTCAGTGATACCTCATTTTATCCTTCTATCAGTTTTAACCTACCTGAAAAACTGGTAATTGGATCTGATGTGCGTGCCACAACAACATCAGAACCAGTTCATGCTTCTCCAGTTCTTCAAGATATACCTTTGTTTGAAGATAATCATGTTAACTCTTCAGTTGACACTGATGATGAAGTTGAAGTAGTTTGGACTGATCCGCCTCCAGTTGCTGCATCTGTTGGAGATCGTCAAGTGTCTTGCACTGATGTTGTATTATACCAACCTAGTCAATACACTAAATGGACTGCTGCTCATCCCATTGAGCAGATTATTGGCAATCCAGATAGTGGGGTTCAGACTAGAAGAGCCACAAGTGATCAATGCTTGAACGTCACCTTCTTATCACTGATTGAACCGAAGAAGATTGACGAGGCTATGGCAGATCCAAGCTGGGTTGAAGCTATGCAAGAAGAACTCAACCAGTTCGAAAGGAACAACGTTTGGGAGCTTGTTCTTTGTCCTCCAGGGTTAAAGAGAGAACCCATTGGAACGAGGTGGGTCTACCGGAACAAGATGGATGAAGATGGCAACGTTATCAGGAACAAAGCTAGATTAGTTGCCAAGGGTTATTGTCAAGCAGAAGGTGTTGATTTCGATGAAACTTTTGTTCCAGTTGCAAGACTTGAAGCCATCAGAATTTTCTTGGCTTATGCTGCTCACTTGCAATTCAAGGTCTTCCAGATGGATGTAAAAAGTGCGTTTCTGAATGGCACATTGGAAGAAGAAGTGTATGTTACGCAGACTCCAGGCTTCATAAATGAAAAGCATCCACATTGGGTATATAGACTGAACAAAGCTTTATATGGTCTTCGACAAGCCCCAAGAGCCTGGTATGATACTCTAACTAAACATCTTCTCAAAAATGGTTTTCAAAGAGGTGCAATAGATAATACCTTGTTCATTTTGAAAGAAAAAGGTAATATCTTGTTGGTACAAATTTATGTTGATGATATTATATTTGGGTCAACTGATGATGGAATGTGTAAAAGGTTTTCGAAAATTATGTCTCAAGAATATGAGATGAGTTTAATGGGTGAATTAACATTTTTCTTAGGTTTACAAATCAAACAAACCATGGATGGTATTTTTATTAACCAAGAAAATATGTCAGAGATTTGTTGAGAAAATACAAATTTGATTCAATCCCATCAAAAACCACACCTATTTCTGCTCCATTAAATTTGGACTCTGACCTAGATGGCAAACCAGTGGACCAAAAAGAATATCGTGGAATGGTTGGTTCACTGATGTATTTAACTGCCAGTCGACCAGATATAATGTTTGCAACATGTTTATGTGCCAGATTTCAGGCAAATCTAAAAGAATTACACTTGCATGCTGTTAAACGCATTTTCAGGTACCTGAAAGGGTGCCCTAGCCTTGGTCTTTGGTATCCCAAAGGCTTAGGGTTAGATCTAATGGGTTATTCAGATTCAGATCATGCAGGTTGTAAGATTGATAGAAAATCCACAACTGGTGGATGTCACTTTCTAGGGGGAAAACTGGTGAGTTGGACCAGTAAGAAGCAGACTTCAGTCTCAATGTCTACTGCTGAGGCAGAATACATTTCTGCGGCCAGTTGCTGTGCCCAGATTCTCTGGATCAAAAACCAGTTACTTGATTATGGTATGAAATTCACAAGAACCCCAATCTTTTGTGACAACACCAGTGCAATTGCCATATCTCACAACCCAGTGATGCACTCAAAGACAAAGCATATTGATATCAGGTATCACTTCATTCGTGATCATGTTATGAAAGGAGATATTGAAATACATTTCATCCCCACTGATAAACAGTTAGTTGATGTTTTTACAAAACCTCTTGATGAGAAAACTTTTAAACATCTCATCAGTGAACTGGGTATGTTAAATCCTTATTAAACTGGAGAGGTCCTTCAGTTGAGGATGGTCCAGGTGATCCTTGATTGGTTGGAGATTGAACGCCTTGATGTACTCGAAGACTAGTCATTTATCAAATGGATCACATTTTTAGGGGGAAAAAGACTCAAAATATTTTTCAAAAGAAAAATGCTTTTATTGAAAAATGCAACTGAAAGTCATCAGTTGAAACTGGCATCTACATTTTCCAGTTTGCTAGTTTGGTCTTGTCTCTAAATGGTGGTCAGCCAGATTTCATAACGTTATGTTTTACTTGATGGATACATGTGACACGTGATGTTACTCGAGTGCTAACCTCGCACTCACGAACGTCACCTGACATGTCTTACGTGTCAAGACTTTTGCTGAAATGTACTGCACTTTTTATGGGTATTGGTGAAGTTAGTGGGTGAGTGGGAATACGAGCCGTCGTAGCATTAAATGCTTGATGGGAAGTATTAAATATTTTTGAATTCTCAAAATTTTGGAAAATAACTTTTTACAAATTATTTCAAATTTTGGAGACTAAAAATATCTTTTCGTATATATCTTGGCAATATTTTACTGCCTATATATACCCCCACCAAAATATCCGTCTCATTTACTTCTCTCAAAATTCCTTCATTTACTCTTTCAATCATTCACAATTCGAGATCCCTTTCTCTCTTTCTTCTTTAAGTCTAAAACCCTAAATCAAGTTTCACAAATGGCTCCTAAATTTTCTTCTTCTTCATCTCGTTCTCGTGATGTGAATCTACTCACTGCTGAGTACATTCCATCACAAAATTTTATTCGTGCCACTGGTGCTCCCATAAGTTCTAAACTTATTAAATTAAATCCAAATAATCCTATGGCATCTCTCCAAGGGCTCCAGGCCGCTGACTCTCTTATAGGGAGAATTCAATCCTTTCTTCGGATTTCTCCCCTCAGCGATGCCTTCTCTTTGAATCCACACAAGCTATTTCATGACTACTTGTGTGAATTCTGGTACACTGCCTCTCTTTCTGAGGACTGCTCATCCATCTCCTTTTCTCTAAAGGATGGGTCAGTCCCGTGTACCATCACCACTGAAACATTGAGGGAAGCCCTTAACCTCAATTACTGGAGACAAAATGAAAATCCAGTGGTGATTTCCTCCAACATTAATTTCCGCCAGGTCTTCCTTGACATGGGAAATAAGGAGATGGTGGAGGGGGATGTGTTGAAGACCAAGGGGTCTATTACAAGGAAAGTTCTTTATGGTTCACTTGGTGGAGAGTTTGGGAGGGAGTTCTGGTGGATTGGACCAGATAAACTCCTTTCAGGCAGAGATGGCTTACTGCCTCTGGAATGGACTGAGGGTGGACTTTGCAGGTATTCTGTTCAGAAGCCTGGTGTTTAAGCTGAAGGGCAACAGGGGTCCTTGTGTCCCCTTTTCAAGATTCCTGTCCCTTTGTTTCATTCAGATTCTGGGCAGAGACGCATACAACAACACTCAATCCTTGTTCTCTGTGCCAGAACTATTGAGGAATCTGGACAACCTGGTGTCCACTTCTGATGAAGTCCAGATGTCCCCGAGAATGATCTTTGCATTCTCTAAAACTGATGCACCACAATCTGGTGAGTCAGAAAGGCAACTGGGCGGGCCTCAAAATAATGAGGGACCCACCGGTTCGTCTACTGGAGCGGTAACTGTGGCTGAAGCAGGAGTCCAGGCGATTCCTAAAGCAAGAAGATCTTCTAAAAGCAGGAGAGCAAGATCTGGACTTGCTGCACCTGACCAGTCACAATCTGTGATAGTGGTCTCTGAAGCCCATGCCTGTGATATTGCAACTGAGGATTGAGCAGTTGTAGTTGAGGCACCAGTCACCTCTGTCCAGGGAGAAGATGCTTCGGCAACGGATCCTAGAACTGATGATACCATTGAGGCAACTCAAACTGGTCATCAGGAGTCTGAACAACTTGTTCAGCCACCCCCAACATTTATGGATCTTGGCATAAATGAGGGTGTGTTTCAGCTTGAGTCTTCGGACTCATCTGAGACGGAATCTGACCAGGAAATGGCTGAGACGGAACCACATGTTTCAGTTTCCCCTACTAATGTACAAAGCTTAGATATACCTCCAACATTCGCCTCTCGCCAACTACTCTCTTCTATGGGTGTGCCTAGAAATAGACACATCCTAACCCCACCGTCGCCGTCGTTCACACCTGAGCATTCTCAGCATGAACGACACATTGAATCTCTTCCCTTCATTTCTACAACCCCTCCTCTTCTATCAACTGATGCTACCGCAACTGAAGAACCAAATATTGTCATACCTCGTCCAGTTGCACCTGTAGCTTTTTCGGCTGGTCTAGTGACACCTTCTCCTCCGTCATTGGACAGCCAATTCGTGTCTTTTCAAGCCGATTTCTCGAACCTTCTCGTGAGGGTGGAAGAGATTCAAACGACACTCGATCGGAACACCAAGTCCCTCTCCAGGTACCACAAGGATCACTTGCAAAACATTAAAGTGGATGACCTGGCGATCAACAAGTTCTCTGCCAATGAGGACTTGGTGTTTGGCAAGCTGAACGAGTTAGTGGAATCCTCCAATCAACTGGCAACATCTTTAAGGGAGGCATTCGCACTGACTCAATCTGGAGTCACATCTTCAATATCCAACCTGCTGAACAGTACTGTCAGATCTTCAGAGGTTGATATTAAGAATCTGGAAAGGCAGGTGTAAGATTTGTGTAACAAACCTGGCTTAGATGTGACAGAGCTTGGAAATCAGTTGGCCTCTTCAGTGGGTCTCAAGATCGAAGAAAATTTGGCTGCCAGTGAGAACAATTTGATTGAAAAGGTGATGTCTGAGATCACTAAGATTGCAGCGCCCCAGGTCGATCTCACTCCTATTACATCTGAGATTGATCGGTTAGGTGCAGTCTGGATACACTGGCCAGCAAAGTATCTGAACACTCATCTGCCATATCAGATCTGACCACTGAAGTTGGCAAAGGAAGGGAGGTTGTTACTGAAAGCGTTAAGGAAGTCCCTGCAACTGGGGTCTCTTCAGATGATCTCTCAATACTTAAACAAATTTTAAAGAGTCAAGAGCAGACAAGTGGAAATGTAATGACTCAGTCTCAAGAGATAAATCATCTATGGAGGACAGTTTGCATGATTTGTGGAGTCTTCAAAGAGTGCAAGACAATGCAATCATGGCAGCCTCTAGATCGCCTGCCCTCTAGTCATGAAGATTTTGAAGCCATCAGGCAGGGACTAGATGCTGCCAAGTGGGAAAGGTCGGTACATGCCCCTCACACTCTTGTGAAGACTTCAAGTAAAGGGAAGGAGATAGTGGTGGCTACCAGTACTGAGGCTGGTGAGCAGGAGATTGAGGTATTTGATGATGTGGTGGTAGGAAGTGTTGATAAGGGAAAGGCCATTGCTGATGAATCTTTGGAACCGGCCACCGATGCACCAATGTTGGAAACTGGCAATGTTGATTTGTTGCCTCCAATTACTGAAAGCGAGAGTCAGAAGTTAGCAAGAGTGGGATACCTGGTCAAAGAAAGGAAGAAACAAATGAAGGTGAACCAATTTGAATCTAGGAGAAATCTTCCAACCCCTCTTGTTGATATCACTGATGCTCAACTCCTTGGCTTGACACTTGTTGAATACAAAAAGATCAAAGAAAATCCAAGAATAGTCAATGCACTGAAGGAGATGCTTGAACTGGAACTGGACAAACACTACCAGGATGATGAGGCTGAACTGGATGCAAAGTGTTTGAATGTGTCGGTAGAGAAGGCCAGAGAGATTAGGTCTGAAGGGATTCTCAAGAGAACTTAACAAGTAAAGAAGGCAGTCACTAAAGTGTTGAATCCACCCAAGTCCAAAGGAAGAAAACAAAAAGCCTTGCCAAGAGATGCAAATCTGAGGACTTGGGTAGAACCATCTGAACCCACAACTGATGATATTCGAGTTGCTACACAAAAGCTGAGCATGAGCAAAATCAAACTGACAAATGAATCTGAAGCTCGCACATATTTGTCAGATGTACAGCGTCGAAGGCACAATAGAGGCAGGATTACTGATGTTAAGGTTTCAATCAAGCCTGGTGCCAAGCATTTTGTTGTTGAGGTACAATACTTTGGTGGGCCTAAAAGGACAACTGAGAACCCGGATGTCCATCAGTATGGTCATTCCGAACATGTTGAGATGTTGAGGTTGCTGGAGGGGAGGCAAAGGAAGAATAAGGTTGAAAAAGGCTGGGAGTATGTATTGCAAAATCTTATCAAGTTCAAGGAAAACATTGGAGAAAGATTAGGCCTTGATCCTGAAGATACTCAGCCAATTTCATCAGTAACAAAGAGAAGGAAAACTGGCGAAGGGCCATCTGTTTAAGTTTTCCTTCTAACTATCTGCTTGTAATTTTGTATACTTTTTTGTAACTTATTTGTAAATGTTGTGTATATACAAGTTGCCAGATTGTAACTCACAAGTAAGATATCTGATAAGATCTACGAACAATTAAAACAAAATCCAAGACATTTGATGATCTATAAAAATGTCTTGGAAACTTAATAGGTTTTATCAAACTCAAGTATTTCAAACTTAAACTTGTATAGAAACAAGTTTGAAATCACTTGACAATATTTCAGGACAATTAGGGGGAATTTGTTAGGTCCAGTTTTAACTAAACTGGAGCTCTCCAGTGACATCTGGAGAGCATGAGAAATGGTCCGAAATATTAGAAGTCCAGTTGCATTGTACAGGTTTAGCAACTGATGACTTCCTCCAGTTGAGATCAGAAGACTAGAATCTGAAGACCTTCCAGTTGAAGTCAAAGACAACAAATGGAAGATAGAGATTGGCAATGGCAGCGAAGCCCAGTTGACAATCTACCAGATTAATCAACTGGAGAATCCTCCAGTGTAAATGCTCTTACAAAGCTTTACACTGATTAGGAGGAGGACCTTTTTACTCTACATCCTTTTAACCGGACAATGATATTGTCTTTGGATAAAGATACAAAGATGTAGAGTGGTTGAATAAAGTAACCTTTTGTCTTACTTTATTTAACACACACAAAGGATTATTTTAACAATACTTTTGTGTGCTGTCAACCATATCTGTACGTCGAAGTTGAGATCCCCATGCTCAATCTTCGACTATAAATAGAGGTCCTTGCACAAGCATTTTCAACAACTTTGCAAATACAAATATTCTACAATATTGGTGAACTTGTGCAATATTCTCTCAATCGCAAAAAGGAACATTTCACAACTCTAAGTGTTTCGATTGTTTAGGAGAATTTCCAAGTTTAGATCAATTGTAATTCATGGGTTGTTAGGATATTTACATTCTTGTATTATCTTGGTTCCGCAACAACCTTGTATTTTATTTAAACAAGTAATAAATAAATACACTTGAAAATTACATATTGTCTCACCAGTTTATATACTCGTCATTTATATTATTGCAATGTATTAATATTCTGTCACCTTAATACTTAATTCCAGTTAACCTGGTACACGATCAATCTAAACTGGTCACATCCAGATTAATTGATCGTGTTGCAAAGTTCACTCACCATCGACATAGAGGTGTCTTCAGCACCCATCTAGTAATAGTTGGGACTTACACCTCTCCAATAGTTGAGCCTACTTCTGAATCTGGAGAATCTAGTGGGATAAAAGTGGCAGCTTCTACCTTAGAGCCTGTTCCTATAGTTCCTACTGATCCCTTGCATATACTTCTACCTGATTCTTCTTTCTATGATACTGATGACACGGAAGGTGAAAATGAGGAGGAGCCTAAAACTCCAGATTATAAAACTTCAGAGCAACATGTGCAGACAAACTTGGGAGATGATCTTTCAGTCGATAAGGTTCCTCAAACTAGGGTCAACAAGGATCATCCAGTCGAGCAAATCATTGGTGATGCTTCTGCCTCTGTTCGCATGAGGAATCAATCTAAGAAACTGTCGTGTATGTTTGCTAAAGTTAAGGATACTGGGGCAATTACTTGGTACTTGTATTATTGCTTTATCTCTCAGGTTGAGCCTAAAAATGTTGGCATGGCTCTTAAAGAACCGTCATGGGTTGAGGCGATGCAAGAAGAATTGGCTCAGTTTCGAAAGCTTGAAGTATGGAAGTTAGTTGACCTACCTCCGGGTGAATCTCCTTTAACAACGCGTTGGGTTTTTCGTTGTAAACGAGATGACAAAGGTGTAGTCACTCGCAATAAGGCTTGCTTGGTGGTTAGAGGATTTGAGCAACAAGAAGGCTTTGATTACGATGAGACATTTGCACCTGTAGCTAGACTTGAAGCTATTCGATTATTTCTGGCATATGCTAGTTATAAAGGTATTAAGGTGTATCAGCTTGATGTAAAGAGTGCCTTTTTGTATGGAGACATTAAAGAAGAAGTGTATGTAGAACAACCTGCCGGGTTTGAGGATCCAGACTTTCCTAATAAAGTATATCGTCTCGATAAGGCTTTATATGATTTACATCAGGCTCCTCGATCGTGGTATGAAAAATTGTCAACTCATTTGAAGGAAAGTGGTTTTACCAGAGGTTCTATAGACAGCACGTTGTTTATTAAATGGAAAGGGAAGGACTACTTGCTTGTACAGGTTTACGTCGATGACATCATTTTTGGTTCATCTGATGACAATATGTGCAAGGAATTTGAACAGAGCATGAAGGCTAAGTTTGAGATAAGTGCTATGGGGGAATTAACCTTCTTCCTTGGACTACAGGTGGATCAACTGAAGGATGGCTTCTTTATACATCAGACCAAGTATGTCAAAGATCTTCTTACTAGGTTTCGAATGTCTGATGCTAAGGATGCTGTTACTCCCATTAAGACTAATCATGGGTTGTGTCCTGATAAGCCTAATGATCCATACGTCGATGCCACTCAATATCGGGCTATCATTGGATCCTTGATGTATCTGACAGCCTCACGTCCAGATATTACCTTTGCTATTTCTATGTGTGCTAGATATCAGGTTAATCCGAAAGAGTCACACTTGAAAGCTGCGAAACGGATTCTTCGTTATGTGAAAGCCAAGCCTCGTCTAGGTCTTTGGTATCCCATGTATGGTTCCTTTGACTTCGTAGCTTATACTGATTCGGATTATGGTGGTGACAATTCGGATAGGAAATCAACGTCAGGTGGATGTCAGCTTTTAGGGGGGAGAATTATATCGTGGCAGTGCAAAAAGCAGACATCTGTTGCACAGTCTTCCTGTGAAGCAGAGTACATTGCTGCTGGATATTGCTGTTCTCATGTGCTTTAGATACAGCAACAATTACGCGATTATGGTATGAATATCTCCAATACTCCTATTTGTATTGATAATAAGTCTGCCATAGATATTACCAAGAATCCAAAAAACTTTAAAGTCACCAAGCACATAGATATAAAGTATCATTTCATACGTGACTGTTTTGAGAAAAAGCTTATTCATTTAGAAAAGGTTATTACTGATGATAATCTTGCTGATCTATACACTAAAGCTTTTGATGGACCTCGTCTTGAGTTGTTATATCAACTCAACGGTATGAAGAATGCCGAGTAGTTTCTCTCAAAGAACTTAAATGTATTTTTCGTGTCCTTGTAGTGTTAGTTGTACATAGAGTCATAAAAGTACAAAAAGAGTTGTCTTAGTATAAGTTTGTATATATCTAGTGTCAGAAAAAATACAAAAACATCGAAAAACTAAAGTAAGGTTACTGCGCTAAATGAATAGAAGTGACGATACTTTAGCTTTTAAGCTTGCTTAATCGTAATATAACTGCTTAGTTCAGTGATTACAATTTGGGATATATCGGTAGGCACAAAGTACCAAGGTTTCCTTCAATCTGAACTTAAATTATACAATGTTCTTGTGGGAAACATATTCAGATATATGGCTGAGATTGCTTGCTTTTCAGTAATGAATTGATCTAGTCCTTAAATTTTGTGAAAGATCTAGCATTACTATAAGATTTGTTCAATGTATAAGCAAGAACCTCTATCATTCATGAGCATGAAAGTAAATGTGATATTGTTATGCAAATCAAATGAATGAAAATTAAGGGGCTAATGTGGTCTTTGAGATTCGGACAAGTATGTCCTCGGGGTATCTTTGTATACCTAGCCTACCTAAAGCTTCCAACTTGGGATAGGTTGTCAGAAAGTTCGCTATACGGATCTCATAGAAAATCACGGGTTCCTTATAAATCATGAAATGCAGAAGCAAATAAGTGAAATCACAAAGTAATTAAATTCAGTTATCTATAAAGTGTCTCATGATTTGGTAAGGATGTTTTTGAATACATTGAATATTTGTTATCTTAGTGCTTGTATCGATTACCGAAGTATATCTGAATGTGGGTTACATAAGTTCGCAAACTATTCAATGGCATATTAGGCTACTCGGGTTACATGGTGACTGTCCTTGGCCAGGGTATGTCGAAAGTGTCATAACTCAAAGGAGACTGGAAGTAACGAGTGTTTAGGAGGACAAACATACCGGTAATCGTTGTTGGGTCACAGTTCTGAACTTATAATAAGAGAATTATTTCTCACCCGCAGGCTTATGTAACATGCTAACCTGATCTAATCAGAAGTAATCAAGCATAATGTGAATAATGTATAAAGTGAAGTTAATTAGAATTTAGATTAGTTTATTATTCTGCAATTTTTATTCTGAGTTATTTTTCTTTTTATTGAGTCAAAATTGTATTTTTATATATATATAAGTTCTTATTGCACGAGAGATCCTATTCAAATTCTGAGTATATGTTTTGCTAAATTCCTTCATGAGAATTTTTAATGAGGTTGTGTGCTTTGTTTACAAAGAAGATTTTCTAATATGGACATTAATTTGTTTAAGTTTAGAAAATGATCTTTCAAGTGTTATATGAAATGTCAAAGTTATTTGTAACAAGTTAAGTATTTGATTAATAACTTGGTGACATTTTAGGGTTTGTCAAGAAATGACCTCCCTTGATCTTTTGTTAGATTTTTAGTTATTTCATATTTGTTAACCCTGTTTGAGTGTGTTTGTAGCTTGAATTTTCTGCATTATACTGTTTTGTTCTCAATGCGTTAATGAGTTCTGTAGTAAGTGTGCAGTGTTCAGGTTAAGAAGATAAAGTTGGAGTGCTGATTTCTGTTACTACATTGTTATTTACACGGATGATATCATGACGATAAGATCCTTGGTGTGTAGTGATAATATATGTGATGCAGATTTGAGCATGTGAAGGATGAATACATGAACTTGCTTTTGGAGTAGTTATTTACTTTATGATTCAGGTATTTAATGAAAATAATCAAATTTGATATTTGTTTCCTTTGAATTTCATACTGTGATTTATGACATCCTTTTGGAAACTTTACTAAGTTCGTCAGTGAATTTTTGTTGGATAGTTCATTGTTTGTTAAGTTTTGTAAGACGACATCTAGTATGGGACTTAAGTGTTTCAAGATGGTTTGCCGTCACACATATCCATGATCAAAGGAAGTTCTCGGTGTCATAATCGTCATTGGTAATGAGGTTCATATATAAATTGATTATTTTCAGGTTTGTTGATGGTTAGTGTTTAAACCATGGGTTTTCATTCAAGATTATAATGTTCGGTTATATACATACATTATGATTATGAATTTAGGTGATAAGCACGTTTTAGTACAAGGCATGAACAGGTTGCTTTCTAACGAGTTTTTGCTATGTACAGATTGCGATGAGGGGTCGTGTTTTGGAAGATCGCTTTGATGAAAATCTGGAAAATTTTCAGAAACTTAGCTGAAATCTGGAATATTTTCTGACTTTGATTTGTTCTTACGAAGATAACTGTTATTGTCGTTCTGATAGTTAGAAAGTATTTTGTCCAAACGAAGGCTATCTTCGTTTGGATAACTTCGTTTGTGGAGTTTAGCCCGACCCATAGATAGCCTATTTTTATTTCACTATATAAAGGGGTTTTTCTTCGTTTCTTTTTCACAAAAATGAAAATTACTCTTATTTTCAAGCAAAACCCTAAAACCTAAACTCTTTTCTTTTCTCTCTATCTACTTCGTTTTCTTGATTCGTTTTGCAAACTGTGATCTAAGTAAGTGTTTGATCTTATTTTCATTCACGAAAATGATCTAGGTTTTCTATGTATCTTCGATTTGATTCGTTTTGATTATATATATATTCTTGAAATCATTAACTAGTTTATTCAAACGAAGTTAGACTTGTGCAAACGAACTTAGAGATTAGTTCAAACGAATTTAGATTTGTGAACATGAACTTAGCTTTTAGTTCGAACGAAGTTAAATTGGGTAGAAACGAAGTTAACTTTCACTTATGCCTTACGAACTTATAATTTAGTTGATAAGGAACGAACTTAGCTTACGAACTTAGTTTGTGTCCAAACGAACTTAGATTTCGTTTATAAGTTACGAACTTAGAATATAAGTTATAACTTACAAACTTGCATGTCCAGTTTAGACCTTACGAATTTAGACTTCGTTAGGTGAAAATTTCAGATTAGTTCTTACGAATTTAGGATTTATCTTCGTTCCGTTATAGCTTACGAATTTAGATTCCATCTTCGTTCCTGTATACTTAACGAATTTAGAGAGTATTTTCGTACAGTTTATACTTTATGAATTCACCTTACTTTGCGAAATTATTGATTAGGTTTTTCAAGTCTGCAATTCATTTACCATGCTTATTTATATTTGTTTCGATATTGTGATTTGTTTTGCAGAAATGGCTCTCGTTCCTCGTCAGTTTGTGAAGAAACATAATCTTGCACTGAATCTTGATCCAGATCAGCATAATAGCGAACATTTTCATGAAATGTTTGCTTACATTACTCGCTCGAGATTATTTTTTGCTTTTTGTGATTCGCCTAGACTTGTTAGGCAGTATATCGATTCTTTTTGATCAACTGCACATGAAGTTATGGTTGAAGGACATAGTTTTATCCGTGCTACTGTTGGAGAAATCACATTTGATTTCAACGCGGCATCGCTTCGTACTATTTTGCATTTAGGTGCAGAACCAGAGGTAGAAGAAGAGGAAGACGTAGAGATGACTTATGAGTTTCAACTTCTTCTTCGCTGTTTTCAGAGAATGGAATTTGTTGGCCAGGTCAAACTTCCTTTTGATAAGAGTGGTTTCCAGGGAAGATGGAGATATCTGGCGTATGCATTGCTCGTGTGTTTAAGCAATCGCAAGGCTGGTTTTGATCAACTGTCTGCTCAGATTGCGTCACAGATGGTTGCATTGGTGTATAATCGACCTTATCCCTTCTCCAGATACTTTTATCAGGAGTTTATTGATCAGATTAATGCTAGGGGGAGGAAGAGATTTCTTTTGTATCCTCGGTTTGTTATGGCCATAGTTAGACACTTTTGTCCTAACTTAGTGTATGACCAAGGTCCTCGCTACGTTCTTCATGCTTGGCCTTCGCGTCTTTTTGCTGATCTTGAAGCAAATACAAGTAATGTGGCTGGTCTTCATGATCCACCACTTTTTGGTCACTTGATTAATCCAAACTATCGATCTCGTCTTGAGAATGATATGTTTGTGGATGATGATGACAATGAAGATTCTGATTCTGGTGACTCAGAAAGTTCGGAGAATGTTTCTGCTGCTGGTAATGATTCAAGTGATCAGTCTGATGGTTCTGATGATGGGAGTAATGGAGGTGTAGACGATAGTTTCGACGGTTCTGCTGCTGCAACCGAGACAGACACAGATGAATGGAATGAACGTCGAACTAAGTTGTTTCATGATGTCTCTGCTGCTTATGACAGTGATCATTCACATCAGTCGTTTGATCAAGAAGGTGTTGCTTTCCATAGAGAGCGTAGAAGTAAGGCTTGTCATGCTGTTCCAGCTGTTTCAAATTCAGCTAACTCCATTCCTGATGCTGCTCAGATTGATCCTGATGTTGCTGCTCAGCATGATTCTGAACTGCGTGGAATTTTTGAAGATATGGAAGATCCGGTTAACAGAGCCAGTTCGGTTAGTCCGGTGAAACGGAAAGGGGTGTTGAACTTCAGTATACCAGAAATAAGCGTAGACGTGTTGTGAAGCTTCTTCTGTAGCGATTCTTGATCCTCCAAGACCAACGGCTGATGTTATTCCTGTTGTTTCACAAGCACAAGTCTTACGTCCTCTGGTGACTCCTTCCTTATCTTACAGACTTCCTTCCGATTCTTCGCTTGTTCGTCGTGTTGATTTTCTGGAGACTCGGGTTCGTACTTTGGAGTCTGATCTCACTGATACCCGAGCCTCCTTGACTTTTTTGATCAACTGGGTCAAGAATCAAGGGGGAGAAGTTCCTGGAGAGGTTTGTAGATTGTCAGCGGTTCAACCAAGACGTCAGAATGACGATGATGATGCTGATAATGCTGGTGATAGGAATGATTCTCGCCCAGTTGAAGATAAAGGAAAGGGTGCAGAGACTGAGGGAGAGACAGGAGGTGATACTTCTCATGCTGGTCCTTCTGATATTGGTGCTGGTCAATACAATTAAAATGTAATCTATCTTATTTCAATACAATTACATTTCATCTTTATTATAATTATCATGATTATTCTTTCTATTTTGGTGTTCATTTTGTGTAAATTTTAATAGATGATCCAGATTATACAGATTTATTCTTTGATGGTGATGAGCTTGAGGAAGGTGAATTTGTTCCTGAACCAAATTTAAACATATTCAAGAAGCCTTATGGGTTTGATGCAGTATGGGACTCAATTCCTGAAGATCCATCGATTGAAGAAAGTAGGGAGTTGGATCTGAAGAGATCAGATGTAAGGGAAAGAATGCTTCAAGTTCCATTCAGTAGCCAAACTAAAGTTTTACACCTTGTTGTGTATGCTAAGAATGGTGATGCATTGATTCCTTCTGATTATGAGATTAATGTGACAAGACCATTCAGTCCAAATGATTTTCCAGTTCCTCTCAGAGATGATGATTCATTACATATGGTTGATCGACATGTTCCCGAGAGAAGAGTTAATGAATGGATAGTACATAGGGAAACTTGGAAACCAAATTTGTATTGGACTCATATCTCAGACAAAGATGCTGCAAAGTATAAGACAATCATCTGGAGTTGGTTTTATGATGATGAACTGAAGCTGTTTGTTCTTAAAAGACCAGAAGGTTGTCAGTACTTAGCTTGGTGTGAGAGACATTTCAGGAGTTTATGTGAAGAAGATTTACAAGAACTTGGAAATAATTGGATTATCAATCCAAGTGATGATGGTTTAGCTGATATTGTTGGTAAGAATCTTCGAAATGATTTCTGGTTGAGAAAGAACTTGAAAGATTCAGGTAAACCACAGTTTAAGATTGAACCAAGATCGAAGAAAAGAGTGGTCAAGTCAGATAAAACAGTTGAGTATGTTCAACATGATGTTAAGTGTATGATCAAAGTCCCTGCCAAGAAATGGGCACAAGATGTCTTGGATAAGATGGATAATTGGGAAATTGATCGAAATTATGGTGAAGCAAAGATGTATGCAGACTCTAAGAAGAAGATTTTGTTGAGAAGAGTGTATGATCCGATGCAGTTGGTGAACTTCTCAAGAAATGATCTAAGGAAGTTATACGATATAGAGTGTTCGTTCTTGCCATTTTGGAAGCATGAAGAAAGTCGATATCATAAGATACTTCAACTCTGCTTACATGAAGATATCCATGCGAATAGCAAAAGATTGTTGTTTGATGCATGATCAGATTTTGAAGATCGAAGAAATCGAAGGTGCTGCTGTCAAGGGGGAGTTTGTTGATGCACGTTGATGTGATAACAACAACTTAGATTTGATCTATCTTTTAGATTAAGACATTATGTTATTTTATGTCGTATCTATATATGTAATTGATAGATTATGGACTTTATGTTTTGGTAATGATCGATTACATGTTTTGGTGTTATATATATGTTATGTATGATGTTTGTTGTGTGTTATACAAGTACAAACATAATATGTGTTAGGATTCCTTAAGATGAAACACTTAGGAATATAACCAAGTATTACATCTAACGAAGATAAGGAATATCTTCGTTAGAGGCAAACGAAGATAAACTTCGTTTGGTACAAACGAAGATTAACTTCGTTACATGGACTGGGCTGCTAAGTTCGTAAGAACAAAGCCCAGCAAGCCCAGTTTCGATCTGAAACATATATATACGAATGAATACCCTAAATTGAGGAATCACATTCGACATACACATACACCAGACCACTAAGTTCGTTCTATAGCTTATAGAAACGAATATAGCATCATACGGCTGATTATTTACTTGATAATTAGCGATATACATGTTACTAATCAAACTAGTTATCTCGTGAGGATTCCGCACTCACGACATAATAATAGACGATCTCGAGAGCGATCTGTAGCTATCGAGGGATTTACAATCCAGTCATAAATTGAGGGGGGGTACATAAGAATGATGGTAGTTATATTGATTGATCATGGTTATACTCCTAGTCATAAAATTGAGGTGGAGTGTAAGAATGAAGAATCAATTTTATAACTATGAATATTTTGTGAAATTGTATGAATACGTTTGTTATGTCACAAGTGGTAACAGATTAATCGGTAAATGGATTAATTGCAAGTGGTACAGTAAGGGAAAGCTCGTTTCAATTTCGAGATTGTTTAAGAAAGATTGATCGTGGAAAACTTAAAGAATTTTGTGTAAGTATATTAACTTTTTAGGTTTAAGACGAAGATCAGGGAAAAGATGAATATTCGATGGCTACAGGTTTGGTCATTTTAATTTTTCATGTTTCCAGGAAGTTCGTAATAAACGTTGATCAATTATTCAGAAACTTTGATGAAAATTGAAGTTTAAAGTGTGTAGGAAGTGAGACTACGACCTCATAATTGAAGATGGCAGAATACGACCTCGTAATTGGTGGTTGGGAAGTTGCAAGAATTGGTTGTGGCATGCAATGGATTGAGTAAGGCAATTGGTGAAGCCTTCAAGCTGACCAAGAGGGATGTGCAGACTTCAGTTGTTGCGAATCTGCAATCCTGGGTACTTATGATTCAAAACTCTTTCTTGGCAGTTGAAAAACAAGTTGGTGAGTTGGGGAAGAGGCCAAGTGTTGATGAGAAGTCCCTTGGTGATTCTGTTGGTGAGAAGGTTTCTGAGACACTGAAATCTGTATTCTCTGAAGATCTTATTTCTCAGATTTCAGTGTCAGTAGCATAAAAGGTTGAAGAGAAGGTCAGGTCGATGGTTTCTGAAGTCTCCAAGGCAACAAATGACAAGGTTGACAAAGCTGTTAATGAAATGAAAAATTCTGTGTCAACTCTTGATCAACAAGTTCAGAACCAGTCGAAGCAACTAGATGAAATCCTGGCCTTGCTCAAAAAGCAGTCAGAAGTCATTGCTCCTCCTTCTTCCTCACTCTCTGAAGATGATAAGAAACTGTTAAGGGATGTTCTGGAGCATGTTAAGCTAAACTTGAACTCTACTTTCAGGTTAAGAGCTCAGTTTGCCACCATGTCAAAAGGCATTTCTGACAGCATTACACAGCAGAATTGGGAACCTCTGCAGGGCATGCAGAAGGCCATTGACTTATATGCTAAGATGCCTGTGGAGATTCCCAAAGGGGGAAGTTATGTGCCAATTGGTCTGCTTGCCAGCTCTCAGGAATTAATTGAAGCGACCAAGAGGCAATCTGAGTCTGAGGGGGAACATCTGAAGGAACAATCTGAACCCCAACCATCTGAACAAGCTAGAAAAGACAAAGGTAAAGCTTAGATGGTTGAGGATCCAAAGAAGAAGGGTGCTAAGGATTCTGGTTTTGTGGTAGGTGAGAACGTTGATGAGCATGGTTATCCATTGCTAGATTTGGATGCTGATCAGAAAAAGTTGGAAGCCTTTCAAAGACAAGTCTCCAACCAGTTTATTATGTGGAGAGAAACAAAAGAAAAGGAAAGGGCCCAACACTTGGCAATGGGTACCATTGATTTAGTGGATGCTGCAGCTTTTGGTCTTACTGTGGAACGATATCAGAAGATCAAACATGATGCAAGAGTGCAGAAGGCCTTGGAAGAAATGGTCGAGTATGATTATGGGGTGAAGTATTCTCCCTTAGAACAAAAGCTGGACCATCTGACTGGCGTCTGGATGCTGAAGATCCAACAGAAAATGAAGGCCAAAGTTGAGATGGAGGAAAAATTATTTGGGAAGATCAGTTCTCCAAAAAGAAAGGCTACTGACGCACCCTCTGGCTCAAGGACTGCAAAGAAGTAGTTATATCTTTTTGTAAATATTTGTACTTGTAAATATATTATGGCAATGAGTCGAGATGTACTTTTCAATGTATTTTATTTATTGCTATAAACAAAATACAAGAGTTGTTGCGGAACAAAGATAATCACACTTGTGAAAATATCTAAACAACCCCAGAAATACAAATGATCTATGCGACGAGGAATTACTCGTGAGAATACTTAGAGTAATCTCACACGTTGCAATTGCCCAAGTTCCAAGCAATATTGCAAGTGTGAGAAGTCTTATACTTATAGGCAAACATGTCCTGATGACATGGCAATATGCCGTACTAAATATGGTTGGATGGATTTTTGGGACATATCCATAACATGCTTGTTTAAGGTAAAGTATGTAAGTTTCTTTGATGTGACTTGACATACTTTATTCCCAACCTTTTGCTAAAATTTTCCCAATCCCAGGTTGATAGTAATTAACCGGGTAAAGGTAGTTAAAGCTGCAAAAAGACTTTCCTCATAATCAGTGAAAAAGTGTTGTAATTACTTTTTCACTGAGCCTCTTCAGATTCAACTTCAGGTAAGATCTTCTCTGAGCTCTGCTTCTGAGATGATCTTCTTCTTCAGTCTTCAGTCTTTGACTTTCGTCTGAACGTCTTCAGTGTTGGTTGATTCTGAATCTGAAGTGAAGCTTCAGTGAGCTTTATTCTGAATGACTTCAGAATCCTGAGCAAGTTTTCTTCACTGAGCCTCAACTATTTTGAACAAATTATACTTAGTCGATTTTCGACCTAACAGTTTAAGTTAGAAAAACAAACAAGAAAATTTTCTTAAGGCATCATGATCTATGAGATGTCCTTAGAACTATTTTTACAACTTAAACAAAAACTTGTATTTTTAGACTTACAAACTTGTATAGATAGAAGTCTAAAATACATGTACTATTTTAGAACAAATAGGGGGAATTTGTTAGGTCGAAAATCGACCAAGTATAATTTGTTCAAAATAGTTGAAGTTCAGTGAAGAAAGCTTGCTCAGGATTCTGAAGACATTCAGAATAAAGCTCACTGAAGCTTCACTTCAGATTCAGAATCAACCAACACTGAAAAACGTTCAGACTGAAGTCAAAGACTGAAGACTGAAGAAGAAGGTAATCTCAGAAGCATAGCTCAGAGAAGATCTTACCTGATTGAAGAATCTGAAGAGGCTCAGTGAAAAAGTATTTACAACACTTTTTCCCTGATTACGAGGAAAGTCTTTTTTGCAGCTTTAACTACCTTTACCCGGTTAATTACTTTATACCTGGGATTGGGAAAGTTTTAGCAAAAGGTTGGGAATAAAGTATGTCAAGTCACATCAAAGAAACTTACATACTTTACCTTAAACAAGCATGTTATGGATTTGTCCTACAAATCCATAAATGCATCCAACCATATTTGTACGGCATATTGCCATGTCATCAAGACATGTTTGCCTATAAATATAAGACTTCTCAGACTTGCTAAAATGCTTGGAACTTTGGCAATTGCAACATGTGATATTACTCTAAGTTTTCTTACGAGTAATTCCTTGTCGCAAAGATCATTTGTATTTCTAGGGTTGTTTAGATATCTTCACAAGTGTGATTATCTTTGTTCCGCAACAACTCTTGTATTTTGTTTATAGCAATAAATAAAATACATTGAAAAATATATCTTGACTCATTGCCATAATACTTGAATATAATTAGTACTTATATTGTTTCAAGCACTCGTTATTTATTGTTTATATCTATATCTGGATCGTGGTTCATAACTAGTCTTTGTCTAGATTCGAACCACTTGCCAGTCGGGTTACTTGATATACTTGTGTTTATTGCTAACCTATTTTATATCTTGTTATATCTTGTTCTCGTGTTACATCTTGTGTAGGTGGACTCACATAGAATGATTGTATAAGTTAATTAATAATTAAGGGTAAAATGGAAATTTCGCATGTCCCAAAAATGTTAAATTTTCAATATGAGATTATAATTTTTATATAGTAGTAACCAGTCCTTATTAAAGATTGATTTACCTTATCATAGAGGTGATTTCAAAAGTACTCTCAATTAAGTTTGAGACTTATAAAGGATGTAGGAGATCAAACAAAGTTGGTGTAGTCATGAAGTTCATTCTTTGTGATTTGATAGACGTAGGCTTGAGTCTCACTCACATCACTTTGTATGATATTGCAAGGCAATAAAGAGTTGGACCTTGAGTTTATGGGCTTGCCAAGGTCCTGCCAGATCGTGCAGACAAGGGGCACTCCTGGTTTCCCTTGCTTTCAAGTACGACTTTAAGACAATTTGTTGGTCCACAATCCCAATACACCATGAGCCAGCTAGCCTTTAAAGAAAGGATCTGAGTAGCCTACTCTAATCTTTACAACAACAAAAAAAAGGAGAAAAAAACATGTTCTCATCATACTTGAAACGAGGAAACGCATTATGGTACAAAAACTAGCAAGTTATTTGGATTGATACAACCCATGTCTCTACTAGTAAATGGGTTCATGTCAGAAAAGAAACAATACAAACTCAGTTAGTGGCGCATAATGATGAGGATACCGGATGAACTTTATATTCATTAGTCCTTGCTGTTATATTTATGAAAGCACATCATGATGTTCTCGGCAATCAACTTGAATCATCCATTATTGAACTTAATAGCGGCAAAATGACAAATAGTCTTGTGACTTTTATCTTAAGAGAAAGTGAATTGAAGTTTTAATTAAATGTTGAATTAAGTGATATTCAAAAAGTTTGGAGGCAAATTCAGAGGATAGCCTGTTCAAACTTTTTATATTTTTGTTAGGTAGATAGACTAATTATATTTTGGGATGTTATCATTGTCTCTATTAGTTAGTTTTTTAGCTATTATGAATCATACTCGTATAAATGCTTCCGCCAACTAACATGGCATCCTTAACTAAGATCCATTTAACTTTGAAAAACCGAATATTAGAATGCTAAAGGACGATGTGCTTAGCTAAAGAGAATAAAATTAAATAAACACAAAAGCACTAAACGAATATAATTTTATTGTCCTTTACACTTCAGAAGAAAACAAACTAATTGTGTTTCTGAGAATCTCATAGTAAACTTTTTTTTTTACAAACAATCTATGATTCTCATTGTGGCGAAGGATCCAAACTGGCGAGTTCACCCTTAAACTTATACCATATACCTTTGGGAATCTTTTGCTTCTTAGATATCCACTACCAATCTCAACTATGAATTCACATTTAATACTATATCATATTATACCAATTTCACTAAATGTGTACATTACATTCACTCTAACAGTTCGTGACTATAACAATATTTTGGTATATAATTTCAAAAAATCAGCTGCTAATATAAAAAAATGGCAAATGTAGTAGTTGAAATGAATATGTGTTATGTTTTTGAAGAAAGTCTGTCAATGTTTGAAATGGACAAAGAGCGAAGACCATACCACAAAAACTGTAGTTGCGCTTTGCATAGGGTGGATGATCAAACTCATAAAGCTTGTTTGCATCACACAAGAATGTCTTATGGTAGGAAACTATCATGGAAGAAATGTTCATTGATTTTAGTGCCTTTCACTAATATCACTTTGTGAGATATCGGAGGGCAACGAAGGATTGAACCTTGCGTTCGGTCTTGAGTAAGAAGAGGGTTTACGGGCTGCAAGTTCCTGCCAGATCATGAAGAAGAGGAGTGCTCCTGGTTTAATTCCTTCGCTCTGACGTTCGAACTCATGGCATTGATTTGGTCCTGGGTAACCAATCTCGATACACCGTGAGCCAGCTAGAAGTTAATGATGGATATAGGTAGCCTCTATTAGGGAGTGGGGAGTGGGTCGATGAGGGGAGAGATACCGTGATGAGGGGAGGTGAGTGCCAATCCTTACAATGGATACCATGATGAGAGGAGAAGAGAGGTGATGGCAGTCTCTCTATCTCTCACGACTTTGTAAGGATTGAATGACATGATGAAAAAGGTGGTGAAGGGAGGGGAGAGGTATTCCTTGTATGAGAGACGAGATGGGAAGGGAGGGACATTCCTTGCATGAGAAAGGGGAGGGATAGAAGCCAAAAGAATGTAAAAAGATGGTGAGGACACTCCCCACTCCAAAAAAAAAGGGGAGACAAAAAAATAGCAAAGGCGTGCACAAAAAACGGTAATACTTGGAAGAGGGAAATGTATTACCACTATATGGTACAAGTAATCTACAATGAAATGTCATTCTCAACGGGAAGAAGCAATCTTCAAGCAGTTTCGGATTTCAAACATTGGCCGGTTAGAAGTATGCAATCTTGAACAACATTAAAGGCCTTTTGTAAACTAAAGCTCCTAACGCATAATTAAAACAATAGTTCCGAATTCGAATATATAAAAACTCAAAGTAACATATAGGTGGTGTAGAAATGTGTCATGATATTAATAATATTATTAGCTTTGTGTATATTTTTGAAGTAACCATTTTCCATGTTCATCGAGTAAATATATTTACCATTGCAAGTATATGCTTTTGGATTCCATTTGTATTTTATTTAACTTATGAATACCAACATAAGAACAAAATAGAATTTATGAATTTTTCCCCTAGCTAGAAAGCTTGACATACTAAACTAACATCCATTTCACTTGGAATAAATCGATATTTAGAATAAAGAATATGCGGACACTGGAAACGTATTTGTTAAATACTCAATAAGAATACAAAAAACATTAAAAGAGACAAATTTGGATATAATATCAATATTCCTTTCACATAAGTTGTGCAGAAATACAAATCCATGATTTTTCTTATAATATAGCCCTACCCAAGGGTTGATCTTAATTTGCATAGGGCAAAAGATGAGACACCACAAGCTTGTTTTCATTATATGACATAGACATACAAAATATGAATAAAAGTAATTAATTGTTCTAGAACACTTTTCATATTTCCTCATAATTTTAAACCGTGTTGTCTCCAAATATGTAAAAAAAAAGTTAAGACCTGGCTCAAGCTAAAAAGTAGATCCTAAAACAATATTAGAAAATCTCATGAATTATAATAAAAATATTTAAGGAAATACTTTTTACAAACATAATAATAATTAATTAAAGCTCTAGAAACAACGACTCAATTTACTAACTTCACTTACTAGTTCATTATATATTCTAATTACTAACTCAAAAGTATAATAATGGGGAAAAATGAAATCTACATGTTCCATTCAATATTACAATCCATGGTATTTGGACTTTTGTGTCATTACTATATATATAAATTTGAATTTTGGGGTTTCGTGCCAAAATGTTTTTTTTTATTTTGTTTCTTTTTTAATTTATGTTTAACTCATCCATTTGCAATATTGGTCCTCATTAGCTAACGACCGTTATTTTTAATTTGAATGTTTAACGGGAGTTATGGAAACTATTGCAGATGAGGTCCTTATCTTTAAAGGGAGTTAGATCCTTTTTTTTAAGTGTCTTAACAATCATTTAATGTTATTTGAGTTTGTATATTGAGAGATTGACTTATGTTACTCTTGTTACTCTTTTGTTAAGTTCTGTTTGGATGTATAACTGGAGTTACGCAACATGTCCTAATTATCGTTGAATGCTATATGAGTTTGTAAATTGAGAGATTGACTTATGTTACTCTTTTATAACTATTATTAAAACATTACTTTACTTACAATACGTCCGACCCGCAACGAAGTGTGCGTTAATTAGATTTCGTGCCAACATTTTATTTATTTATTTATTTTTTTTTTAATCTTTATATGCTTTTCTTTTCTTTCTTTCTTTTTTTTATCTTTTATTTTTTTGGTTATGTTTTCATTTGTTTATTATTTCCTTTTTTATTACTAACAACCATCTTCTACCAATGAAATTACATATCTATATGTCGATATAAATGATTGATTCAAGTATTAGTTTTACGTATATGTAGTCCATGTTATTTACCGTTTTCGTGTATGTTTGATCATGAGAATGAAGAGCTCAATCATAAAGAGGGTTTAACTAAGAAAATCGTCAAGATCTCCTACGAAGTAGTGCAAACCTAATAAATTCTTGGCGAATCTAAGGTGTAAGATGATTTTTCCATAGAGATGTATCGATCTGTGGAAGATATAGATGTAATATGATTTTTATATAATGATTGATTGATGATGAATGTATATGATTGTATGATATACTGCTACTGTATATTCTCTGTTATTACAGAGAATTTGTATAAAGTGTGTGTATTGAATTGATAGTAAATGATTGTATGTGAATGCTAACAACCAAATGATTGAGGGTATTTATAGACACCCAACTTAGGGTTTTCTTGTACATGGGCCGTACTGGGCCGCTGGCCCAAATTCCAAGGTACGAGGCATTGAACATTAGAAAATTATGATTTGTCACTCTTTACACGTCACCTTCATTCAAGTGTAAAAACATTTGATAACATTGAGCTTGCATAAGTATTTAACATCTAAACCGAATGTTCAAGTTCTCGAACAGGTTAGGCTTAGACTGAGTGTGGGTTCAGGTTCTTAGGATCCGACCATTGGATTTTCCTTTCCTTTAGGGTCTGATAGACTTCCTAGGATCTGCTAGACCTCTTAGGATCCGACCTTACTTCTAAATTCCTTCTGTCCTCCTAGGATCCGACCTCAGGTCCCACTGGCTGATCATCTCTAGGATCCAACTTTCAGTGTTCGCTTTTAGGATCCGATTTCGAGTGCGGGACACACCTGATAGCCGATCCTGCTAGTTCCGATCTTAGGCTTATAATATATATTAATATATATATAAATGTTATTTCAATCCTCTTTCTTTAAACGTGTGGATCGATCCCTCAGCCTCTAGGCTTAGAAGTCTTTTTCTTTCTTCTAAGGTCCGACCTTTTCTCTGTGTTAGGATCCGATCTCTTTCTCTCTCCAACTTCTTTCCTGATCTTATTCCCTTAGTTTTAGCCTTATACACACACACACACACACACACACACACATATATATAATAAGCCTTGTGACTAGCCTTCCAAGATTCGATTCCATCTGTTAAGGTCCGACCTTCTTTCCTTTAAGTTTCGATCCTTCAATACTCCAAGCTTAAACCTCCTAGCTTCGGCACAATGTATATAAATACATATATCTATCCAATCTAAACTCTTAGATTTCGGAATCTGTTTCATCGAACAGATCTTTCTTTTTATCTTCTTGAATGCCGATTTACATATATATAAATTAGGGTTTGTTTTGGTGAGATTTCACCATAATCATCAAGTCCCCCAAGTTTGGAGGTAAGGATTTCACACAGACTTGGATTCAAACTTTATGCTTTCTCTTCTTAATATTTTCCATTTTCAGGTTCTTTTTTGCGGCTATAACATTGAGGACAGAGGAGAGAAAATCAAGCCTAACACAGGTATAACTCTTTCTTTTTCTTTTCGAATTGGGTTGTTAGGTCCAGATTTACGGGACTCGCTCCAGACGTAACTACTGGAGCCCTCTGAAGATTTGTCCAGAAATTATGTGAAGACCAGTGAACAACTTACTTGTATAGAAATCTGGATTCCACCAGATTTGTTCAATGGACTTCACTCCAGTCAAGATCTTTCCACTGAAGAACATTCTCACTGAAGTTGAAGACTGAAGTCTGAAGAAAGAAGTCTGACAAATAGCGGAGCTCACTGGAAGACTTACCAGATCTCCTGACTGGAGTCCTTGTCAGTATTCTAGACCTTACAAGTCTGAACACTGATTACGAGGAATTGACTTTATGCCTTTACATGCCTTTAACTGGACAATCCATTTGTCTTTTGTTAAAAGCCTTACACGCATGTAAAGGTGGTTGGTTAATTAGAAGACAAGTCACTATCATGTGACTTTATTCTCGTACTTTAATCAATGCTTTTAAGGAATTAATGTAATTTCCTTAAATGCATGTAACCATATTTGTACGGCAAAAAGAATATTATATTTATTCTTTTTGCCTATAAATACCAAGTCACTTCCTCGTCCAAATTACATACTTTTACAATTTGGTGCCTTTGCTCAAATACTCTCGATCTAAACAGTCATACTTCACAACTTTAAGTATTTCGATCAAAGAGTTTATTTAGCAAAGATTAGATCACTTGTAATTCATAGGTTGTTTAGATACTTACTTTGTAATATCTTGTTCCACAACAACCTTGTATTTTATTTAACATCAATAAATAAAATACACTTGAAAATTACATTGTATCTCACCATTTACTTATTTGCTTATCTTTGTATTGCTTAAGTACGTATTACGTTATATATATTATAGCATTTATATTCATCGTAATACTAGTCCAATCTAGTGCTTACTTGATATTTAATACTAGTCATCTCTAGTGATTACTTGACTTGTTATTCTACACTTGTGGGTTAAACCATTGAGTGAGGGACTTTACATTTGGTATCAGAGCAGAAGACTAACATACTTGCCTAGATCTACATTCTCTCGATGGCCAACCCAGAGATACATAAGGAAACCCTTTAAATGTTGGACCTCCACCCATAAATGAATTTGAACAAACCAATGACCATACTAACAATAATCCACCACCACCTCCTATTCCTGCTTCTCCACACGTGCATGTGCACCACTCGAATACTCCTGTTCCCAAATTCAGTGGGAATGGTGATGAATTTGGCACGTAGAAGGCTAGGATGTTATTACATGTTACTGGTTTTGAGAGGAATATGCTTAAAATTTTAAATGAAGGACCCTATATTCCTAGAAGTCCTCTCAATCCACTTCTTGATCCAACTGGAGCAAGATCTGGGAGGGAAAAGAGAGAGGAACATTGGTCTGAAGAGGAAAGGAGACTTGTCAATATTGACACTACTTTAAAAGTCATGATCCTCGGGGTCGTTCCTGAAGCTCTAATTCCTACACTAGTGCTTTATCCCACTGCCAAAAGCATGTGGGATGAACTAGTGAACCAGTATGAAGGTGGTGATGATACTATTGTTACCAGGAAAGTGGCTTTAAATAAGAAGTACGAGTCATTTTTTGCCCTACCTAATGAATCATTAACTGGTACCTACACCAGATTTATGTCTATCATAAACCAGTTAAGAGGGCTTGGGGTAGAGAAGGACAAGGACATACTTCTTGAAAAATTTTGTGATATTCTTCCTTCAAAATGGTCTCATATGATTGTGGTCTTGAGACAAGGTAAAACCTTGCATTCCCATACTCTGTCATCTTTTTATGGAGCCTTCAGATTCACTGAAGAGAATCAAGCCCAGAGAATTGAGGCTGGAAAAAGATGCTATTAATCATGCTTCCAGTAGTTCCCCTGTGGTTAGTCATACTGAACCACCATGTGCAACATTAACGTCTTCCGAGAATGTATTTTCTATGAAGAAGATGATGTCTGAATTAATGGATTCTGGAGTCATGAATAATATCTCTCCAGATTATGATGAAACTAATAGTGATGATCTAATGGCTATGATGGCTAAAACGTTTAACCGTTTCAAAGCCAGAGCTAGTAGACCCACTGGACACAATGCACCCAGTTCTTCCACTGATAAGACCAATTTGACATGCTTTAAGTGTGGCAGAAAAGGTCATTTCATGAAAGAGTGCAAGTCCAATCAGTTTGTCTCACAATCTGGTCCATCAACTTCTTATAACAAGCCTGATGATAGCTACAGATTAAAATACAAAAAGCTTAAGGCTCAAATTGCTCTCATGTCTGCAGAAAAGGATAATAATAAATGCATGGTGGCAAAAGAAGAATGGGTTCCCTCTAATGACTCATCAGTCGATGATGAAGAGGAAAGAGATTGTTGTTATATGGCTCTAGCTGATGAAGAGCATCTGGTGAAAGAAGATGTCACATCTGGAAGATGGGTGGACATTGTCATTAAAAAGGTAATAGATTATGACAAAGAAACTGATCCTGAGTTAAAATTGGCCATTGCTGAAGCTTTAAACTCTGATTTAATGTTTGTGGAAACTGTTCGTTCAGAAATGTCAAATAATTTTGAAACAGATTTTTCTGAAATGACAAACTTACAATCTAAGTTAAAAGAATTGCAAGATATTGAACTAGCTTTCAAAGCACAAGTTTTGGTTACTGAACAACTGGTCCAAGAAAAGGAAGAACTGGAAAATCTTTTATCAAAAGAAAAACTTGTTACCTAGTCATGGCTTGAGACCAAGAAACCATAAGATGATGCACGTAACCAGTACCCCTCCCAAAAACGTGCATATCTGGGGGTGATGTAAATGCTGCTGCATTAATACCTATTGTTGACCGACTGCCTGAAGTGTTAAAACCTAGCACTATCTATGATGAACCAACAACACCCAAAACTTGTATTATTCCTCCTGTTCAATTGTCTGAGGTTAAGACTGGAGCTCCAAAGATGAATGCTCCAGTCAAGAAGGTTAAGCAGAATAAACCTTTGCCTCAATCATCTTCTAAAGAACCACAGGTTCAGGAAAAGAAGAATGTTGTTCCTCCACCTAAGCCAAAAGTACAGTCAACTGGAAAGGCTATGGTGTCATCTGAAGAAAATATTTTGTTAAGGTTGGAGAGTCAGTTTCAACTACTGGCTTGTCAAGTTCAAAGTAGTAATGCAAGAATTAACAATTTTGAGGGTACTTCATCTGGCCCTAAACAAAATACAAAACCTTTTTCCAAGAAAGAAAAATCGAGCACACCTATTGATAAGAAAAAGAAAAAGGTTTCAAAACTGTCAGCTCCAGTGGTGTTTGCTGAGAAACCCACTATTTTTGAAAGTGAAATCAACCAGATACCTGCTGGGATCCATCCTTGTGGATCCAGAGAACCCATCAGTCGATGGGTTCGCAAACCTTTAAACTAATAATCTGGTGGATATGCAGGGCGATCGAAAGAAATATATTTGGTTTCTTGACAGCACTGCTGGCAGGACAATGACCGGATGTAAGACCCTGCTGGAGGAGTTCAAAGTTTCAGACGGACCCTCCATTACTTTTGGAAATGATGGTTCTGGAAAGACTGAGGGATATGGTGTTCTGAACAATGGTCAAGTCAAATTCAGACGAGTGGCTTATGTAAATGGGTTGAAGTATAATCTCATAAGTGTGAGCCAGTTGTGTGATGATGGCTACCAGGTGTTATTTAACATCTCTCAAGGCATCGTATTTAATAAGGATTGGAAGGTAGTATTGATTGCTCCCAGAAAAGGGAATGTGTACATAATGGATATGGAAAGCGCTCCTTCAGAGCAATGTTTCTATACCAAGGCTGATGAAGACACAAACTGGCTATGGCATAAAAGGTTGTCCCATTTAAATTTCAAAAATATCAACAAGTTGTCTAGAAAATAACTCGCAGATGGGATACCTTCTGTCTCTTTCAAAAAGGAAAGGCCATGTCCAGGATGTGAGATGGGGAAGCAGAAACATACCAGTTTCAAGACAACAGAATTTTAGCATATCTGAACCTCTTCATATGCTTCATATGGACCTCTTTGGTCCAGTGAACGTTCGGACTCGTGCTGGTAAGAAATATACCCTAGTAGTTGTAGATGAATACTCCAGATTTTGTTGGGTAATATTGCTTAGATCAAAAAATGAAACTGCTGCTGAAATCATCGCTCTTATCAAGCAAATTGAACTCAAATACAAGCGAAAAGTGTGTCAGTTAAGAAGTGATAATGGAACAGAATTCCAGAATGCAACTCTGGAGAAATTCTGCACTGACACTGGCATCTCCCAGAATTTCTCATCAGCACATACACCAGAACAGAATGGAGTTGTAGAAAGAAAGAACAGCACGCTGATAGAAGCTGCCAGGAGTATGCTTGCTGAATCTGGTCTTCCTAAAATGTACTGGGCTGAAGCAATTGCAACCGCTTGTCATACTCAAAATCGCTTAGTATACGTGAAGAGACACAAGAAGACATCCTATGAAATATTGAGAAATAGAAAACCAAATATTGGTTATTTTCACGTTTTTGGATGTCCAGTTTTCATCCTGAATGACTCCAGTCAGTTAGGCAAATTTGATGCCAAAGCTGATGAGGGATATTTCTTAGGATATTCAGCCATTCGCAAAGCCTTCAGAGTCTACAAAAAGAGATTGGAAAAGGTCCAGGAGTCAATACATGTCACATTTGATGAGTCAAATGAAGCAATCAATAAAAGGCCAACCCTCAATTCTCCCCCAGAAAGTCCAATTATCTTTGGTGAATCTGATCCTATCAACTTCAATAAAGATTCATCTGAAGATGCTTCCAGTCATCCTGACTTGGAACCAGTGCAATTTGAAAAACTTCCAGTAATACTTCATTCTATCCTTTAATAAGTTTCAAACTACCCTCTGAACTTGTTATTGGATCAGATGTTCGTACTACTTCTCTAGTATCAGATTCAATTGATTTTGAGCCAGTAATCCAAGAAATGCCGTTAAATGAAGAATTTCATGATGCAAATCGTGATCTTACAGATTCTGATGAAGATGCTGAAGTTGTCTGGCAAGATCCTACTCCAGAAAATCAATTGAATTCTTGCACTGATATTGTTGTAAGAAACAATCCTGGTCAATACTCTAAGTGGACAAAAGCTCACCCAATCAACCAGATTATCGGTGACTCCAGTAGAGGGGTTCAGACCAGAAGTGCCTCTAGTGAATAATGTTTATATGTCAGCTTCTTATCACTGATGGAACCGAAGAAGATTGACGAGGCAATGAATGACCCAAGCTGGGTGATAGCTATGCAAGAAGAGCTTCATCAGTTCAAATGAAATAAAGTTTGGAATCTGGTTCCTCCTCCAGTTGGCAAGAAAGAACCAATTGGAAGCAGATGGGTCTTCAGGAATAAAGTTGACGAAGATGGTCATGTGGTCAGAAATAAGGCCAGATTGGTGGCACAAGGGTACGTCCAGACAGACCTTGACTTTGAAGAATCATTTGCACCAGTAGCAAGTTTAGAAGTCATCAGAATGTTTTTAGCCTTTGCTGCTCATCATAAATTCAAGGTCTACCAGATGGACGTAAAAAGTGCATTTTTGAATGGAGAATTAGAAGAAGAAGTTTTTGTCAAGCAAACTCCAGGTTTCATTGATGAAAAGCATCCACATTGGGTATATCGTCTGGACAAGGCACTGTATGGCCTCAGACAAGCCCCTCGAGCCTGGTATGATACTCTGACCAAACACTTATTTATTCTTCATGAAAGAGGTAATCTTCTGTTTGTACAAGTTTATGTTGATGATATTATCTTTGGTTCTACTGATGAATCTTTGTGCAAGAAATTTTCAAAAATCATGTCTTCAAAATTTGAAATGAGTTTAATGGGTGAATTAACATTTTTTCTTGGACTCCAGATTAAACAAACCAGTGATGGTATTTTTATTAATCAAGAAAAATATGTTAGAGATATTTTAAGAAAATTCGATATGAATTCTTCACCCTCAAAATCAACTCCTATTTCTGCACCTTTAACAATAGATTCAGACCCTGATGGGAAGCCAGTGAACACCACTGTCTATAGAGGCATGATTGGTTCACTAATGTATCTAACTGCCAGTAGACCAGATATAATGTTTGCAACATGTCTTTGTGCCAGATATCAGCCTAACCCAAAAGAATCTCATCTAGCGGCTGTAAAGCGCATTTTGAAGTACCTTAAAGGTACTCCCAGTTTGGGTCTTTGGTATCCCAAAGGCTCAGGCTTAGATCTAATGGGTTATTCAGATTCAGATCATGCAGGTTGTAAGATAGACAGGAAATTCACTACTGGTGGATGTCATTTCCTTGGTGGCAAACTGGTGAGCTGGACCAGTAAGAAGTAAACTTCAGTCTCTTTATCCACTGCTGAAGCAGAATATGTGTCTGCAGCCAGTTGTTGTGCTCAGATACTCTAGATGAAGCACCAGTTGCTTGATTATAGTATTAAGTACTCAAAGACTCCTATCTTTTGTGACAATACCAGTGCCATTGCTATCTCAAACAATCCAGTCATGCATTCCAAGACGAAACACATTGATGTCAGGTATCATTTTATTCGCGATCATGTAATGAAGAATGATGTTGAAATCCATTTTATTCCCACTGATAAACAACTTGCTGACATTTTTACAAAACCTTTGATTGAAAAAACATTTCAAAATCTTGTCAGTGAGTTGGGAATGTTGAACCCTTAATCTGGAACCTTGTTATGAACGCCTTTGTGACACTGGCAGGGTTCTTTGATTCCAGATTTATAAATCTATACTAGTAAAGCTATCGAACGCCTTTGTGATACTATCTTTGCACTGATAGATTTATGGATCACCATTCCAGGGGGAAGGACTCAGACCACATTTTGTTTATATATATATCTAAGTTTCAGGGGGAATTTATTAATTTATTTTCTCACTAGACAAATTTTTCTGAAAAATGTTTCTAGTACCTTGTAAATGTGTCCCTCTCATTAATACTGGATAAGTTGATGTGCATGTTTGAAGTAACTTTTGTTGCTTTGTAAATGTGTCCCTCTCATTTGTTTATATTAGTTGATGTGCGTGTTTGAGGATTACCAGAATGGTCAATCTGGGTACTTACTGGAGTGTCCCTCCAGTGTACCAGTAATGCATGTTCTACTGGCCTAATCCACCAGTGAAACTGGAGTGTCCAGTCAACCTCCAAATGCATTAAAATGAGTCTGTATGTGTCAAATATTTCTTTTTAATATTTAAGGATAGTGCATGCCAACCTTACAAATGTTTCATCTGGACAGTTACTGTTTACCTTACGTGGCATGACTTTTTCAATTTAAATGATGGTTTTGTTACCTTGGGAAGACAAAAAAGTGCAAGTTGGTAATTTTTGTGGGCTGTCAACCGTCATACATTTATGTGTGATGGGAAACATTAAATGCGGATGTCAAAACCGATCAAAACTGTTTTGAACTTTTTCAAACTTACCGTTTTGAATTCCATTTTCTCTTTCCTCTATAAGTACTCGCATTTACCTTCACTTTCAGATTTATCTCGAAAGTCATTTACTCCCAAATCTTCAATTTCCTTCATTTATTTCTTTCATTCAATTCCAATCATCACTATCTCTTTTTTTAATTTTATTTGTAAAACCCTAAATTCTTTCAATTTCATATTTCTAATGGCTCCCAGAACAATAAATTGTGACAGAAATCTTCTCACCGACAACTATACTCCTCCTGCAAACGTCACTAAAGCTCATGACATCATCATCGATTCTGACAAAATCAGGATCAACATGCACAACTGGATGGCAAAGCTTGTCGGAACCCATGATCCTCAATCTATTATTGGATGACTAAATTCTTTCTTTCTTAGTTGTCCATTATATGGGGCTCTTACTATGAATCCAGGGAAAATGTACCATGGTTATTTGTGCGAATTCTGGTATACTGCTCACTTTTAGGCAGGTGATGATCATACCATTCATTACACCTTGAAAAAGGGATCTTGTCCTCGTACAATAACTGTCGATTCTTTACGAGATGCCCTTCGTCTGAACTATTTTTCTGAAAATGAATTACCATTACAACTTCCTACTGGCATCAATCTTAGGGAAGTGTGTAGGCAGATGGGTCACACTGAAATTCTTGATTAGCAGGGTGTGTTAAAAAGAAAAGGTACTATCTATATGAGTAAACTCACTGATTCTTGGAGATTCTTTTTTACTCATTTGGTAGAATGTTTGGGAAGTGGATCTGGAGGGCTTGATCAAATTAACCAGACCCAACTTATGATTGCATATTGCCTATGGCATGGGCTCAGGTTTGATTTTGCCCAAATTCTTTGGAATGATTTGGCTGAAAGAATAAAGGTTCATAAAAGAAAATCCCATGTTCCCTTCATTCGTTTCCTGTCTTTGATTTTTAAGCGTGCACTTGGAAATGAGTATGATTTTGACACCAGTCATTTTTCTATGGCTAAGCACTTGAGGGATCTCAATAACTTAGTGTCCAAAAGTGATGAAGTTGAGATCCCAGTTGTTATGACTGAAAGCTTTCGGAGGGAAACTACTGATGCATCACCTCCAGTGGATTCAGAAGAAACCCAGGGTGGTCCTCAATTCAATATAGACACTCTTAGGGAAGTAGAAAATCAAGAATCTGAACAACAAAATGTGGTTATTCCAGATTCCTCCCAGATAGACTTAAACAGAATTGTAATTGATCAGGCTGCAGATCAAACCACCTTCTGGGATGGAGATGAATCATCCTTGGACTTGTCTAATTCTGGTCAAGTTCAGGATTTATTTGGTGAAGCTCAGTCTATGGAGGCAGATCTCCAGAATCCTGTCTCAACTTCAATCGATCTCCCCATTGATATCATTCCTTCAGAAACTCCAACTCTTACTCTACTCCAATCTGAACAAACTGTGATGCCACCTCCTCCACCACCTCCAATTTCTTCAGCCACACCATACATAAATCCTCTTCCTTCTATTTTAATTCCTTCACCTCAATCAACTCAAAATCCTCCACAGTCAACTGAGAGACCTCCAGTTTTAAATATTCCAGTCTCAAGTGCTCCAGACTATACTGCTGCTCAAATCGAATTTCCTATACATGACAGAGTCGAGACACTCATATCTGTTGTTCAAAGAAGTGAATCTGGACCTTCTTCTATACTAGTGGGATTCTCTTCTTCATCTTCCACCGAAGTCCAAGGCCTTTTACACAAAGTGGCCGACTTGGAGAAATCCCTCCTGTCATCCTCTCAGTTTCTCTCTGATTTCAAATCTGCCATGACTAATTCCTTTCGGTCAGAGTTGAACACCTTCTCTGGGAATGAACAACTGGTATTTGATAAACTGAATGAATTGGTACTTGCCACTAACAATTTCCAAGAATCTTTCAAAGTGGTAGTCCAGGAAATGAACGAAAGATCCTCTATCTCAGTTTCTAATGTCCAAACTGCTGTTAAAGAAGCAGTTGACACCTCTCTAGGAGAACTGAAGACCCAGGTCCAGAACTTGCATCGTGTGGTGGATAGGTTGGATTGTAGGCCAACACTGGATCAGAGTTCAGTCATCAGCAATGTAAGTGACCAGACTGCTTTGAAACTCAAGAATCTGGTACTCAAGCAGCTCTCTACTGATGTGACTGACTCTGTTATGATCAAATCGCAAGAAGTTATGTTGCCAAAGGTTATAGATGTGACTGTTCAGGAAATTCTTAAGGACTTGGTGACTGAGGTAAAAAAATCTGAAAACACAAGTCTAGGAACTCAAGAAGGATATGTCAGCAATGAAGCCAGTCGCTGGTCGTACTTTTGGCTCCACTGATAGGCAAATGCTAGAGCAGGTCTGGAATCACCTCAATGCTGGAGGTTATTCCAAGGGGGAAAATCCAGGTGCTCTAGTTGCATTTGCTGCTAAAAAGTTGAAGGAGCAAAAGATGGAATTTGCTCGTATGGAGGAAGGTGATAATATTGGTACCGATGCCAATGAGCCACAGTTTGAAGAGTTTGAAGGTGTTGCCCAGCTCAAGAAAAATCTAAAGGGCACATCTGGTGCAAATGAAGAAGTTCAGTCTCCTGAAAGGCCGAATGTTACTGAGGAAGAATCGAAAAGAATTCATCAAACTGAACTCCTCATTAATATTCATAAAGAAAATGCCAAAAAGGCACTGGTCAAACATCATGAAGAAAGATCCCAGAATGCTGGTGCCTTGAATCTGAAGTTAGATATGTACTTACAAATGAAGAAAGATCCCAGAATTATTAAATGTCTTGATGTTCTGGATGATATCAAATTAAGAAGTGCATATTTGAAGGAAGAACAGGAGCTGGACTCATTTACTCATGATATCCCTATTCCAGAGCTGATTAAAAGAAGGAAAGAAGAACTGGTTCGTCTGAAGAACCAAGTCAAAAAGAATGTGGAAGAATATCTAAGGCCTCAAGAGATGCTGATCTGAATACATTCATTCCTATGGACACTTCAAAGTCTCTTACCAAGGTTGTAACAAGAAATACTAGTGAGACTCCTACTGAAAGCAGACCAATGGAAACATCTGAACAAGGCATTGGTTCTGATGATGTCCAGTTTCTGGTCAATCAAGCTCAAACAAGGGAAAGATATGAAGCCTTTGTACACGGCAGAGCTGATGTTAGAAAAATAATAAGGGTAGAAATTGAAGGCATTCCTAATGATCCCAAGTTTGAAAGGTTTTCAATGAAGTTGTTCAGGGAAGAAAATTTCACTGATGAAAGGCCAGCATGTACAATTCATGCTTTTGGAATGATTGAGTTAAAAGAGATTGGTGAGTGCTTCAAAGGAAAAACGTCATTTTCCAGGGCAGAGTTAACTTTCATGAAAAGAATCAAGAACAAATTTCTCAAAAAGAAGCAGATGGAAGCTGAACTGGGAATGGCTACAGAACCAAGTTCACCACCACAACCCAAGAGAAAGGCCACTGAAGAAGCATCTGGATACATTGAAAAGAAAATGGCCTGACTCTTTTATCATTTACTTGTAATTGTATTAACTTTATAAAGTTGTAACTTGTCACCAGTTGATGTCTGTAAATATAAGTTGCATGCTTTATGTTCTTACAAGTACTTATCCAGATTAAGTCTAGAAATTAAAATGTACAAACTGGGAACACTGATGATCCATAAAGTGGCTCTCCAGAAATTTAAATTAGACTTAGTCAAATTTTTCAAGGATTCTTCTAGCACAAACTTGTATAGATAAAATCTTGAAAATCCTTGCATAATTTCTAAACAAATAGGGGGAATCTGTTAGGTCCAGATTTACTGGACTCGCTCCAGACGTAACTACTGGAGCCCTCTGAAGATTTGTCCAGAAATTATGTGAAGACCAGTGAACAACTTACTTGTATAGAAATCTGGATTCCACCAGATTTGTTCACTGGACTTCACTCCAGTCAAGTTCTTTCCACTGAAGAACATTCTCACTGAAGTCGAAGACTGAAGTCTGAAGAAAGAAGTCTGACAAATAGCGGAGCTCACTGGAAGACTTATCAGATCTCCTGACTGGAGTCCTTGTCAGTATTCTAGACCTTACAAGTCTGAACACTAATTACGAGGAATTGACTTTATGCCTTTACATGCCTTTAACTGAACAATCCATTTGTCTTTTGTTAAAAGCCTTACACGCATGTAAACGTGGTGGGTTAATTAGAAGACAAGTCACTATCATGTGACTTTATTCTCGTACTTTAATTAATGCTTTTAAGGAATTAATGTAATTTCCTTAAATGCATGTAACCATATTTGTACGGCAAAAAGAATATTATATTTATTCTTTTTGCCTATAAATACCAAGTCACTTCCTCGTTCAAATTACATACTTTTGCAATTTGGTGCCTTTTCTCAAACACTCTCGATCTAAACAGTCATACTTCACAACTTTAAGTATTTCGATCAAAGAGTTTATTTAGCAAAGATTAGATCACTTGTAATTCATAGGTTGTTTAGATACTTACTTTGTAATATCTTGTTCCGCAACAACCTTGTATTTTATTTAACATCAATAAATAAAATACACTTGAAAATTACATTGTGTCTCACCATTTACTTATTTGCTTATCTTTATATTACTTAAGTACGTATTACGTTATATATATTCTTGCATTTATATTTATCGTAATACTAGTCCAATCTAGTGCTTACTTGACGTTTTCATACTAGTCATCTCTAGTGATTACTTGAATTGTTATTCTACACTTGTGGGTTAAACCATCGAGTGAGAGACTTCACATGGGTATCTCTTTCTTCTATTCCTTTAAATAAATCGACTGTTACTATTTTTCTTGGACTAATAGTGTCATAAAAAGGGATCACTTTCCTTTGGAGTCAATCAAAGTCATACTAAATGGAGTACAACATTTTTCAGAGATTTATTGATAAAGTTTCCTTATTTCTCAATTTATTCTTTTTCCATCAGATATCTTTTTCTTCTTTGGATTTCCTTGTGGATCGACTAAACACCAGGAAGAAAAAGCATTCACAAGATAAGATTTTTTGCTAAGAAAAGAGAAGGTAAAAGTTTTTCCTTCTTTGTTCGTATATATATATATGTATATATATATTGTATTAAATTGTAGAATTTGGTTTCAATCGACACTTCAAAGTGAACCAAACATTTCTTGATTTTTCTATATACATTGTTGTTTTGAGGTCTATCTCAGATTCTCCTCTTTCTTGGCAGTGAAGGGGTAAGACAACGGTGGCAGTGGGTGACCTTTGGTGGTGAAGCCTAGTAATTTTTTCTTTTTCTCAGATTGTAAAGGTGAGCCTTCAATTTAAATCTGCTACTGTTATTTCTTTCCCTTGAATGGAATTTTATATTTGTTGAGAAATAGGGATGTAAATCTATATATTTGTTTTGTTGCTGCTTGTATGAAGTTTTGATTCATATACAATGAAAATGTGTAATAGATGTTGATATCCTCATTAGCATGATTTTTGAAGGTTTCTTGTATCGAAATTGGATTGTGTCGCATTGAGATATTTTAGCCATTCAAACTCTACTTGCATTCTATGCTTTCAATGTTTATTTAATTTTGCTAGGATATCTTGAACTAGAATGTTATATGATTCTTCATGATTTGTAAGTTGAGTTTTTGTATTAGACCCTTACTAGGATTCTTTGTTTGAACACAGGTGTTGTTCTTGCATATGTTCCATCTGAATCTTGAAAGGCTAACGAGTGTTGTTTTAGGTTGTCACCATGTCTGATTCTAATAATGAGAATGCTGAAGGAAGTGGTAGGATTAAGACTAAGGCTAAGGTTAGAAAAGTTAGGAAACCTCCTGCCTTAGCTGGGGATTGTTGCTCTTCGGTGACTAGTGATAGTCTAGCAAAGTTGGTTGAGACCTATCCTTGTCTTGCTAAGTATAATCCCACTGTTCCTGAAGATGTTGATAGGATGAACCTTCCACCTCCGGGGAAAGTTTCTTTTTATAGGGACTATCTTACTTGTTCTGGCCTTAGGGTCCCACTAACACCTTTCTACCTTGAGGTTTTGTGTTATTATAGGATTGGCCTTGCCCAGCTACATCCGATTGCTGCTAGAAAGATTGTGAGGTTTGAGATGATTTTGAAATCTTTAGGACAACCTTTGTCTCTTTCTATGTTTAGAAAAGTATTTCTGCTTTCGAGACAGGGTGATTGTTTCACCTTCCTCTACCGAGATAATAATTTTAAGTTAATAGTGACTCCTTCCAAGATTAATTCTTGGAGGTTTTACTTCTTCTTCTTAGATGATACATTTCTTCCAACCAATAATAAGGAAATTCTTCAGGAGGGAAATAAAGGTTATAATTCAGACATGGTGGCTAAACTGAATAAGAAGGTTGCTGATGACCTGATTGACCCTGACTATTATGGAGGGCTTCTTGCTAGTTGCATTGCTTATCGGTATTTCCCCCTAGAGTTTGAGGGTTTATTAGCTATGGTCGGGATTAGCCCAGACTGGGGTTGGCGTTTCATCCCGGTCATCATATAGAAATCTACCAATAAACGTATGAAATCCATCCTTTATATTATGTTTTTTTTATCTTGACTTGTGTATGTTTGTTATATTTATGAATTCTAATACTTAGTTTCTTTTCTTATTTTCAGCTCTCAGATTGATGGATGTTCTTGATTATCCTTTCGAGAATTATGAGGTTAGATCTGAGTCAGAGGCAGAGGCGGAGAAACTTAGAGAGGAAGCTGAGGAGGTTCTTCCTCTCCGCCTTGATGGAGTATGTTATGATGATGAGCTTGTGTCACTGAGCATTTATAATGCTATGGACAGAGGTGATCACTCCCTGGGTCCTCTTATTGGCTTTCCTTATTCTCAGGCTTCTGGTCGGCTTGAGGATGGTAAGTTCCTTCACCATTGCTAAGTGTTATTGTTATTATTGTATATACTTGTGCATAACCCAGTTTCTTCTTTTTATTTAGGTGATCTTGTCACCGAAGATAGGGATCCCCCAGTTGCTGTTGAAGAAGAGGATGATGAAGATGGTGATTCTTACTTTGAACCTGTTGGGGAGAAGAGGATAGGAGATGAGTTATTTAGTTCTCCTTCCAAGCTTCAAAAGACTACCCATCCTACTTTTGCATCTTATGGGAGGATGGGAGGTTTTACTCCTTACAATCAAGTGGTGCAGGCTCAGACTGAGGCCCAGATTACTTTAGCACCCTTGATGTTTCTTACTTCTTCTTCTACCCAGACCATTCCAGCACCTACTTCTTCTCTCCCACTCGATGCTTCTTGCGGTTCCATCCTTCCTATTTATGCTGACCGTATTGTGGAGGATGGTTACTTTACTGGTTCTGGGTCTTCTCTTACAGTGACCCCTTTTTCTTCTAAGCATATGGGTGACATAGACCGTCTTGCACAAGCTAGGGTAAGGTCCAACACTCCTACTGCCCCCTTTCAGCCCTCAAGGGCTAGGTCTACTCTTATTCCCACTGAGACAGGTGATCTCAACAGGTCCATCGGGAATTTCTATCTTGCTCATAGGACATCAATTAAGGTTAAAGATGATGGTCAAAATCCTGAGCATGCCAAGAGTCTTTTGGAGGGCATGATTCCTCCCATTCTCTCTACCGAGTCTCGCTTTAGAGACATTCCCGAGCTTTCCTGCATTCAGTGTGTCAACACTCTTAACTGTGTTGCTAGTATTATGGGATTCTAGAATGCAGCTTTGGGTAAGATTGAGTCACTCACTAGTGAGGTTGAGAGGCTTAGGGGAGAGTTGTCATCTCGGGATTCCAGACTCACTTTTCTCACTAAGGATTTAGAGGAAAGGCTTACTTACACTAGTCTTAGGGAGGATAAGGAGAGGGTTGATTATGAGTTGGAGAGGGTGAGGAGTAGTCTTGAGTCTTTAACTCAGGAGAATATAAGTATATATGAGAAAGTGTCTGAGTTGGAGAATAGGACCAATACTTTAGAGGTTGGCATGGAACACAAAGTTAAGGAGATTCAGGCTCTTAAACAGGAGAGTAAGGATTCCCACTCTAAGTTGGAAGTTCGGGATAAGTAGATTGAGCGCATGAGATCTTTATTGGACTTTTTTCCTGAGTTTTTTTAAAGGTTTGCTTAGTCACCCCGATATGAAGGAAACTCTTTCCCGTTTTTACTTTCTACCCTTAATCTCGGTGCTTGGGATGGTGCTTATAGGAGGGTGGTTTTTCGTAAGCATAGTGCAGAAAAGGCTAGAGAAATGTTTCACACTATTGGGGAGTTATGGCGCACTTATCAATTTCCCGTCTTGGATGATGTTGCTTCTTTACTTGGCATGCCTGGTGTTTCTGTTGCAGACATGTCCAGGCTTATCATTATTCCTGACACCCCAGCAGCCCAACGTGCTGCCCTTGAAGCTAAAGTTCCTCATCCAGGTCCTCTTCCAGGTGTTGTTGTTGCTTCTACTTTCAGAGCCTCTGTTCCTCCATCCACTTCTGTTCCTCCATCTACTTCTGCCTCTACCTCAACAGTTTGTCCTGACTCTACTATTCAGGATGCTCCTGATTCAGTAGCTATGGAGGATGCTCATGTTTAGCTTAACTTACTTTATCATATTTGTCATGCATTTTTAGACTTTGTATTTGTCTTTGTATTTTTTAATACTGGTTTGTATTTCTATTCAGAAATTATGTACTTGTATTTATCTTTCCTTTGCATTGGCTTGTAGCCTTCGAGTATGATTTCTTATTTAAAGATATGTTGGAAAGACTATATATATTATTTGGTTGTTTAACCTTTATTACATATTTGTTACTCGCGAGTGTCGCTTCCCAATAGGAAGTGCTTGCCTTTTCTCGTATAGATAAAAAGACAAAAAATTATCTAAGTGTTCAGCCTTAAAAATTTCTTTGGCTTTTTACATCTTATAAGATAATTAGATCCAAGGGTATACCTTGGGATTTTGGGAATTATTAGCTAGCATTTTTTATTTCCCACGCTCGACTCTATGTTCGAGACTTTGTTTTCAACTTGTGATTGCAAATTGCAAAAAAATTATAATTTTTCTTAAAAGTTATTTGTTTCAAGCAATCTAAATAACATAAAGATATAAGAATATATGGGATACTTAGATCGGACCATAAATGAAGATCAATTTCATTGATAGACCAAGATAATACAAGGTAGAAGGATTTCTTTGATTGAAACATAAAAGACATGATTCATTGATAGAAGTACAAACTAATGGGATCTATAGATCAGACCATAAAATTGAGTTTCCATTGACTCACTCTGTTTAGACATAACACTTTTTCAGATTTGTCCCATTCCATGTTCTAAGTACTAGATACCCATCAAGCTCAGTGAGGATGTATGAACCATCTCCATTTGCTTGGCTAACTATGTATGGTCTTTCCCAGTTTGGTCCCAGCTTTCCCAAGTTCTCTACCCGACTTGCCTCATTCTTTAGCCAGACGTAGTCCCCCGGTTTGAAAAACACATGGTGGACTCTCTTGTTGTAATACTTGGCCATTTTTTGCTTGTTTTCAGCTAACTTGATGTGAGAGACTTCTCTCCTCTCTTCAATGAGATTCAAGTTCTCCCTCAAAGCTTATTCATTCTGAGCAGGATTAAAGTTTACAATTCGATGGCTTGGAATGCTTAGTTCTGGTGGGATGACTGCCTCGGTTCCATAGACAAGACTAAATGGTGTTTCCATAGTGCTTCCTCTTGGGGTAGTCCGGTGGGCCCACAGTACTCCTAAAAGTTCATCCACCCAACCGGATCTACATTTGCCAAGTCTTGCTTTGATACCTCCTACTATTGCCTTGTTCATTACTTCTACTTGTCCATTTGCTTGAGGGTGGGCAACTGAGGTAAACACTTGTCTAATGTCCATCTCTTCACACCTTGTTTTGAATGGATTCTTAGCAAATTGTTTTCCATTGTCATTTACTAAGACATGAGGTACTCCAAACCGACATACTATGTATTCCCAAACAAAGTTGATCATCCTTTGGACAGTGATTGTGGCAAGTGGTTTAGCTTCGACCCACTTAGAAAAGTAGTCGACAGCCACTATTAAGAACTTTACATTTCCAACTCCAACCGGGAATGGGCCCACAATGTCAATCCCCCACTTATAGAATGGCCAAACAGTGTTTACTGGAATGAGATCTTGCTTTGGCATTCTTGATATTGGAGCATGTATTTGGCAGGATTCACACTTTTCTATCTCTTCCTTGGCATCCTTGTTCATTGAAGGCCAGTAATAACCAAGCCTCATTATCTTTGTGGCCACCGATCTTGGTCCAGCATGAATTCCGCATGTACCCCCATGAACCTCTTGAATGAGAGTTTAAGCTTGGGAGGGCCTACACATCGGAGATGCAGGCCTAGAAAAGACTTTCTGAATAGTTTATCTTCAATAAGGAGGTATATTGGTGCCTTCATTCTTACCTTCTGAGGTTCATGGTTGTCCTCTGGAAGTGTTTCATTCTTAATGAAGTTGTAAATTGGGGTCATCCAACAGTCTTCTTCCTCTTCAACTTGAGATACTTCATTACCTTTTATTATAGACTTTTCTTGTAGGACTTCAACCAAGACTTCTTTGGTGAGGTGAGCAAAGGTTAATGAAGCTAGCTTGCTTAGAGCATCCGCCTTCTTATTCTGGGTCCTTCTAACTTGCTCTATATGAAAAGACTCAAATTCTCCAATGAGCTTCTTTGTTTCTTCTAAGTAAAGTTGCATGGATGCTTGGTTAGCTTCAAATGTGTGATGTGACTAATTTATACCCATTACTGACATCGTTATTGGCCATTTTAGTTCATGTTTTAAGCCGTTTTTGTATGCATTTGGCGCGTTTATGGTGTTTGTTAGTGTTTACAGGCTCTAAAAAGGTTACGCGTCCATTTGGTGCATTTTCGGATGATTATTGGCCTGGAAGTGCAATATGATGTTGAGAGTTGAATTGAGTGGAAGAGACGGCAAAGTTTGACGAGTAATCGGGATCGAAAGAAGTGGTTCTGTACAAGCTCGAGACTGCGTCGCAGTGGAGGTTGCCATGCCCACTGCGCCGCAGTTCCAATCCACAGAAATTAATGGAGAAACCCCCACTGCGCCGCAGTGGGGATGGCTAGGAGTTGACTGCGCCGCAGTCAAGTAACGAAGAAAGGAGGCTGTGGAAACGTATTGCGCCGCAGTGGTAGTTTGCTTAGCCACTGCACCGCAGTCACCATTAAAGTCAAAGTCAAGATCACCTCACTGAGCCGTAGTGAGGGAAGGCTCAACCCCACTGCGTCGCAGTGGGTGCATGGGAGGATAGACCTTTCCTTGTTTCTGCATCATATTTTGGAAGGGTATAAAAACAAAACCCTAGGTCGAAAATAAGGTATCAAAAATATTTCTAGGAGCTGTTCTACAAGGGTTCTTCTTCCTCCAATCAAGATTATTTCTTAGGCGGATTCATTGAAGATTCACAGGCACCTATCTAGATCGTATCTACTTATTGTCTTGCATTTCATTTTCCTCAAACGATTGGTACATCATGTTTCTCTTCTATTTTATTCATTATTGTGAATTGATCATGAGTGGCTAGGCGTTTAATCATCCACCTTGATGAAACTAGACGGATAATGTGATTGTAATATTTTTAACTCAAAAGGGTTTATCTAATTATCGTTGTTCTGTGATCTTGATGATGTTAACTCTTTTCATTAATTAATTTCGATATTGGTTGCATATGATTCTTCGTTGGTGGTACCAGTTGAATGTGTATGTGATTTTAAAACGGTTACTTGTCTATAAGTAATTATCACTAGTTCATGGTATGATAGTGAATATCACTTCAAGAAAAGATTAATTTTGTCAACGTGATTGATATCGGTTGGTGGTACCACGCTATTGTCACATAGGTTCAATTGATAATTTAATAGTCAATAAAACTGATTGATAGAAGAATTGTCTTAGTTTTGGTGGTACCGGCTTGGGTAATTCGACTAGCAATTAGGTGATTCGATCATTTGTTCACGGTTGGTGGTACCACGTGAGTATCTTAATCTTGTCACGATTATCTTTAAACTCTATGGAATTTGATCTTCATTAAATGCAATCACATTTGAAGTCGAGGGAAGTCAAGGTGGATGACTTTTAATTATATTGTCTAAAGTGTTCTTTTAGATTTATGCAATTATTTTGCAAACCCATTTACTTTATTTGTCAAAAGGATTTTCGAAACAACACCCATTTTCCAAACCATTTTACTAGCAACTAATCATTTCGCAATCTCTGAGAACGAACTCAGACTTATCTCTTAACTATATTATAAACGATCAGGTCCACTGCCCGTGAATGCGTAGTAGTTAGTTTTTGGGTAGTTTTAGTTTTATAAATTTAAAGCTCGATGTCGCACATCAATGTGCCATTGATCTGGTTTGCCACTAATTGAGAATCTACAAATACTTGTATTTTCTTTACTCCCATTTGTTTTGTCATTCTGAGGCCAGCAAGGAGTGCTTCATACTCTGCCTCATTGTTGGATGCTGGGAAGTTGAATCTTAATGCATAAGCGTATTCTCTTTCTTCAGGATCAATTAAGATGAGGCATGCTCCTGATCCTTCCTGATTAGATGCTCCATCTGTGAAGAGGGTCCACTTTGGGCTTTTCTCTTCCTGGGTTGCCTGAACCTCCTGTACTTCTTTTCCTATGACATCGGAAGAGTCAGTTTCTGCCAAGAAGTCAGCCAAGATTTGGCCCTTGATGGACGTTCTTGGGTGGAAGCTAATTTCATGTTCACCCAGTTCGATAGCCCACTTAACTAATCTTCCAGATACTTCAGGTTTGGCTAGCACTTGCCTTATTGGCTTGTTAGTCAGAACCCGAATAGGGTGACCTTAGAAGTATTGCCTTAGGTGTCTGGCCGCGCGGACCAAGGCAAGAGCTAATTTTTCCAAACATGGATAGTTTATTTCTGGGCCTTTTAAGGCTCTACTTACGAAATATATTAGCATCTGGCCATTGCTTCTTTCTGCAAGTAATACTGCACTAACACATTCTTTATAAGCAGTAAGATATAGAGTAAGTGTTTCACCTTCGATCGGAGCCGTGAGAGTTGGGAGATCAGCAAGGAACTTCTTCATATCCTTGAATGCCTCCTCTGCTTCGGCTGACCACGAGAAGTCTTGCTTCCTTAAGCATTCCTTTAATGTTCTAAAGAAAGGTAAAGATCTTTCAGCAGACTTTGACAGAAATCTTGCTAAGGCACCCAACTTCCCATTAAGACTTTGAACTTGCTTCTTGGTTCGAGGGGATGCCATGTCTATCACTGCTTGAATTTTCTTAGGGTTTGCGTTGATTCCTTTAGGAGTCACAATGTGTCCAAGAAACTTTCCTTCTTCCATTCCAAAGCTACACTTTGACGGGTTTAACTTCATATTGATGCTTCTTAGGGTGTCAAAGGTCTCTTGTACATCTGCCAACCTTATTTCCTCATCCTGACTCTTTATCACAATGTCATCCACATAGGCTTCCACATTCCTTCCAATTTGATCTCTGAATGCTTTGTCTATCAAAAGCTGATAAGTAGCCCCGGCATTCTTTAGACCAAAAGGCATTTTCTCAAAACAATAAATTCCTTGGTCTGTATGGAAGGCTGTCTTGTTTTCATCTATCTTCTTGATAGAAATTTGATGGTACCCTTTATAAGCATCCAAGAAACATTTTAATCTAAACCCATCAAGAGATTCCACCTTCCAGTCAATTTCTGGGAGAGGGTAGTTATCTTTCGGGCAAGCTTTGTTGATGTCTTTGAAATCTACACAAAGTCTCCAAGAACCATCTGGCTTCTTCACCATGACTGGGTTGGCTACCCAGGTTTGATACTTAACTTCTCTAAGAATTCCAGCTTCCACCATTTCATTGACTTGCTCACATGCAGCTTTGCTTCTATCTTGAGACATAGATTTTCCGCACTGGGTTGGCTATTCGTGTTCGTATTGATATATTGTTGTTGATTGCTTTTGTATAAGATTTTCCGCACTTATACATTAGATACTTAATCTTGTTAGATCCGGTGGCAAAGGGACTTACAAGTGGTATCAGAGCCAACGGAGTTATTCTTTTGGTTCGGGATTAAGGTATCAACAACAATAAAGGTGGTTCATTTCGATTCTTCAAAGCTTTTTGATGAAAACAAGCTTGATACGTCCATTCGCTCAAGAACAAGCCAAACTCGACCTCGAACACGCTCCAAGGTCGAGCTCGACCTCACTCCAAGCTCGACCTCTCTCCAAGCTCAACCTCGACCTAACCCTAGCTCTTCCAAACACTAGCTAGACCTCCCAAGCTCGACCTCGACCTCCTAAGCTCGACCTCGACCTTTTTTCTAGCTCGAGCTCAAACAACCTCCTAGCTCGAGCTCGACCTCCTAGCTCGACCACCATTCTCCTAGCTTGACCACGCTCCTTCCAGCAGACTCGACCTCCTAGCTCGAGCTCGACCTCACCCAAACTCGACCTTAAGCTCGACAAATACTAGTCAAACTCGACCTAATATTGTTTTGACCATAACTTTCAAACCGTAACTCCGTTTTTGACGATTCAAGCGGCCACGAATTCATAAATGAGTCTACTTTCCAATGGTTATGAGAACATCACTTGACCTTGACCAGGTCGAGCTCGACCTTGACCTCCTACTAGCTCGACCAACCTTCTGGTATTTTGTGTTCGAAGAACTTGTAATTTTGATTTAGTTTTGGTCTAAGCTTGTTGGAATATTGAACTTGTAAACTCTTTGAGTTTTGGTTCGAATTCTGTAATAAAGCAATAGACTTGAAAACTTGATCAACTTTAGGTTCTAAATTTAGACAACTCGAATCAATGGTGGCTAGAATTCTATCCTTTATAGAAGATTCTGAGAAATCTTAGAAGGAATTCAAGACCATGCCAAAAGGTTGTTTTAGCAAGGAGCTACTGTGTTATCTCTTGATTGTATATGTGAACAATTGTGTCATGATGTTGTTTTGGCAATGAGCTACTGTGTTATCTCTGGATTGCATATGTGAACAACCGTGGGATGAAGATGAGATTGGGAGATGTGTTGAAACCAAAAACAAACATATAGGCTGTTTTAAGAATTTTGTAGAGAAAAAGGGGGGATAAAAATTTAAAGCTTCCATGTTTTCTATGCAAAAATCTTGGATGTTCGTAGCAATGAAGATCATGGTGTTTCGACAGGGTTTAGTCATGGTATCTTTTTGGTTTTGAATCTGTGTGACATGTGTCCGACCTAGTTTTTGGATCAAAGGCGCATGATTTAAGATTAGGTGATTAAAATGAATCAGATGAAGATTGAAGACCGTGATTGAAAATCCGAGTAAACTGTTTATGATCTTTGCTTAACATGTGTTTGGGATTTTGTCGAAAAGCTTTTGTGATAAAGTTAATCATTTGTAGCCGAGTAATTGAAAATCAAACCTTTATTTAAAGCCAATGATGTAGAGATGATTAATCCGGTGACTAGTGAAGAGGTTGCAGATTAAGTGGTTCTCTATGTAGTTTGGAGATGCTTACCTTGAGGGGGAGAGTTGATATGAAAGACTTCAGGTGATTGGTGGATTCATGAAGATAAGACAAAGTCAGACACTATTGGTTGAAGACCTATTATCTTGTGAGTGCTGCATATCTGAAATTCAAGTTACAGAATTTCTTATCGTTGTGAGAGCTGATTAAATTCGATGCTGATTGTTAGAGATTCAACTTCTTTATCATATGTCGGTTAAGCTTAAAGATCAAAATAGATTGAGCGATGTTATTTTGCATAATGTCTGTAGTGATGATATCCGAGTTGCATGAGGAGGCAATGATGTCTGCATTACTTTGAAGTGATGATGTTTGACATGATAATATTGCTTGGAGCTTAATTTGGATGTTATTGTTCAGGGGGAGAATTACAATCTGAGTATTGGATTTGTTAATTGTCATAATATTATTAGTTAACGAAAGTTTGTTGATTGCATATTTGTTAATTGAAGATCAGTGTGCAGCACATAAAGATCAAGTCTTACCAAAAGAAGACATAATATTATTAGTTAACGAAAGTTTGTTGATTGCATATTTTTTAACTAATAATTGTCATAAGTGTTGCAATAGTCAAGGAGTGCTTGATTGGGCATTTCTGTTACTATTTCCATGTATTACAAGTGAAGACTTTGAAGATCGATGAAAACTTCTAAATGCTGATGTCAAGGGGGAGTCTGTTGGTGCATTTCCGGGTGACAACATCATTATAGAAGTTTGTCTTGAGTCTATTGAATATGTACTTGTAATAAACGTTAAGTTTTCGCGTATTATAAAGTCAACCTTGACTGTTGACCAAGTCAAGCTCGACCTTTGACCAGGTCGAGGTCAAGGTCAAGTCAAGGCTTTGGCCCGGTCCATGTTTAAGCCTATATATATAGATGTAAGGTTTAGGTTTCAAATTAGAGAAAGAGAGAGAGGGAGAGAGTTTGAGTTGCAACTCAAAAATCTTCTAGTTTTGTTTTCTCTCATACTCTTGCACTTAGGAACTTGGTATTTACTTGTAATTGCATTTACTGAAGTAATATACGGTTCCAGTTTATTCATATTCGTGTTCGTATTGATATATTGTTGTTGATTGCTTTTGAATAAGATTTTCCGCACTTATACATTAGATACTTAATCTTGTTAGATCCGGTGGCAAAGGGACTTACATGTACTATGTTGTAAGCGTTTGAGCTTTCTAACCGATTTTTTTTATGTTTATGTTTTATGATAACTACAATTCAATGATATATCACTAGCATTTTTGTAATCTCCATGACATTTAAATGAGTATAAAATGATTATCAAAACACGTTATAAGTTTTACATATTATCACACACAAAAAATATCTGAAAAATACTTTTAATTTTATATGCTACGATATAAATAATCGTAATGTTTTCTAGGGGAACACCCGGCTGACAGTCTTGTTGTTATCTAATACGAGATAATTCATCACTTTTAATCTTTAACAATTTAGTATACAATATTATTATAGTATTTGTTTGTAATCCAGTTGTTTCATCATTGGACACCCTTCACTAATTGGTTATTAAACATACATACATATATTTATATACATATATTTATACAATGATGTATAAAATGATCCTCAAAATATGTTATAAATTTTACATATTATCACACACAACAAATATCTGAAAAATAGTTTTAATTTTATATCCTGATTGTACACTAAACCGAGATTAGGTTTAGAAGAGGGGATAACGGGTGTTTTTGGTTGTTTGTTGGCGATTCCTCGAAGGTAGAGTTTTGATCTCTTTACGTCAATCAATTATGGTTTGATTGTTAACCGATTGAGATCGTACTATTCTGTTTTAGATCTGTTCGACCGTGTTTAGCACGCTCATGGAAGGATATTATCATATCCCGATATCCAATGATGCTTTTGCCTAATCATCGTAGGCTGTGGAAGCTTCGGGACGGAGAGTCATCGTCCCGCAGCACGTTGTTGATATGTGAGTATATTGTTGTAGGTTGCTGGAGCATCTCTTATGGAGAGAAGGGGACGTCCAGATCTGTGTGTTTTCTGGAAATAAGGAGAATGAGAATTTAGGTTTAGACTCATCCATATATATAGGAATGAAAATCTTGGAGAATAAGTTTAGGATTTAGGGAAATAATATGTCAAATCTTGATATTTAATATGGCCAGACGTGATAAGATCAAATCTCGTTAATTTAGAAGGAAGAGATTTAGATAAGACTTACAGTGGGTACCTTTGTCACGCAGGATCGGTTCTGTCACGAAGGTCATGTTACGTCACGAAGGGTGACGTGCACCATCATATCCTATGTATCATATACATAATTGTAATCTCTTCCGGGGCAACGCTCGAATAACATGTCTTGTTGTTATTTAATACGAGATAAATTATCACTTTTAATCTTTAAAAATTTACTATACAATATCATTATAGTATTTGTGTGTCATCCAGATGTTTCATCTTTGGAAACCCTCACTAATTGGTTATTATACATATACACATATATTTATGGGAAAAGTTTTTCCGTGTGTGTAACTTGTGATCAACTACTATTGTATGAAACAAAACTTTAGTCGGGTTCATTGTATCTAAGTAATCTGCTAAAACTGAACGAATCGTGTAAGAAATCAACGTGACACCCCTAGACATATGATACATGGCCCAATGAGAGACCTCCACATCAGCTTGTTTACACAATTCATTCAGTTTAAACAAGTTACTTACATACAATGAACCCGACTAAAGTTTCTTTCATATAATAATAGCTGGTCACAAGTTACATACACATAGATACATTTCTCCATATTTATATACATATTTTTATATATAGTCACTTCCATCCCAAACGGCCAAACTGCCTAACCTTCGTCTCCATGTATCAACCAGATCCATTCATCACACTTTGAGGAACAGATCAATGTTCTGTGAAAACAGCAATTTACTCGCACATCTCGCCAAAATCGATCTCGTTAGCATCGATTCATACAATCTCTATATATCTATCTTGGAGGGACTGCACCCCTTCAGAGTCGACACAGCTAAGTAGTAGGATTGATAAGGAATACATTCTACATGAAATATACATACGAACAATCAAGGAAAAAAGTTGATTGTTCTCAAACACTTTCCATACTTCCTTATGATTTTAACTTCCGTGACTAGCTAAATATTAAGATTGATAAAAACCCACGTCTCTATTAGTCAATGGGTTCAAACTAATAGAGACATGGGTTCAAACTTCACAAAGATCCTCATATTCTTTCAAGCAGACGCCTCCACTCTAATTCCACTTAATCATTCTCGCTTATTGCTCGACTATACGGAGAATCAGAAATAAACGTGTCTTCTCAAACAAGGGCCCATCGCTTCGTTATGCAATCAAATAGATCCCATAAATCCCAAAGTGGTCCAAATGGTGTAATTTTAGCTTTTAATTTCGTTTGTAATTATATTTTCAAACTGCTTGTATTAATTACTAGCTGCTCGCTTGTTTTCTTACATAATACTGTAATAAGAATCATGAATGTTCAAAGAGACTCCCACATAATCTCAAAACTACTAGATCAGGACATACAACACTTCTTAAATCTTAATCATTTCAACAATCCACTTACAACTTATGAGTTTATCCTTCGAACAAAGATCTCATCATCGATTTTGGTAATTTTATATTTTACTTCCAGAAACTAAAGTTACAAGTGAAGAATTGCAATTCTTGCGCTATCACTACTTTAAAAAGCATGGAACATGAATCTCGTTCGCCATTGGAGCCCCGTGATCTAAACTTTTGAGAGTAGGTTAGCTAAATTTGGAAGGCCTAGAATATCTCTTTTGGAGGCCGAATAGCGCTTCTAAATTGTGTCCTCGACAGCCTTCCAGTTTAAGCCTTTTCTCTTTTAATTTCAATGCTCCGGTAGAGGTACTGGACTCCTTTAAAACTTTCCGGCGGAAAGAATTTTGGTTAAGCAATTTTGGAACTCGTTTTTTTCAATTGGGTAGCTTGGGTGACCCTGTTATATCCGGCAGACGTGGGTTCCGAAAATTAAAAGATATTAACATTTCTATTGTTTAAATGGTGGGGTGATGGTGTGGGGTCATCCATGTCCTTTACTCAAATTTCAGGGGTTGATCATTGTTGTCTCTATCCTGAAATGCAGCATTCGTGATGGCAGCTTCATCCGATTTTGGATTGATCAGTTGATTTTCAATGAGCCTTTAATGCTTAATTATAAGAAAGATTGCCTCTTTCAGCCAATTCCCCTCATTGGCGATGGCGCTAGAATTCGTTATTAGGAAGATGAAATCGATGTCACTATTGTAACTTCGGCCAACACACAAGATGAGACTTTACCACCGTGGAGCGGCTTTTTTCAAAAAGATGAGGGGGAAAGTCAGTAAGATGTCGGAGAAGCAAAATATACGAGATCACACTCACTTGAAATTAGATTGGTTGGTCATGGAAATAAACATAAACTCATGAGGTACCTTGATAGAATCATAGTTAAATCCATTTGTCATGCTATCCAGCGCTCTTTTGTCAGTCCACCCCCTTTGCTGTTACAATGGAATAAATGGAATAAATCCCCGGCGGACAAATTTTATATCGCTAAGGGAAAACAACCTTATTTCCTATCAGAAAAATAGTTTTAGATTCATTGAGACAATTTTTTTTTTTTTTTTCAAATTTATGATTATGAAATCAGATAAACTAAAAATAATGACATGACAATAAGCGTAAAAAAAGAAAAAAAGTTCTTTTTATTCCGGCGAAAGATTTCTATAGCTACAAGAGTTCGATTTTAGAATCGCGTAAACCACGTAAAAAGCCCTAAGATAAATGGATACTTAAATTTAAAAAATAAAATAAAAATAGACTTTTGAACTCATTTTTTTTATCAATTAAATTTTTACTAAAAAAATATATCTGATTGAATTGACTTGTTCAATCTCGACTATTGAATATAAATAAGCTATTATGAATTCGAGCAAGCCGCAATGGTGAAATTGGTAGACACGCTGCAGTGCTAGAGCATCTCAGTTTGAGTCCGAGTGGCGACATGTCATCTTCTAAACGAGATCGAATAGATCCAACTTATTATCATATGTGCAACCTAGATGTTATGGAGGTCGCAAAATGACCAAATCTTCAACAACTGGGGATGCTCCCGGCATTTGCCATGTGAAGAAACGACCTTTATGTGGCTATCTACCATATCTAAGCTCAACATAATCGATAGAAATAGATGGGCATTGTTTGAATTTAATCTTTACTACTATGTTCTGTTATGTCTTATATATCTGTTTTGACTCATTTTGTTTGCTCAAGCTCCCTGCTTGTTTGATTTATCAATATATTGTCGTTCATAAGGGGAAAAAAAAAAAAGCGCACAAAAAGAAAAATATAATTTTATTTTTTTTATTAAAAATAAAATAAAAATGAGGACGGTGCCTCCTTGTTCTATTATTCACCAACAAAAGGTATATTTACACGCTAACATTTTCGGGCATGGACAAGCCCCATCCCTACTAGTGTTGACGAGAACAACAACAATATAGTCTCCAATCCATTATTCTTCTCCTGACAATCTTTGATTCCAAGATATTTGGTAATTAATGGAACCCCGAGGTACCTTACAGGTAGTTTGCCTACCTTAAACAGAAACATCTCCAAAATCTGATCTTTTACCTCCTGTTTGACATTGCCAAAAAATATTGAACTTTTCCGAGTGTTAGGTTGCAATCCCGAATACTGACTGAATTGAGACAGAGCATCTTGTATAACTTGAGCCGATTTCACATTACCATAACACAACGCCAAAAGGTTATCAGCAAAACACAAATGAGTAATACCTAAAGCTTCACACCCCGAATGGTATTTAAATCCACCAGTTTGTCTTATCCTTCTTTTGATCAGAAGAGAAAAGACTTCCATAACTAAAGTAAACAAATAGGGAGACATGGGGTCTCCTTGCCTTAGTCCTCTAGCCCCATTAAAATACCCCTTGATCTTGCCATTTATATTTACTAGAAAACTTAGCAGTAGTAACACATATCATAATCCATTTACACATCATATCAGGGAACCCAAACCATTTCAAAATGTCCCCTAGAAACCTCCAGCTTATTGTATCATATGCTTTCTGTAAGTCTATCTTCATTGCACATTTGGGCCTACCACTCTTACAGTCATAGTATCTTAGTAACTCTTGTGATAATAAAATGTTGTCGGTAATCCTTCTCCTAGGGATGAATGCACTTTGATTGTCATCAACAAGCTTCTCAAGAACAATCTTTATTCTACTAGTTAATATTTTGCTAATCACCTTATATACCACATTGCAACATGCAATGGGCCTGAAATTAGAGACTTTAAGTGGAGTTTCAACCTTAGGGACAAGTGATAGCACTGTAGCATTAAGTCCACCCAGCTCCTCATCAGTCTCAAAAAATTCTCTATTGCCTCACAAAAATCATCTTTTATAATGTCCCAAGCCACTTTGAAAGATTTAGCAGTGTACCCATCTGGGCCAGGAGACTTATTGTCATCAATTTCATCTAAGACATCCTTAATCTCTTCTTTAGTTACCTCTCTTACCATGAAATTACTATCAACATCACTTACAGTAGTTTGGAATAAGTTCTCAGGATGTTGAATGTCACTAACCTCCATAGCAACCCCCAAGAAGTTCTGAAAATGGTGAATAAACTGGTCAGCAACCTCTTCCCCCTCAAATTTATCACCAGCTTCATTCCTTTGATAACTCTATGGAAATATGCACTGTTACTATCCCCCTCATGCAACTAATCAATTTTACCTTTTGGAACAACTTCTCATCCTTGCAAGCATTCACATACTCGGATAATGTTTTTGTTTGAGCTTCTCTATGTGCAACATTAAAGGGGTCACTGTCAATAAGCTGTTGAACTCAACTCTCTGCAATTCCAATTAAATCTTTTTAACATTCTCAAACAGATTACCATTCTGCTAGTTTAGAGCCTTCAAGTGATACTTTAATCTTTTCAGCTTAATCATCAGTTTTTGCATCCCTTTACCACCCGTATGAATTCCCCATTCTCTAGAGACAGCCTCCCTAAACCCTTCCTTCTCAGTAATATATCTAGCAAAGCAAACCTAAAAGGTCTGCTAATTCTTCTCATAATAGTAGGAAACTGATCAATAAAACATTCATTACATGTAACCCTGTCAAGTTTCTTTAATAATCCACTTCTAGGATTTTTTAAGCACTGTGTCCATGTAAAATGCATACCTGAGCTGCTCATATCCTCGGATCCTCCACTTCAATGTCATTAACACAATCTAAGAACTCATACATATCAGCTGTCATACAAGATGCCCCTGATGTGCTTTCTTCCACCCTCAAAGTAACATTGAAATCACCCATAATGACCCATGGATTATTCCCAACAACCACCTTATGTACACACAGCTCGGGCCATAATGCTCTTCTCTCCTTACCTTTGTTCCCAGCATACACAAAGGTGCAGTACATAACAAAGCATAGCTTGAGCCATACTAATAATAGACATGACTTTGGCAATATCTGGGTTCCACCCAACAATAATTCTGCACCCCTTATCACAATCAGCAATATTCGAGTTCCAATCCCAATTCTTAAACGTATTTTTACAAATTTGGTCAATCTTATTCAGCTTGACATGAGTTTCAACAACACAAATACTCAAACCTTCATTCTTAATGAGACCTCTTACCTCTTTTTGCTTAGGGAGCTCATTTAGCCCTCTAATATTCCATACTGCCATTATACAATTAACACATTAGATTACTCTTTGCAGATTGATCCTGCACATCAACATTATCCCTACCAATACCATATTCATTTGTACTTATAAACTTAGCCATAGCACTCTCATCCTCTTCAACCTCTGCGGTGGTAGTATGAATTAGTTTACCAAGCCCTTCATGATACACTTCATTCCATCTCTTTATGAACAAGCCCTCCCCTTCTTCCTTCCATTTTGCCAATACCTCTTTTCCAGAAACAGACTTCTTCTTAACAAAACCTTCAATCTCTTTCACTAATTCATCCATCTTTTCAACCTCTTCCGCTTTCTTCCCGTCATTGCTAGAAGATCCCTCATTCCCTTCCATAGTACCATTTGCCATATTCATTGGGTGATCGCGACATTCAGCAATATTTTTAACTTGTCCGTCACCTTCAGATTTCTCATTCTCCTGTAAATCATTGAATCTATTTTGAACATCTACATTTTTCTTTTGGCCCTCCCTAATCTGGTACTGACTCTTTCTTTTATCATTCCAATTGTTAAAGCGACTTCTTCTGTAGTTCACTTGTGTAAAACCATCTTGAGTTTCGTGGCCACTTTTATCCTTTACTTCGTTAGTCGACAAATCATTCATCTTTTCTTCCTCGGTTCTTTCTCTTTTCACACAACCTTCAAAGCTATGACCGAATACTTCACAATGTTTACACGCAGGTGGTTTCCAAGCATATTTAACTTTCACAAATTTAACATTCTTCCTCACATTCTTCTCATCTTTATAGTTAATCTCAATTTCATCAATAAACCCCTTCTTAGCATCTATTTCAACCAACACTCTAGCAAAGTCTGCCCTTCCCTTCCCATCTGTACACATTTTTGCAGTGACACTAAGCATCATAATCGGCTTTCCAACCCTGCTAGCCAATGTACTTATACCGATATGACTCCATGCTTACAATGGAATATTCCTAATTTTTACCCATAGTAGCAATTTGTTTGGTTCAGTCCTATCAATAACAACCTCAGGATTACATTTCCGAATTATAAATGGTCTGTTATTAATCATCCATGGCCCATTATCAATCAAAAAATCCAAACTATCTTCTTTACTAAACTTAAAGAAAAAAACCCCATTGCTATTCAATAATACTTCCACAAGCCCATACTTCCTCCACATCCTCATAATATTGTACTTCAGCTCTCCAAAACTCATCTTATATCCTACAAAATGACCACAAATAGTCCTATTCCACTTCTGACTTCCTTCTCTTACCAATGCTTCATCAAACACCACAACTTCCCTTCCCTCCTCATTGATCTCAGTAGGTACAAAAACGAGCTTCTTATCTATTTCTATAGATTTTCCTTTAAGTGCTTGAGCAAAATTCATATTTTTCAATGGCTTATCAATGTTAGTATTCCTGACATCTATACTATCATTTGCACTTTCATAAGTAACAGAAAACATTACCTGATCTACCTGAGCATTAACCGTATGTATTGTCTCTGTACTTTTTGCATTCAACTCTGTCCATGAATCCACCTTACTTTCCCCATAATTCTTAGTCAAACAATCATCTGCATGACTACCTTCACAACTTTGACCACTTCTACTCTCCCTATTGGGCGCCTGCTTAGATAAGTAGAGCGAACATTACGTATCGGGTTTCTTCTACTTCCAGTGTTCATATCAGTTACAGGACTTCCTTGCTTATTCCCGCCAACATTCTTACTAGGAATCTCACTTATATTATGTGTTTTCCCCAATTTATTAGGCAGCTTCTGATTCAAATTGCTTGTGCTTTTTTGATTTGACATCACTGCTAATTAGGGCACCAAAAGTGAACCACAATTGTTGGAATTGAAATTCAAAAAGGGAATTAACAAGCTAGAGGTCGTGATTTTTGGGTGAATTTAGGGTTAGAAAGAGGGGGAGGGGGGGGGGGGGTTAGCAAAATATATATACAAGAATTCTAATTTTTGCAGATATATACAAGCAATTCACGCCACAAAAAAAACAATCCACTACTTAATAACACAAAGTTTAACAAAATAAGTAATTATTTTTACTTTTTAAGAGTCCCTGGTAAAAAATTTACCTTTACGCCCTGAAAATTAAAGGGAAGTACTAAACTCAAAATCATTTTTAGCGATCCATAACAATATTTGCATTATATAGGTGTACTATACAACTGTTTGATGCAGGTATTGTTGTGGATGGATAAAAAGTGTTGTGAGTCCAAAATGAAAACACTCATCAAGGGATCTATAAGAATATCACAACAAAATTTTCCCACCTATGTATATGTTTAGGTAGCGACGAAAACCGCACCAAGGCCATTGAACACTTTCAGTAAGGTAAACACTAGCTAGGCTAAACATACGAGGCAGAACACCTCACAACAGAGAAATTTAAAGAAATGATTAAATGACAGGTAAATTTCATCTGTACAAATTTGAGCTAATTAGATTTACATTGATGTTTTGACACAGAAAAGACATTATATGAGACATGCCTCGGATATGTTCCTACAACCAAAAAACCTTAGCAATCAAATCAACCAATCTAAAATCAAGCGATGATGACAAGCCAAATTTCCCAGAGTTAGACTAGTGAATATTAAGCGAACGCCAAGCTGTAGGACATGTGACCCGCAACTGGGAAACCTGGGGCTTTTGAGTTAGAATGATGGGATAACACACAAATTTTCAGAATTTTCGTTAACAAGTCCTGGTATAAGCCCTCAAAAAAAAAATTCTAGTATTCATGTAATCATGTTTTCACTAAACTTAAAGAAGCAAAGATAATGTACCACTCACAGTTATAGAGTTAACCTGGTAACAAAACTCGACCCATAAAACAATTATGTAGCAGTAAACCACAATCTCGATGAACCAAAACTGCTAATATGCTTCTAGCAATGCATATAGCATGAGCAATAAGGTTTTAATTCTCAAAGATCATGCTATATTTGCGTTCGTCAAGGTTTTACTAAGCACTGAACCAGCAGAAGTTAGCATCAAATGCGTACCTCCTAATGTAGCAACACAAGAATCAGTTGTAGCCAAATGAGGCTGCACTTGCTCCCATATCTTTTTCTTTGCAATTTGGTTAGCCGAGGCAGCTTCTGGAAGTGTCTCTTTCTCATCTTCAGTCCCAAACCATATCCTCTCACCTGGAACCGACCCCTCTGGAGGCTCAAGTAGCTCAACGTTCTCGTGTGATGCATCAGAAGCAGCCATAAGCATTCCAGCTGACTTCACCCCACGCATATTTCTAGGCTTTAAATTAGCAAGAACCACTACATTTTTGTCTTGCAGATTTTCAAGTGGGATGTATTTCACGAGCCCACTACAGATTATTCTTGGCTCAGATTCACCAATGTCTACTTCTTCGACATAGAGTGAATCAGCCTCTTCGTGTCTCCATGCCTTCAAGATCCTTCCGACCCTTATGTCTAATGTATTTGCCATATCTTTTACTTTCATCATATCAACAACCACCTCTTCTTTCTCTTTGTTATCACCTGGGGATGTTGTTGTGGGAGTAGAAGGATCTGCGGTTACACTTGAGGATGTACATAATGTTCTTGATTTTGATGCCACTCGTAATACTTTTGGCATAAATGAAGATATAGACGAAGAGAGACAGGAACTATGATTCCTCTTTTGATGTCCATTTGATTTGATTGCAGAGTAGAAATTTGAGGCAGGAGAGCATATAGAAAGTAGTGGACGAAGAGCAAGGCCGCCACTGTAACTTTGATTACAGTAGGATAGTAAGCGCAATCCACTAGTTGGAAGGCTGGTTGGAACCATTTTTATGCTTCTCTCCCGGCCTATCTGCACCAGAATTGATCAGAAATAAGTTATAGTAAGAAATGTAAGTGCATTTTTAATAATCATTTTCATGTTAGTACAAGAATGCACACATAAATAAAGGTATGTTGGACCATGTAATAGGTAGTGCAGGAGTGGGTATGTTGTGCAGGGCGGACAATGCAATGTATTATTATCATATTCTTAGGCCTATTTTTAAGCTTACCATTTAGACCATCAATCATTTTTCTAATGAAACTTATCTTATAGAAAACACTTTAGAAGGTTTATGCATTAAAAATAAAAATGAGCAACTATTGACTAACTTGGTCAATTCATTTATTGTGTTTCCTTTTAGGAAATTTTATCATAGTAATCCTTGTGACAAGTATTAGAGAGTACAAACAAGAATAACAACAAAAAGCAATCAATCATAAATAAAAAGATCAAAATTTCAATCCACAAATTTCGACAGATAAAAGGAAACTGTAAATTTCAATTTTGCATTAGCAATATTACTATATGAAACAACCGAAGGAGCAAATCAGGAGCACAAAATTCTGCAACCCAATGGTCATTCATAGTTCAATCCACAAATGATTGAACAATGGAACATATACTACACTATATGTCTATATATATATATATATATATAGGTGAGAAGTGTTTTGAAATGCATAAAGATAGGAAGTCATGGGCAACCAGAATGCAGCTTACTGCTTACTTCATACCAACAGCTTGATCCTCCCTACAGCGTTCTTCACTCCATCTTGTGATTGTACGCTCTACCACACTATATCCATCCAAACAAGAAGGTGAAGAAGCAATCACCTTTTCACCATTAGTGTTTACATAAAGAATCAATAATGTCTTTGCAACACTGCCACAAAGTCGAAGCATGCTTTGAAAATCAGACCAAACTCTCAATCGATCATTACCATCCACCTTCCCTTTAGAAAAGACCAGCACAGCATACTCAGAATGAACAAGTGAAGGATGGTGACGGTATGCAACAAAATCAACACCAAATTGACACCCAGACCTCACCACCCAATTCTTGTCCCGTAGATGAGAATAAGCCTTAAAAACATTTGGGAAATCTACCTTTTTGGAAGTCATATACTCCCATAAGTCGTTATCTGTTTTTACACTATCATCATCCCCTACTATCTTTATACATTTTAGAGAAAAGTACAGATAACAGGCTTCCTCTAAAGTAAACTGAAACCACTGATCTTTATCTATTGTCATTTCGCATCGGCCGAAACAGGTTTGATTCAAAAGGTTGGTTTGTTCAGGATTACATGCAAGACGAACACTACAGCTAGTGAGTATTCCTTTGGAATTGGATTTGATTAGGGATGATTTAAGATTCAAAATTGACCTTGAAATGGGATTTGCAAGTGCTTTAACTTCTGACCCTTTCCCCTTCCATCTTGGTCCCATTAAAACCTTCAGAAAGTAGTTGAAACGTATGAGTGCTGCTGATATCAAGCTACACTAATTGTAGGTCATCCTAAAACTAACAATAAACATGAGGATATCTTGGATTTTACTTTCAGTGCAATTCCAAATTTAATAAATTTAATATCAAGCAACATTTTTAAATTGTATTGTAATGCAATTTGCCCATGACTTCCTATTTTTTGCATTGTACACTTTTCACCATAAAATATATATAGACAAAGGTCCATGAGAGAACCTTTTATTGTTTTTTTGCAAGAACTGCGAGAACTTTAAAACTATGTATTACATCACAAATTTTTTGAGTTTGTTCATATATGAAAAGTCATATGATAACAAAAAAATTAGTTAAAACACGTAAAATTACATATAACTTGATATATTCATATGTAAATGGTACATGGGAACAAAATTATTCACATAGGAACAAATCAAGTTATACGTAATTTTACATATTTTTAACAACTTTTTATGTTCTAATATGAACTATTTAAAAGTTCTCGCGGTTGTTACAAAAATAATGTTTTCTCATGAACCATCCCATACATACATACACACATATACATAATACCTAAAAATCTTAACATCGTAAAAATCTTACCACATTAAATAATATCACAATACATATGAAATTTCCTAAAAATCTTAACATCGTATTGCAACGTTACAAGGAAATATAAACAATCATAAGTAATCCAATTTATTTTTACCACAGTAACTAATATCACAATAAATGATTTCAGTTAAACTTTACCACAATAACTAATCAAGTTATTAATAACATAGTAGATCAAATGATTTCAATTTTTACCTCTTAGAAGCAATCCAGGGAAAGGAGGGATGGCGGTAATGGGCAGAGTTGTGATGTGGTGGGTTTTACCTTAGCTTGCCTTGCTGGTTGCTGCTATCTGATTCTGATTGATTGATATGCAGTGCTGGATTAAATTATTTTATTAATTCACTTATTAAAGGGCCTTTCAATTTTTCATATTTTATCATTTGGGCCGTGACCCATTTGATGGAAATGGACTCATTCTCTTTTGATCTCATGATGGCCCCTTTATACTTTATAGAATAAGTTTTGCCTACTGTTTAGATCATTAAAAGATGAGAAAAAAAATGGTTGGCAATTTTGAAAGTAAATTATAAAAACTCGAAAAAGGTTGAATATTATCATATATTTTAGATGATATTTGGATATTTGGGTTATTTTCTTTTTAATTTGCATATGTTTCACGATATATATATATATATATATGAGAGGTAAGTTACGTACGACATATGCCAATAGCGAAGTGATACATAAGGTATTCAAAGTCAGATATCCAAGTTTCGGATATTCAAATTTCAGATGGTGGATTTCACTATCCGAACACATTCAAAATTTTTGATATTCAAACAAATTTTATAAGTTGGTCGGATAAGTAATTTGATTGATAAAAGAATACGTGGTGCAACTCAACGATAAAATGAATTGACATTTTAAAGCTCAAACCTCTTCTAATATATGTTCTAGTCTACAGATAGCTTCAACAATATATTATGTGTTCGTTTTCTAAGTGTAGAACTATTAATGTTACAAATTTAAGCTGATGGGGTTTTTAACCATCGTAATTGATAATCATTTGACAACCTTTAGAGTCATCACAACAATGATTGACATTACGTGTTGTTCTAATAATCACATCGGGGTTCCAACGTGATCAACTAGCCAAGTTTCCTAGAATGATTAACTCTCGTCACAAAGTGGTAGCGTGGTGTTCATTTCTTTTTCCTTTTCTTTTTTTTTTTTTTTACTTATAAGAGTATTGTGTGATATGATTTAGAGAATTGTAACTTATGAGATCTAATTTCAATAAGATTGTCATAATAAAAGAACGAGATGGGTACACATACAATGCGACGGCTGTGACGGCAACGGATGGTCATGGTGGCGGTGGTGGTAACAATGTGGTTATTAATTAAAAATAATTGATTTAAATGATAGTGTAGTTATTTTATGGTTAAGAGATGTATCTTTTGTAAATATTTAAAAGTTAGGGGAGGATAGTATGTTTTATAATATGGATAGTTTGGATAAATATGGTTGAAAAATATTATGTGCAAATATTTAAATTAATAAATAAAGAAGAAAGATAGTTTCAATAAAAATGGTTGAAAAATATTTTAGAAATATATTTTTTTTGAACAGCAGTGGTGATTGGACTCAGCGGCATGCCTCTTCATCGTCCGGTAGAGATCGACCACGTCACCAACACAGTCAATCCGAGGGCATGACTGGCGGTGGAAGTCCCACGACCGTTCTGCAGGAAACTAGTTAATGCTAGAGAAAACCCTCATGCTCCACCTCATTGGCAAAGACTTCCCAATATGCCTTTTAGAGGTTTTGAACCCGTGAACAACATTTTGCTGAAAGACATAAGGGGCATTAAATGTCCAGTTGGGCTAAATTCCAAGGGTAGATATAATGTGTGAGTTAAGAATATGTTTAATATTAAGGGTATTTTGGCTATTTTAAACGTAGAAAGTTGAAAAAAGGGGAGGATAGTATGTTTTAGGGTAAATTACAAGGATGGTACCTGACAAATATACCAGATTATACAATTCATACCTATTTGCACAAAATTACCCGAGACATACTCATGGTTTTCAATTTTGCACAATCACCATACCAATGGCTAACGGAGCATGACGGCATGTTAAGTATGGTCATGTGTCGCTCACATGCGGGGGTAAATGAGTGTTTCACCGCATACCTGCCACTCCAAGTGGAAATGACACAACTCGATTTAATAGAAAAATAAGGATTTTTTTTTTTTACTTGATATACCCACTGCGCCGCAGTGGAAGTAACATGCTCCCTGGATCCAAGAATCCCCACTGCGCAGCAGTGGGTAAAATTACCCCCACTGCGCCGTAGTGGGCACCAGTTCAGCAACACTAAAAATCGTTAGATGCTTAATCAAACTTACAGACTACCAAAATCAAAACCGAACTTCATAATACAACATTTCTAAGTTGAAATAAGTTTTCGACTCAGAACTAAGCAAGGTAAAAGTATCCGTTGACCAAACATTCTTTTTACCACCAAATGGGTCAATTACCCGAGTTGACATCTTACAAATGACGACGTACAAAATTAGAAATTTTGGCATATCATCCAAACCTGTTACGGATTATGAGTTTCTCCAAAACACATTTAAACAAAATCAATACATTACAACTACAAAACGACCCATATAAAATACCCAAAAACTCGAGACCAACACTAGACATCATAATAATTCTCCAAAAAGACATAACAAGAGTACAAAGAGCCGATAGTTAAAGGGGTCACTATGGGTCCTATTACCAATACCATTATCCGCATTTAACCAAAGCAACCCTTATCCATTATGCATCTTTAACTTCAATCTTTACAATACTTACTTTCTTCCGCATCCGGGACAACCTATAAAAGGGTAAACAACTAAAAAGTAAGCAAAGCTTAGTGAATAATCTTGCATACGTTTATACATACGAAGGAGGGCAAAGTGCAAGGACTTTCACATGTAACCTATGACACCGTCATGCCACATTTACTTGCTCACCTTGCACACTATCAACACATATATGGATCCATATAAGCTAAACAATCATATCTATCGGGATTCTTAGGCCCCGGAGGTTCTTAGGCCTCATAAACAATGCCCCACATGGGCTTCACGCCAAATCAATTACCATGCTTGGAACATTCACATCTCATGGTAATTGACCCAACGCAAACATAAAGGTATGCATGAGTACTCACCTCCTCCGCGACAACCAAAATCATAAATCAAGAAGACCGCATGAACACAAAACATGTATGCTTCAACCTAGCAATAAATCACAACGCATATAGGATCATCAATCACATACTAGGCCATCTAGCCATAATCACTAACATTTCAACACCCAACCCATCATTTACAATCTTATATTAATCTTCGGTTGGTTCACATAACATTTATCTCTTATATTATTTTCAATTGGCCAAGAGTTACTTTCGTATCAAAATTGTCATTAACATATTTGACCTAGCAAACTTCAAACAAGCATAACTCAAGTTCTACTTACTCTTTTAACATGATTCCAGTGGCCAAATTTTCATGACACATACACCTACCTTTTATCTTTAGTGACCAATATGTAAATTGTCCTTCAAAGGTGACTTCTGGTTGTTTTAAAAATCAAAACTGCTGTTGTTAAACAGCTTTGACCCTACTGCCTTCAAATGACCATAACTTGAGTTCTACACCATATATTGAGCTCATTCCAGTGGCCACTTTTTCTGAACACAACTAGGTACATTTTATATTCAGTGACCAAGATATGAATTAACTTGCAAGAATGTGTTTTACCTGTTTTAACAACAGACATCAGAATCAATTTTGCTGAAAGATCAGCATTGCGCCACTGGATTCAAAAATTCATATCTAGAGTTCTACTTCGTATTTTTAACTCATTCCAGTGGGAAAATTTACTTAACACAATAACCTACATTTTCTTTTTAGGACTCAACAAGTGAAAATGTTGTCATGAAGGTGTTTAACTCGTTACAAACTCAGGAACAGAATCTGTCCAACTTTGTTCTTACTAACATTCAACAAAATCTATCATGCAACCCAACTAAAAACCCCGAAATTGGTTAAATTAAAAAACCCTAACTTGTATTATATAAATTAACTCATTTTTATGAAAAACCCCCAAATTTCCAATTCAATTTAATAGCAAGAACCCTAATTTTCTAAAGGAAATCAAGAATTAGGTTAAATGAAAATTCATTACCTTCAAGATTAGGAATTGGAATTTAGAATGAAATCACAACTATCTTCTTCTTTCTTCTTCGTAATTTCAGCCCCATCACTACACTTAACCCTCATTTTTCAATTTCTTAGATGAAGGAAGATTATTATTATGATCAAGCTTTGAAAAATTTCTTGAATTACTTGGAGAATTAGATTTAAGGTAAAGATGGAATGAAGAAAAGATGAATAATGAAAAGGGTTGGTGGTGGAATTGTGATTCAACAAAAAAAAGAAGTGTCTGGCAACTTTTTTAAGTGCCACGACCCAAATGAGTTTTTATGGGTATTTTACCCGCTATCCGTTAAAGTTCCAACTAAAACAATCCCATATTCAAAAATAAAATACTAGGAAACTATTTTAATGTCAAAACTATAATAGAGGTTAATTTTCATTGGCTTAATAAATTTAAGATGTTACAACTCTCCCCCACTTGGAACGGATCACGACCTCGTGATCCAAGCCGCATCCAACAACGACAGTAATTAGAACACCTCTTAAAAGCACACGTAAAACCTTGGCGGCATAAAATTTCATAAAACGAGAATTGTGAGAGATAGAATAAATTTCTTGGAAGTTTCTCGGATGATTCCAAACGATCAGTAGTAAATTTCTTGGAAGTTTCTTGGATGATTCCAAACGATCAGTAATCTCGTCTCGAGCATGTATTATGAATGAACCATTTAAGCAAGATCTGGCTTCTTCGCATGCAGAATCCTAAAACGCCTCTCCATATTATATAAAAACCAAAATTGATCTTAATAAGTCTCACTCTTTTATCTACCTAAGATTTTTGCTGATCACGACCCTCTTTAAGTTGTTATCTTATTGCTTTGACTCTCTCAGTCGATATCATGTCCATACTCATGTCATACAGCTCTAGTTACTCCACTTCTCTCCATAAATCAAAAGATCAACTTGTCCATTTCTTCTTGACATTTACTTCAAATGCATGAAGCAAAACGTGCATTTCTGCCAGAAACATTGAAGACGGAAACTCCATGCCTCGTTACAACTTTCTTGACACAAATGTTGACTACCATTCCTGACTTGTGAGTATTCGAATTGGTAGGGTTTGCGCATCCTTCATTAAATGTTAAGCAACAACCAGATAAAATCATATTGGTCTCCAGATGTCTTGTGAGATTTTGTAACCGTGTCCATCATGATGTGCTCCCATTTAACTTGAAGGTTTCCAAAGATTGACATTTCCCATAAGACTTTTGGTGCTAGGATTTCGCTTATGCAAAAGTGTGGCAGCTCTTAACATATTTCATAACCTTCTACTTCATTTCAAGTCACTAACATCCTTTCTTTAAATCTTGACACACCTTTGCTATACCTGGCTAAAGAAGTATTCAGGTTTCATGGAGCAAATTCGCTTTGGTTTCGTTAAAGAGAGGATTCTAAGTTCTGTCATGACATCTAGTGAATCCGCAAAATTCTTTAGAAAATATTTCGTGTAATCTGACTCCTCGTTTCATTAGGTTCTCATTGCAACAATCTCTTCGGGCGACACCAAACTTCGTAGACATAATCTTTCGAAAGAGTTAATCATTTTACTTGGCAATTGTCATGAAAAGAAAATACTTTAAGACTTATATGATCAAAACCAAATCGTAAACTTGACGGTATATAGGTAAAACACGAAAATTTTAAAGTACAAACAACTCCGATGGATTCTAAAACGTGAAAGGAACGATTATTCTTGATTTCTTTTAGTAGTTCGTTCAACTTCTCATTCTTTTCTCTAGGCTCATTTCACATTCTTTCTAATTAATTCAGTCAACGGTGAGACTATCTTCAAGTGCAGAAAGTAAAGTGACATTTATCACCTGTCAATTACGAAGCTTCTAATCTATATTGATCTTGTAGGTTGTCTCCACTTCATCACCACACCATTCCAAGTCGAATCAACCTCAATCCCTCTTCTGGATAATCACACGATAGAGATAATTTCACTTCTCTTAATCTGCTCATCTGACGATTTGACAGGGAAGTCTCCCTTTTTATATTATCTCCTTTACTTCGCGTAAACGAACTTAGTAGCCGTGTTGACTTTTAGAATAAACATTGTCAATCAAAACATTTACGATAATGGAAACAATTGAGGTTCGTAAGACTCATGAAAATTTGCAAAATCATGGATAAAATCGAAGAGCATAACTACAATTTCAAACTTCTCAAAACAAGTATAGATAGCATTTTCGGAAACATCTTCCTCGCTCGTCTTGGGTTGATGATTAAAAGGAACGAAAATTCATCTTAAAGTAATAAGAAGATCGAGTAGAACATGATTCTTGTCGACGGTACTCTTCTTCACCTGTTACCTCATTTAACTCACGAAAGAGAAAAACACGCGCATAATGCTATCTTTGATTTCGTCAAAAAGGATAATTATACCACTCGGAAATGACTAGAACGAATAAAAATCAACAGAAAAGACAATGAGGAATTTCCTGAACAACAAGAACATTTTCCATAGACCATGGTTTCCATTCGGCGTCGATGATCCAAACACATGAGACTAGACTATCATGCAACGATTATCAATACGTACGGGCGAAAGCACCAATAAAAGTCGACCGTTTCCTTTCTACCGCCAAAGACAATTACATCCACTCAAATAAGGATATTCAACTAGGTCGCCTTCTCCTCCCACAAATTTCGGTATCGTTCACACTTAACCAATCTATTCTCAAACATTGCACTACTCGCTTGTGAAGGAAAAGAAAAACGATTTGGCTCGAAGGATTTCCGATTAGGTTTCTAACTCTTATAACTACCATACTTATCAATTACGTATTCATTGTTACCATATTATCTTCATGTTCTCGCTATGCCAATTCCAACTTAACTTCTATCATCATGCATCAAGTAGTCAAATACTCATTCAATAAAAACAGGTCAATCAAAGTCAAAATCACATTCACCATACTCCGTATGGTCTTTTATCATACACATAAATAATCATCGTTATATTAGAATTTCTAATTTCTACGACTTTATACCAATATGTAACATGCCTTCATTACAATAGACTTGCCAATTTAAACATGTTACTACTCAATTACCTTTTATTATACTTCGCATGATCCTTCAACATATCATCTACGCATATTTAATTAGACTATGAGTCTCCAACTCTACAATCTTATATTAACATACATTACGTGCCTTCATAACATTAATCAGCCAATTTAAATCACATCACATCACTGCACAACTGATTTTCATCATCATATCTCGTATGGCCTTCTGAACACAATAATGATGCCACGGGTCTCACTACCCAATGGTCTTACACAAAATAACATCACACTTCATTCACATACATTCAACATTCATCAACTATTCAACATACTTTTTCTTTATAAGCGACAAACCATCTCCTAAACTTATAAATCACTTCAGCTTTTCACTTTTACGACCTCATGGCCTATTATTCAAACAAAACTTATGCTCTATCACATTCGCATACATTTCACGTTTATCATGTATTTATCATGTCTTCTTCTTTACTATCATCAAACAATATATTAAACTCCTAAACCAATCTCAAATTTTCAATTCTAACCATTCAATAAACCAGTTAGCATGCAAAGCTAATATTCTATCATACTTAGATATCAACTAGTAAAAACATAAAACAATTCACATTATCAGATAAAGTCTCCAACCTATGGCTTCACACTAACATACTTCCATATTCAACGGACTTAACTTGAGCTATTATAATATGTGATCATAATAATGCTGCAGTCATTATCATGATTACTTATTATAACACCTCAAGTGAACTGCGCTAAATACATCCATATGTCACTAGAAACCAAACCATGCACATAAGGTCAAGTTACATCTATGGTTTAAGTCTAGGTATCCGTGTACTAATAAATTACCTAAATCCATTAAACCACGGCTTTGATACCACTTGAAACGACACAACTCGATTTAATAGAAAAATAAGGATTTTTTTTTTACTTGATATACCCACTGCGCCGCAGTGGGTGGATGCAATCCCCACTTCGCCGCAGTGGGAGTAACATGCTCCCTAGATAAAATTACCCCCACTGCGCCGCAGTGGGCACCAGTTCAGCAACACTAAAAATCGTTAGATGCTTAATCAAACTTACAGACTACCAAAATCAAAACCGAACTTCATAATACAACATTTCTAAGTTCAAATAAGTTTTTGACTCAGAAATAAGCAAGGTAAAAGTATCCGTTGACCAAACATTCATTTTACCACCAAATGGGTCAATTACCCGAGTTGATATCTTACAAATGACGACGTACAAAATTAGAAATTTCGGCATGACCCATTCGTAAAATCATCATCCAAACCTGTTACGGATTATGAGTTTCTCCAAAACACATTTAAACAAAATCAATACATTACAACTACAAAACGACCCATTTAAAATACCCAAAAACTCGAGACCAACACTAGACATCATAATAATTCTCCAAAAAGACATCACAAGAGTACAAAGAGCCGATAGTTCAAAGGGGTCACTATGGGTCCAATTACAAATACCATTATCCGCATTTAACCAAAGCAACCCATATCCATTAAGCATCTTTAACTTCAATCTTTACAATACTTACTTTCTTCCGCATCCGGGACAACCTATAAAAGGGTAAACAACTAAAAAGTAAGCAAAGCTTAGTGAATAATCTTGCATACGTTTATACATACGAAGGAGGGCAAAGTGCAAGGACTTTCACATGTAACCTATGACACCGTCATGCCACATTTACATGCTCACCTTGCACACTATCAACACATATATGGATCCATATAAGCTAAACAATCATATCTATTGGGATTCTTAGGCCCCGGAGGTTCTTAGGCCTCATATCACATCAACTATCGGGATCCTTAGGCCCCGGAGGTTCTTAGGCCTCATAAACAATGCCCCACATGGGCTTCACGCCAAATCAATTACCATGCTTGAAACATTCACATCTCATGGTAATTGACCCAACGTAAACATAATGGTATGCAAGAGTACTCACCTCCTCCGCGACAACCAAAATCATAAATCAAGAAGACCGCATGAACACAAAACATGTATGCTTCAACCTAGCAATAAATCACAACGCATATAGGATCATCAATCACATACTAGGCCATCTAGCCATAATCACTAACATTTCAACACCCAACCCATCATTAACAATCTTATATTAATCTTGGGTTGGTTCACATAACATGTATCTCTTATATCATTTTCAATTGGCCAAGAACATTAACATATTTGACCTAACAGACTTCAAACAAGCATAACTCAAGTTCTACTTACTCTTTTAACATGATTCCAGTGGCCAAATTTTCATGACACATACACCTACCTTTTATCTTTAGTGACCAATATGTGAATTATCCTTCAAAGGTGACTTCTGGTCGTTTTAAAAATCAAAACTGCTGCTGTTAAACAGCTTTGACCCTACTACCTTCAAATGACTATAACTTGAGTTCTACACCATATATTGAGCTCATTCCAGTGGCCATTTTTTCTGAACACAATTAGGTACATTTTATATTCAGTGACCAAGATATGAATTAACTTGTAAGAATGTGTTTTACCCGTTTTAACAACAGACATCAGAATCAGTTTTGCTGAAAGATCAGCATTGTACCACTGGATTCAAAAATTCATATCTAGAGTTCTACTTCATATTTTTAACTCATTCCAGTGGAAAAATTTACTTAACATAATAACCTACATTTTCTTTTTAGGACTCAACAAGTGAAAATGCTGTCATGAAGGTGTTTAACTCGTTACAAACTCAGGGACAGAATCTGTCCAACTTTGTTCTTACTAACATTCAACAAAATCTATCATGCAACCCAACTAAAAACCCCTAAATTGGTTAAATTAAAGAACCCTAACTTGTATTATATAAATTAACTCATTTTTATGAAAAACCCCCAAATTTCCAATTCAATTTAATAGCAAGAACCCTAATTTTCTAAAGGAAATCAAGAATTAGATTAAATGAAAATTCATTACCTTCAAGATTAGGAATTGGAATTTAGAATGAAATCACAATTGTCTTCTTCTTTCTTCTTCCTAATTTCAGCCCCATCACTACACTTAACCCTCACTTTTCAATTTCTTAGATGAAGGAAGATTATTATTATGATGAAGCTTTGAAGAATTTCTTGAATTACTTGGAGAATTAGAATTAAGGTAAAGATGGAATGAAGAAAAGATGAATAATGAAAAGGGTTGGTGGTAGAATTGTGATTCAACAAAAAAAAGAAGTGACTGGCAACTTTTCTAAGTGCCACGACCCAAATGAGTTTTTGTGGGTATTTTACCCGCTATCCGCTAAAGTTCCAACTAAAACAATCCCATATTCAAAAATAAAATACTAGGAAACTATTTTAATGTCAAAACTATAATAGAGGTTAATTTTCATTGGCTTAATAAATTTAGGATGTTACACAAGTACAATTTCAAACAAAAATTGGGTATCATTTTTGTAATTATTTATAATACACACACATCTTTTTAAAAAACTTTTTGTACCCGTAATTAGTAATATATGTAGAAGTTTTTATGTTCATCATTATCAAAAGAAATACAAAAACATTACCATAAATCTGATTTCATATCCTCAACATCAATAATAACCATCATAATCATTTCTTCATAATAAAACTCGGATTTGTATATATATATATATCAACCAGATTTGTAGCTATTTCTATGTTTGGAACGATGGTTGTTGTGTTGATGGTCGTCGGCGTTTGGTGGTTGTGATGGTGGCTGTAGTTCGGCGGTGGTTATAGTGGCCCGAGTTTAGTGGTCGTGATGGTGGTTAAAGTTTGACGGTGGTTATGGTGGCCGGAGTTTAGTGCTCGTGATGGTGGCTGAAGTTTGGCAGTTATTATATTTGTCTTTTTTTTAGCAACATACGCATCAACCATCTGGCCATGGTTCTGGAATAGTTCTCAGAGATCGGAGCTTGTCAGTGACAGTGGTAAATTATAAACTAAGAAGGAGGGATGGTGGATGGGATTGTTTTATTATGTGCTTGACCTGCTGCCATTTCTCTTCGTTCTCTGATGTACACGGCTGCCGAAAGTTGTTGCAGGGAGGAGGTGAAAGGGGTGGGGGGGTTGGGTTTCTCTCTCACACATACATGTCTCGTAAATCAATCGAGTTCTTGAGTACTAACTATTTTTCTGAAAAAAGGTTTATAAAATGGGAAGAAAGAAGGTGGGGCAACCATGGGAGTAGAATTGTCATTTACCTTCGCATGTGAGCAGCATGTGACCATACTTAACGGGCCGTCATGCTACGTTAGCCGTAGGTATGGTGATTGTGCAAAATTGTAAACCATGGGTATGTCTCGGGTAATTTTGTGCAAATAGGTATGAATTGTGTAATTTGCAGGTACCATCCTTGTAATTTACCATATGTTTTATAATAGAGTATAGATTTGTCACGTATTGTATTAGGTTGTAACTTTTCCAATATGGTTTTGTATTTACGTTATTTTTACTTAGATATTTTGTAATGGTAATACATTATTATTATTTTTTTAATCAGTTTTGTGATGTCAATACTTATCTGTTAACACATCAAGTGCATACTTAAGTCATGGTACCTTAAAAAAAATGGCATGCTTAAGACGCTAGATGAACATTATTGATCGATGTCGTTGGACCGATCAAAAATATAAACTAATTACCCGTAAATAGTACGAGTAAGTCAATTATCGTTTCCACAGAGAATCATGAGAAAGTGTTAAACAATTTGAAAGGTTAATTAATCTAGGCATAAACTTAAAACCGATTATTTGATTGATTGAGTTAAAACTACAATTGATGATTTGACTAACAATATTAACCAATAATAAAAAGGTAGACCATTCCCATGTTCCCAATTATGCTTTTAATTGTATAATCTAACCTATATTTGTTGGAAACCGCATAGACATGATTCGTTATAAAGTTTAGATTAAATGAATGTTAAAAAAATAATGGATTAGGTTGTGATGATTCATGATAACGAAAACTGGGGAATCGACATCACTAAATTATATATTCGTTAACTAGATTACAAGTTCATAAAAGATTCTTCCAATAATTAATGATTTACAAGAATTTTAAATTAAAAGATAGATGAAATTCATTCAAAGTTATAAGCAAGTAATCATTCATTCAAACCAAACAACATTAGATGCAAAACACTAAATAAGAATTAAGCATCTAATTCAACTTGAATATAAAAAAGATTGAATACCATTGTCTTACATACTTGTTCACATGAGAATGATCAAAGAGAATTAGCCTATTGTCTTAATCATTGAATCTTCAATTTGGATTGTCATATCCATGAATTTGTGATTTGATGATGAAATTGAGGTGTTGTGATAGTTAGGAACTGTTTCAGGTGTGTTAAAATATGACTGGTAACTTCCAAAGTTCGTATGGCTTGTGATATAAACTAAAAATTTAATTAAACCACAAATTTTGGATTTTTGTTCAGCAACTGTCGTCTAGTACACCAAGTTATGGCGTAGATTACACTGACTTGTATCTTAAATATGGAATCTTGCACAAAAAACTGAAAATCACAATTCCAGACCAGACCACCGTAAGGTACGGTGGTCAGCGGCGTATCTTACGGTCCACTAGAAAATCCAATTCTCCTTTACACCACCTGTTTCTTCATTACGCTCCAGATTTTTGCCCAGCGTAGCTTACGCTGGTGACTGGCGTAACCTACACTGCTTCAGAAATGAGAACTTCAAGTTTAGCCTTCTTTGACTTTAATTGACTTGTTCTCGATCCATTTAACTCCAAATCATAACCTGGGACCTAAAATCACTAACAAACGTAAACATGCCCCTAATCGTCTATTAACCTTCACAAAACAAGTCAATTTTGCAAATTAAAGTCATACGACTTAGGTGTTTATCACATTCCCTAGTATAACTCTTTTTCATCCCGAAAAAGGCATTCTTAAACTTGGGCGAAACTAAATAAATGTAAACCAAATCACATAACACAATCAACTCATAAGTCTTACAACTATAAAAATATTTACGACAAGCAAGTAGAAATATATAAATGTGCAATTAAACCTAATAAACCTCAAGTTTGCCACAATACATGTATCACACTCACACAATTTTCACTCCCCTCGGTTCATATTTTTGAGTGAATTAGCAAAAGATAAGCTAATATGTATATATGAAGCTCTCAACCCATTATTGCAATACTAAAAGTCATAGGCTAGTACACAAATCGAACCAAGACCTAATAACACCAAACTATCATTTCGGCATTCATACAAGATTGATGGAAATAATGGAATGAAACACTGTAATGATTCTCATTTGGGCAATTTACTAGAATGATTTTGGGAATATTTCATTTTCGCTTATGACCATATACTTTGACTTTTTCAACCGGATTGCACGTCATAAACAACACAACTTTGAACATCTACACGAATTTCTTTACGAGGTGAATATGGATCGAATTGTATGATTGTTCGGGTTAGAAGTCTTGACACGGTAAGTGCACTAGTTCTAACCTAATGTACAATAATGGGTTCACACACTATAACCATCACAAGAAATAATGCTACGCTAACAATCTAAACAAATCGTCGACGAGGCGTTTTCTCTCATGAAAATGAAGGATATAAAGGATATAAGTGTGATTGTAACACCCGTGAGTTGACCATTTAAGATTTCGAGTCAAAATAAATCTTTCAGTAAATACGACCTCGTAATTTTGGACTCAACCTCGTATTTTAAGTCGACATCGTAAATTAAGTGTAGCATCGTATTTGGAGTTTAGCCTCGTAATTGTGTCGGCCTCGTATTTTTGGTGTTAGCCTCGTATTCCCGTGTCTGCCTCGTATTTGGACGCCTAGTAATATGGCCTTGTATTGAATCTCCTAAATAAACCCTACCTTTAAATACTCTCATTTTCCATACATTCTCATTTTCCACCACCTTAGCCTCCTAACAAAAACACACACACACTTTTGCTACCCCATATTCTCTTACTACCCCATCCTTACTACCTCACCTTTGCTACCCCCTAAACCAAGCTTTCATGAAATCCTACCTTACTTTTGTTTAGATTTAGTGCCAAAAACTAGTGCCAAAAACTTTTTTTCTACCTTCTAAGCATCATCACAAACATCTATTTTGGGTAGATTTAATGTAAGAATCAAAACCCTTTTTATGCTCTTCTTTTTGTATTTTTCGGTTTTTCTTTTAATACACAAACTACACCCGCCAAGTATCAAACTTTTTACGTCCAAAACGTTTAGAATCATATATTACATCTTTTGTCAAAGTTTCGTGTGATTTCGTTAACAAAATCTTGGGATACAAGAATTTTTGTACACTTTTTATTAACTTTGTTCAAATGAGTTTTCGGGTTTAAGTCCGTTTTTCGAGTTTCCGACTTTAGGATTGTTTTCTCATCATATTAGGGAGTCTAAAAGTACAATCTGATGATAAGAACACCTTCCAAATCAAAAGAAACGATTAGGGTTTATTAGAATGAATTTTGGGGAAGAACAACCCAGTTTGCGACCCCGTCGAAATGTGAACTCGTATTCCCATTTGCGACCTCGTATTTGATTTGTGACCTCGTATTTCAAATGTGACCTCGTATTTCAAATGTGACCTCATATTTCAGTTTGCGACCTCGTATTTCAAATGTAACCTCGTATTTGTAAATACTACCCCCAAATTTACTAGCCTCTTAATTTTAGCCTCTCAATTGCAATTTTGTCCTTTAGTGAAAATAAGACCCCAAATTTAATTTAAGACCTCAAGATCAATTTAAGACCCCGAATTTCAATTGAGACCTCAGACTTCGATTACTACCCCGATTGGGTCAACCTTGGTCAACTTTGGTTGGTTTAGTCAACTTTGGTCAACTTTAGTCGATATGGTCAAATTAGTCAAACTTGTAATTTGGTCAACCTTGGTCAAACTTATAAAAATTGGTTTAAATCAAACTAGTACGCTTTTGGACAAGATACTCAACACTTGGCGGCACGTTAAGAGCACGTTTACCTATAATGAACACATACTTAATTATGATAACTTGAAACAGATTGTTGCGTGCCAATTACTTGCTTACTGATATCTTGCGTAGCCTAATCTTGTTTCTAGCATTCAGGTGAGGTGAGCTTCGTAGTCCCCTTTTTACATGCTTTCCCAGGGATGAAAGGATACAAAATGTCTTCTTGTAAAACTGTAACTATTTGATATGATATTGTGACAACCTATTGTGACTACACGATTGATAACCTATTGTGGATACATTTTGATAACATATTGTGGATACATTTTGATAATGTGATTTTGATACATATATGATGTGATGACTTAGATACCTATTGATTTACATTATGGATACATTTGGATGCATTGGATACATGTTTTTGAGCATGGCTGGTTGTTGAACCGTGTTAGCTTAGATTTTAGTTAGTGCTAGTTTTGTTAATTTACAATTATGTTGTCCTTGTATTTAATATTGTTGTGGATGGAGGGTTTTGTAATAACTAACCAAAGGCTTGTAATGAAATTAACAAGGGTGCTTAGTGTAATTGTTAGGGCCTATATAAACCCTCCACCACTCCTCATTTTGTAACCTTTTTGCACTAATTCAATACATGCATTAATACCTACATTCTCTCAAATACCTACTTTCTGTATTTCACCAAAAGGTTCACTACACACTTTAGCATATATTACACTTGGTATCAGAGCAAAATCATAACTTGTGTTAGATCCATGGATTGAATTTGTTCATCACTTGTGCTAACTTGTGTTTTATCCCTTTACCGAAAGCTTTAATCTTTATCCCCTAAACATGTTAAAGTAATCTCATTTCTTGCATTAATCCACTCCTCACCTTCCTAAAACATCACCCATAACGTTTCAAATCCTATCTCCAAACACAATGTCTTGAAATCTAAAAATACACCTACTGTTCTGAATACCGGGTTTCATACCGGTCTTCAGATTTCTTGAATAGCTGCATTAATACCGGATTTCCTCTGCCTCTTTCATTATACTAAAACCAGGATTCATACCGACTTTCCTTCGAATTTAAGAATTTTCTTTACTTAAAATACCTGGTTTACTCCAAAACCGGTATTAGTTTACCTATTCATAAAATTAATAACTCGTCATAATTTTCGACTTTAACTTCGAAAACCGGTTTTTCTGAATCTATTTTAGAAAACCGGTATTTGTTCTTCATTACTCAAAGTTTATTACTTTTGCGTTAATAATACCTGGTTTATTCCAAAATCGGTATTAGTTCCTCTATTAACCAATTTCTTACTTGTTATAATCTTCAAGGTTTTCCACGAAAACCGGTATTAGTGAAAACTTCACTAATTATCGGTATTAGTTAAGTATTATTGTGTGTGGTTGTGTTTGGATACATTAATACGTGGTTTCCTCCAAAACCGGTATTTGTTCTTCTATTGAACATTTTCCAAGCCGAATTTCTGTCCAATTTTTCTGTTGAAAACCGGTTTTTGTTCACTTATTAACAAAAACCGGTATTAGTTGTTCTATTGCTAAAAACCGGTTTTTATTGTGATTAGTTGAGTGGTGGTTTTGTTGAAATACCTGGTTTACACCAAAACCGGTATTTGTTCTCTAATTCATCACTTTAGTGGAAACGTTACTCTGCTCAACTTTCTTTTTAAATACCGGTTTTTGTTCTTCAAAAATGGCTACTTTGGACTCTTTAATTATTGGTTCCGAGTCTCGACCACCAGTTCTATATCGAAATTGCTATCCACAATGGAGAAACCGTTTTATGAACTGGGTTGCAAAACAAGCTCTTGGCCCTCAAGTGAAAGAATCATATAAGAGCGGTCCTGTTGAACACACTAATCCTGTTACCAAGGAATCTCTTCCACCTGAAAGCTGGAGTGCTGCTCAAAAAAATTGATCTTAAGCTGATGATCTAGCCATTTCTTATCTCTACCATGCTCTCCCAAATGAAATCTACAGAAACGTCGACTCTTATCTCACAAGCAAAGAAATTTGGGATGAGCTTGAAAAGCAATTTCAAGGTTCAGAGGTCTCCACTACTATTCGTCTGTCATATGTTCTCGATTTATATGAAACATTTAAGCAGGAGAAAACATTGGAAGGTGCTTATGATCAATTTTGTAACGTGATTAATGATCTGAGGAAAGAAAAAGTGAAGAAGACATCTATGGAGCTCAACATCAAATTCATCAGAAGCTTAGAAGATATTTGGCAATCTTATATATGGTACTTAGATCAATACTCAACCAGATTTTCACAAACTGGATATTCACAGCTTGTATGAGAAGTTGAGATTGAATGCCCGAGAAGTTCTGAAGAAACAACAATCCAAACTTCCTGAAAGTTCCAGCACTAATCCGCTTGCGTTACTTGCTGACAAAAAGTCTTATCGGTCTTCCAAAATAACCATTGAAGAAGTGAATTCTGATGGTGAACCATATGTCGAAAGTGATCCTGAAATGGATGACAAGGAGAAAAAATGTCTCGTGATCTGGCTTATTTCACTCAATCATTCAAACACAAGTACTTTAAGAGAAGGCCAACAAACAACCAACTTCTAACATCATCTGTCTCTTCATACTCCAGGAATTCCAATGCCCCGAAGTTTGATTCTTATGATAACAATACTAGTTCTGAAAGGAAGGTTGAAACTCCGAGAAAGTTTGAGAAAAAGGTTGCTGAAACAAAAACTGAGTCGAAGAAATGCTATAATTGTGGGGCCCCTGGACATTTTGCCATCCATTTCCCAAAGCCTACTCTGAAAAACAAGGAATACAATCAGAACAAGTTGATGCTCGTCAAACAACAGGAATGTGGCATGGCTCTTTTGGCCGAGAATGACCAGTGGCTTCATCTGACTGACGAAGAAACTGAAGAATTGAAGGCTAATGTTTGGTTTATGACAAAAATCAAGAAACCAAAGGCACTTGATGAAGGTTCTGTTAGCTCTGAGACGGAGGATGACAAGGTAAATTCTAATCTTAAATCTGATATTACCCACCTTCTGTCTCAATGTGATAAAACTGTTGCTCTAAACAACTCATTAACACTAGATATCTCAATCTTGAATGAAGTTCTAATTGAAAAGGACTACTCTTTAAAAGAATTACAACTTAAACATGACAAACTTCAAAAGGATTTCGATGATCTAATGAACAAAAGAGCTTCAGTTTCTTTCACTAATTCCTCCGAATTGCTTCTTAAAAAGCAAGAACATGAGACAAAAGTATATGAGCTAACCAAGACTGTTAAAGAAGCACAAATTGCCAAATCAAGTGAGATGTTCCGTGCTAATGCCTTATCTGGGATCTTGAAACCTTGCAACAACAACTCCTCGAAACCAAACCTACTCTCAAATTTAAATTAGGCTTGTTGCATTAAAGATTCATTAAACCAAAAGATTGATCATAAAATTGATGAACTAAAAGAGGAAATCAAATTTTACCAAGTCAAGGTTTATAAAATTGATCAATCAAATAAGAAAATTTTTATGAATAAACCAAGAGATTTCGATTCTAGTTTTATTCCAGGGTTGGGTTTCGAGGATCCTAAAAACTTGCTCACTGGCCAAACTGAAGTCCCTCCATTGTATGATGCTGACCTTATGAGATATGGCCTGACCATTCAATATGTTCGACCAAGTTACGGTGACATTGAGACGGACGAGCATCTATCAAAATGTTGTGCAATTAAACTCAAGTATGATGATATCAATGATTCTCAATCTTCCACTTTACCTTAAAAGCAAAATACACTCTGTAACTATAGTCAAACTTGATGACAACGCTGAGGATGATCAGTTTGTTGTTGTCTCAAATGAACTTACACAAGTGGATAATATTCCTGTTCCCAAACCAGCTCTAGCTTGACCTTACATCCCTCAAAGCATTTTGGAAAAACAAGTTGCAGACTTGAAAAAAAAAACCATCACTGAAAAACAAAATGTGATAGTTACTCTGCTGTCTCAGAGTCACTGTAACAAGAAAATGAATAATGTTTCTGACTCTCCCCCTGGTGTTACTTATGATTGTTTTGATCCCCAATGTCCTGTATGTGATGTGATGAAAACCTCTACTTCTTCCTCTTCTTCCAGTAAAACTGTTTGTGAACCTGTTGATGTTGCTTTGCAAACTGATTGTGATTCTGTTAAGACCCGCAACATTTCCACCCAAACAGATCATGACAGTGACCTTGATGAGCCCAAATGTGAGACTAATGACCCATTGGTTGAGTTTGAATCAGAAAACAGTGTCAAACAAAATGAAACAAATGACTATTTCTTGACAAACAATGATGAATCAGTCAAGTTTTCTGAGGAAACTCAACCTTATTTAAGTGAACTTGATATTTTAACCAAGAAGTTTGAAAAAGAAATAGATCAACGTTTGAACTTGCTTTTAGATTTCAACAAACTCAAAATGGAAATGGAATATAAGAACATTATACTTCAAGCTTTTTTCGACAATAACAATGAAAAGGCTTCAAATTTGCTCAAAGCATGTCATTTTACAGTCAACCAAAGTGTGGAAAAGAAACCAACGTCTACAAAAGAATCGATCCCCTCAAACTCAACCAAAATGACTGCATCTCCTATGGTACCTAAAGTCCCCAAGAATGAAAGTACTTGCCCTACTACACCTGTTGTCCCAATTGTTAACTTGGAATCTAAATCAAAGCCTAAATATGTCAAAATGGATTTCTCAAACTTACCAAATTTGAATTACTTTCTTGAAGAAGAGATCGCGTTCGATCCAGTGTTTGAAAAACATTTTGAACAAAAGAACGAAAATCTCCCTTTGACAAAAACAAAGCAATCATTTCTCTCAAAACCAGTTTCATCATCTCTTAAACTTTCAAAACCAAAGAAAAACAACACTCCATCTATCAATCGAGATTTCAAGTCCTCCCACCCATCTACAAAGAATACTCCCAACTTTCAGTACCCTAGAACACCTTTTACCTGTTGCACCCAAAGCTTAAAGTTCAACTTGATAAATCTGTTGCACACCGATCAAAGTATCACATGTACTCTAGCCTTCCTAAGGAATCATTTGTCACACCAAAGTGCACTTTAAGAGCCGTACGAGATGAGGCCTTAGGATCTGTCAGATACCATGATCAATACGGTTGGTTTTCCACTTCATACAAGAAGCCTATTAGAAAGACACCAGTAGGTAACTCTCACAAGAAACCTACTTCTAATGTCCTGTTTCAGGTGACTTGCACCTAGATACTAGCAGTAGGTGGCTTTCTAAAGATAGATTTTTGCATGCGACTAGGACAATCAAGATTGATGGCAAATCTACCTTTGTGAAACAAGAATGGATAGCTCGTAGGCCTCATGTTTCTAGTTCTAGATCTGATAGGACCAGTTTTTCAAAACATTAAGTAACTTGGATGATTGTAATTTGTCTTTTACTTTTGAACTCGTATGTGTGATGTGTTCTCTATTTTAAATAAATGTACTCGTGTGTTTGTGTGTTTTATCTTTATTTCTTTGTGTGCTTGCTTGTCTCCTTTACTTTTGATATGTGTTTTATCTCTCGTTTCTTTCCATAACCAATAAATGTTTTGCATATGTTTTCCTAACCCTTATGGACCCAATGTCATGTGGGTACCTAAAACCATATTTTCAACCTAATCAGGATTATTTTATATGTGTCTGGTACGTTGATTCTGGATGTTCTAGACACATGACTGGAAATTGTTCCCTTTTAAAGAACTTTGTTGAGAAATTCTTGGATACCGTGCGATTTGGAAATGATAACATTGCCCCAATTCTTGGCTATGGAGATATTGTTCAAAATGGTATTACCATCAAGCATGTTTCCTATGTTGAAGGATTAGGTCATAACTTGTTCAGTGTGGGCTAATTTTGTGATAATGATCTTCAATTTCTTTTTCGACGATATGAATGCAAAGTCCAGACCGAGGATGGTGTCGACATTCTTACTCGAACTAGAGATCAAAATTTGTTTACAATTGATCTAAATAAACTTCCTACACCTTCTACCGAAATCTATCTTTTGTCCAAAGCTTCTGCACAACAAACTTGGCTATGGCATCGCCGTGTTTCTCATCTCAATTTTCATACCATTAATGCTCTCGCTAGCAAACAACTTGTTGATGGACTTCCTGATCTCAAATAATAAAGCAACACCACTTGTTCCGCCTGTGCCATTGGAAAAATGAAGAAAGCATCTCATCGCCCAAAGAAATACTTGAGCACTGAAGCCCCTTTACATCTCCTTCATATGGATCTTTGTGGTCCAATGCGTATCCAAAGCATTTATGCTAAGAGTTACATTCTGGTCATTGTCGATGATTACTCTCGCTATACTTGGGTTTTCTTTCTTCGTGAAAAGAGTGAAACTCCACAAGTAATCATTGATTTCATCAAAAAGACTCAAGTCAACCGTCAGTCAACCGTTCGCATCATCAGATCTGACAATGGCACTGAATTCAAGAATGCTACTCTTGAATCTTATTGCTCCTGAATTGGTATTACTCATCAATTTTCTGCCACTAGAACTCCTCAACAAAACGACGTTGTTGAAAGAAGAAATCGAACTCTTGTTGAAGTTGTTCGTACAATGTTTGCATATTCTAAGTTACCTCAAAATCTTTGGGCTGAAGCCATTGCTACTGGTTGTTTTACTCAAAACCGACCAATCATCAACAAGCGTTTCGACAAAACGTTTTACGATGTAATCAACAATCGAAAACCAAACGTCAATTTTCTGCATATTTTTGGCTGTGTATGTTATGTCCTGAATGATCGTGATAATCTTGGTAAATTTGACCCTAAAGGGAACGAGGCATACTTCATTGGATATTCAAAATTATCTATTGCCTATCGAGTTTACTTTCGTCAAACCAAGCAAACCATGGAAAGTATGAATGTCAAATTTGATGAACTCTCTGATATGGTTTTTAAACAACATGATTCTGAACCTCCTCCCAAATGTCTACCATCTTCCGCCACTCCTATTGTTCCTATTCGATCATTCCTTACTCTAACCTCTGCTGAACTAGATTTTGTGTTTGAAGAATTTTATCATGATCTTCCTCCTAGTGAACCAACAAACTTGGATACACCTGAACAATCTATCTCAAATATCTCTCAGTCAGACTCATCCAGCTTTAATCAACAAAGTCCGTCTTCTTCATCATCAACTACCGAATCATCTCCTCCGTCATCTAATAACTCTCCCCACGAAATGGATTTTCAAAAACAAGAAAGATGAAAATGGGATCGTTGTTCGCAACAAGGCACAATTGGTTGCCAAAGGTTATTCCCAACAAGATGGCATTGACTATGACAAAACATTTGCTCCCGGTGCCCATATAGAAGCCATTCAAATTTTTCTTGCTTACATGGCATTCAAAAACTTTACTGTTTACCAAATGGATGTCAAGTCTGCTTTTCTCAATGGCGTTCTCAAAGAAGAAGTGTACGTCGGTCAACCAGAAGGATTTGTTGATCCCAAATGTCCGAATCATGTATACCGGTTGGATAAAGCTTTGTATGGCCTAAAACAAGCTCCACGTGCCTGGTATGATGCTCTATCCACCTATCTTCTGAGGTATGGGTTCACTAAAGGTACTATTGACACGACCTTGTTTATCAAACGACAAGGTAGTGACATCATTCTTATCCAAATCTATGTTGATGACATCATTTTTGGGTCAACTAATCCAAAATATTGCAAAAACTTTTCTGCTCTTATGGTTGACAAATTTGAAATGAGTATGATGGGAGAATTAAACTTTTTCTTGGGTCTTCAAGTCAAACAACTTTCAAATGGCATTTTCATTTGTCAAAATAAATACATACACAATATGTTGAAGAAGTTTGATATGCTTAATTGTCAACCAATTGGTACTCCCATGGAATCTAGAACAAAGATTCATGCCGATCTTAATGGCAAACCATTTGACCAAAATCTTTATCGCAGTATGATTGGTTCATTAATGTATCTAACTGCTAGCCGTCCCAACATTATGTTTTCAACTTGTATGTATGCGAGATTTCAAGCAAACCCCAAAGAAAGTCATGCCCAAGCTGTAAAACGCATTTTTCGGCATCTTAAGGGCACTATGAACCTCGGTTTATGGTATCTGAAAGATACCGGCTTTGAACTAACAGCTTATTCAGATGCAAATCATGCAGGGTGCAAACTTGATAGAAAAAGCACTTCTGGAAGTGTATAGTTTTTGGGAGATAAGCTAGTCGGATGGTCATCAAAGAAACAAAACTGTGTTTCCACATCCACCGCTGAAGCTGAGTATGTAGCAACTGCTAGTTGTTGCTCTCAAGTTCTGTGGATGAAAACGCAACTGTCTGACATTGGGTTCAACTATGATCGCATCCCCATATACTGTGATTCCAAAAGTGCTATTGCAATTTCATGCAATCCAGTTCAACATACCAAGACAAAGCATATCGATTTGAGGTACCATTTTATCAAAGATCACGTTGAGAAAGGTAACATCGAATTATACTTTGTCCCCACCGACTACCAACTTGCTGACCTTTTTACTAAGCCTTTGGATGAACAATGGTTCAACTTGTTAAAAACCAAGTTGGGCATGTTGAACTTAGAAACTTAACTGCAACTTTGCCATGCGTTCTAAGCTTATTTTCTTGGTCAAACAATTGATGTATGCTTATGTGCTTTTACATGCAATGTTTAAGGGGGAGAACAAGGGTAGAATGCATAAATTTAGGGGGAGTTAGTTCATTATTTATGTGCATGCATATTTCTAGGGGGAGTTTGTTTTCTTGTACATAATTTGTCTTCCTAGACTTTTTGCTGATTTTATCATTTTCATGAAATATTTGCTCATTATCATGTCCGCTTTCCTCTATTTTCTTCTCATGTCCCTAAAATACTTTTTATTTAAAAAAAAAACCGAGTTTCAAACCAATACCAGGTATCAAAACCAATATCGGGATTCAAAACCGGTAGTAAAAACCCGGTTTTGACCACTATATATACCCGACCTTGACTCCAATTTGACCTTTCCAAAGTTTTCGAAGTCTTTTTCTTTCCTTCACAAATACCGGTATTCTCTCAAAAACCGGCTTTCCCTTCACATTGGTCTGAATATATCGAATTCTGGTATTAGTAGTTTTCATTTGTTTCTCTGTTGTAATACCGATTTTCATTCAATATATTTAGGCCTTGTGATTTTTGATTTCAGGGGTGACTACGTGTCTTTTTTGTGTGATTTTACCTGTCTTACTCACGTATTCGGGTATCTTATTTTCTCATTTCATTTCCATATAACTTCATGCATACTTGTCGTTTATATGTTCTTTGTGTCATACTTGAATTGCATGCTTACTTGCCATGTTTATGTGCTTATTTGCTTATATTCTGTTGTGTTCATGAAATCTGTTTTATCAAAATTCGCAAGTGCATCGATGTCGAGTATCCACTTGATTTCTTGATGCTTTGCAAATACCAGTATCTAAAACCGGTATTAGTTCTCTATAATCAACTTCCTTCCTAAATGGCACTCTGCCCAATTTTCTCCCACAAATACCGGTTTTCATCACATTTGATCACACTCTTTACTAAAACCGGTTTTCCATTCATACTTAGAAATTTTTTTTTTATATACGATTTTCAAAATCATTTGAATCTTTCTTTCATCATGGTTTAATATTCAATAAAATATTTCTTATACCAAATTGTGTATCCGCTAATCACTTTGTTTGTGAACTCTCTATTGTTCATAAATCTTACTGGATCCACGAACAACTGTTGCTTCACCTTTATATGCTAATATAAGCCATCGATTATACATCGGTTTTCCTTAAGAAGTAAGGTATCGAACGCCTTGTTGTACTACCTTTACATCTTTCGTGAAAAATGGTGTATGCTCATATATGCCGTTTAAAATCATTCTTATTTACAACTATCATACTTCGGGTTCCCTTTAGAAGCAATGTATCGAACGCCTTGTTGTACTGCCTTCGCATCTTCTGTGAAACAAGTTGTATGATCAACCTTTTTGTTTTTCATCTCATTAAATATATTTTTTTATGTAATCCTACATTGGTTTTCCCTAAGAAGTAATGTATCGAACGCCTTGTTGTACTGCCTTTACATCGTTTGTGAAAAACAGTGTAAGATTAAACCTTTTTGAATAAATTAACCTTGGAAACAATGTTTCCTATTTGTATAATTGTCAATCACAAAATGGATTTCCTTCAAGATGGTGCCAACGTACGCATGCAGATTAATCTACAACTGATGATACCATTCACTTGATAACATGGTATCATTCCAGTGATGCTTACATATCATCCCTTGATCAACGTCTTTACCATCACTGCACAAGGCATAGATGAACAACTGATGTTTGATATGTGGCGTACCATTGAATACGTTCCAGCAAGAGGAAGAGCAGTACCATATTTCAAGTTTTCTCTCCTTATCACCAATGGTTAAAGACAAGACTTTACCTTTAATCTTGAAGAGTTTCGGACTATACTCCAATTTCCCACTGCAAACTCAAGAGAAGGTGCCATAAGCTTTGTTTCGATTCCTCCATTGATTGAAATACTGTTAGGTCCAGATTTACTGGACTCGCTTCAGACGTGACTACTGAAGCCCTCTGAAGATTTGTCCAGAAATTATGTGAAGACTAGTGAACAACTTACTTGTACAGGAATCTGGATTCCACCAGATTTGTTCACTGGACTTCACTCCAGTCAAGATCTTTCCACTGAAGAACATTCTCACTGAAGTCGAAGACTGAAGTCTGAAGAAAGAAGTCCGACAAATAGTGGAGCTCACTGGAAGACTTACCAGATCTCCTGACTGGAGTCCTTGTCAGTATTCTAGACCTTACAAGTCTGAACACTGATTACGAGGAATTGACTTTATGCCTTTACATGCCTTTAACGGACAATCCATTTGTCTTTTGTTAAAAGCCTTACATGCATGTAAAGGTGGTTGGTTAATTAGAAGACAAGTCACTATCATGTGACTTTATTCTCGTACTTTAATCAATGCTTTTAAGGAATTAATGTAATTTCCTTAAATGCATGTAACCATATTTGTATGGCAAAAAGAATATTATATTTATTCTTTTTGCCTATAAATACCAAGTCACTTCCTCGTCCAAATTACATACATTTGCAATTTGGTGCCTTTGCTCAAATACTCTCGATCTAAACAGTTATACTTCACAACTTTAAGTATTTCGATCAAGGAGTTTATTTAGCAAAATTAGATCACTTGTAATTCATAGGTTGTTTAGATACTTACTTTGTAATATCTTGTTCCGCAACAACCTTGTATTTTATTTAACATCAATAAATAAAATACACTTGAAAATTACATAGTGTCTCACTATTTACTTTATTTGCTTATCTTTATATTGCTTAAGTACGTATTACGTTATATATATTCTTGCATTTATATTTATCGTAATACTAGTCCAATCTAGTGCTTACTTGACGTTTCATACTAGTCCTATCTAGTGATTACTTGACTTGTTGTATTATACACTTGTGGGTTAAACCATCGAGTGAGGGACTTCACAAATACTTCATCGGGACTTCACAAATACTTCACAAATACTTCAACGTCGAGTTTTGCCTTCCCCATCCCCGCATAGGTCGCCTCGTGAGGGTCGTAGGTCTAGGAAAAGAAAAGAGGGGTTAGTTGATGAATCGGCACCTGGCTCTTCTGCTCCATCTTCTTTCGCTCAAATTCCAGAATCTTCTGAACCTCAATGAAAGAAGCACAAATCTCACCGCCATTCTAAATCAAAATCAAAATCAAAATCAAAGACAAGCTCTCGACCGATTTATTTCACAGCTCCTTCTCCTCTTACTCCGTCATCTTCATCTTCTGAAAATGTCACATCTCCGTCTCTTTCATCATCCTCCAATTCAGAAATTCAAAGTTCGAGTAAGGACTCTTCTCCAATCAATACCAGAGGAAGTTCCTGAAGTTGTTCCCTCCACACGTCATGATGATACTCAAGATGATAATCTTTTTGATGACATTGTGTTTGATTCTCCGGAGAGACAAGGTGGTCTTGAGGGAGGGGTTGAAAAACATAATGGAGAGGATGTGAGGTCTGGGATAGGTACATGGCATAAAGAAAATGTTGGCCCTCCGCTAGATGAAACTACCAGCCGGGATGTCACCCCTAGGATAGAAGCCGAGGACTCCCCAACCTCGCATGAAACCCTACTTCACCGCTCTGGAGCCTTTCTACAGGATCTAGACTTTTTCAGAGGATGTTGATCTACTTGATGCGGAGACCCTTTGTCGTGAGGCATTAGGAAAACCCTTTGTCGCATCCTCATTTCGGAGGATGTTAATCTACTTGCTGCGGAGACCCTTGCCTCTCTCCCATTTTCTTTCTCACACAATATCGAGTCTAGATCTCCTAGGTCTCACGATGTTGAGCACGCACATTCTTTGAATGATGCCACAACAGACCGAGAGTCGGTGATTCCACCTTCTCAAGGAGTGTCTGGTAGTCCTGTTCATGCAACCCTTGCCTGACACTTGTGTTGAGCTAATTTGTTCTGAAACAACCAATGTAGAGCTATCGCTTCATAAATCATTGGGAAGCCCTGCTGGTTCACCACCTCCAGGCCACACTGTAAATCCTACGGAGCCTACAGTTGTGACAACGACATCTACGTCAGTCGCCCCTGGCATTCCACTCTCACCCGATACCCAAGCCGAAGTGCTCCGCATTGAAAAAGGTAAAGCCATTGCCACCCCTTCCGGCTCTATTTACAAACCTCTTTAGTTTCCCAGCGTATTACATAGTGACTTTGACCGGGCCGGTCAAAGTTAAGTGTCACGTCATCAAAACTGATGATGTGGCATCGGTGACGTGGCACTTTGAACAAATCCAGCTCATCACAAATATACTGCTTGGCTTGTGCAAAGAATTGGTGCTTCTTTCTCTTGGCTCAATGCTCCAGTAGCTAACCTGCGGACAGAAAATTAACAATACTTGCATACCGATGATATACCTGATACAAATTTCTAGCTCCGTATCCGAAGAAAAAGCAGAGACACCTTCGTACAGGTAAAAATTACTTTCCTATATACCCAGAACGGAGCTCAACCTCCGTTCAGTACAATCCTTCCAGAGCTCCTAAGGTAATAAATACCCAGCTCCGAAAAAAGATATGTCAAGAGGATCGGATATAGATACTCTCTATGATTATCCGACCTCAATAACATATTTAAAGTCCGAATATATCGGACACGGTTTATAAAAGATTACCACAAATTTCCTCGAGAAGGAAAGAAGATATTCTCAAAGAAGGAAGAGATTTACCCTAATTCTCCTAGCCTCCTTTCCAAGTTTTTACCCTCTATATAAATAGAGGAAGAAACCATACGGCACATCGTCATTTACACAATACACTAAATCCCTTAATCACAATCCTTTATTCAACCTCCGAATTAACCCTCAATAAAACCCTTAAACCCTAAGTCGCATATAACGACTTAGGATCAACAAGCAATAGGCTTAAAGCGGTTTTCGACCCTATGACCGAAAGGGAATCGCCAACAAAATACCTCCGACTCCATTCACGTACACCTTCGGTTGAGCCATAGTGCAATTATTTGATCAAACACATACCAAGGGACAACATAAACGGTTAGTAAATGTTCATCCGAAAAAGTCTCATTGATTTCCTTGGTTGAATCGTCCTTCATAGCTTGAATTCTTGACAAATGGTCAGCCACCACGTTCTTAGGTCTTTTTTTATCTCAGATCTCCAAGTCAAATTCTTTTTGTAGCAAGACCCATCTAATTAGCCTTGGTTTTGCATCCTTATTCTCCATCAAATGCTTAACTGCAAGAACAAAATTTGTCTAGAGCATAAACAACCACAAGCAATTCTTTTTCGGTGGTGGTATAATTCAGTTGGGCATCTAACAAAGTTTTGCTTGCATAATAAATTACAAGGGGTTTCTTATCCACCCGTTGTCCCAAAACAATCCCAATGGCAAAGTCACTTACATCACACATGATTTCAAAGGGCATAGACCAATTAGGTTATTGCAAGATGGGGGCTTCAACCAATTTTTCCTTCAAAGTTTCAAAATCTTTTGAACACTCATGATCAAATACAAAAGGTACATCTTTTAGTAACAAATTACACAATGATTTGGTAATGACACTAAATCCTTTTATGAACCTTCTATAGAACCCGACATGTCCAAGAAAAGAACGGATACCCTTGACATTGGTTGGGCGAGGTAAAGTGGAAATGTCTTTGATTTTGGCCCGGTCAACTTCCATGCCTTTATTTGAAATCACATGACCCAAAACCGTCCCCTCTTGAACCATAAAGTGGCACTTTTCCCAACTTAAGACCAAATTGGTTTCAACACATCTTTTCAAAACATTGGTTAGCTCATTAAGAAAATTATGAAAGGTTTGACCAAAAATTGAAAACCATCCATAAATATCTCTAAAGAATCGCTGACTATATCCAAGAGGATACTCATCATGCACCTTTGAAACGTCGCTGGAGCATTACATAACCTGAATGCCATTCGCCTAAAGGTAAAAGTTCCACAGGGATATGTAAATGTGGTCTTGTGTTGGTCATCGGGATGAATAGCAATTTGGTTATTGTTAGGTCCAGTTTCTGCTGAAAACTGGAGCCCATCTAGTTGGAACTAGAGACTAAAGAATTGTCCAGAAATATTAGAAGTCTAGTTGCAATGTACAGTTATGCAACTGAAGACTTCCTCTAGTTGATGATCTGCAGAACACACCTGAAGACATTCCAATTGAAGTCGAAGACATCAAATGGAAGAAAGAGATTGACAAGGGCAGCGAAGCCCAGTTGACAATCTATCAGATCAATAGACTGGAGACCATCAGTGTAAATGCACTTACAAAGCTTTACACTGATTTCGAGGAGAACCTCACTTTACATCCTTTTACCCGGACAATAATCTTGTCTTTGGTTAAAAGAGCATGGATGTAAAGTGGTTGAATAAAGTGACATTCTGTCTTACTTTATTTAGCATATACAAGAATTAAATATTAATTCTATGTATGCTGTCAACCATATTTGTACGTCGAAGTTGAGATCCCAATGCTCAACCTTCGACTATAAATAGAGGTCATTGCACAACCAAGAATCAACTTTTGCATATCTTACTTTGCAATATTCTTGGTGAACTTGTGCAATATCTCTCAATTGCAAAAAGGAACATTTCACAACTTTAAGTGTTTCGATTGTTTAGAGAAATTCCAAGTATTAGAGCAATTGTATTTCATAGGTTGTTAGGATATTTACACTTTTGTGTTATCTTGGTTCCGCAACAACATTGTATTTTATTTAAGGTTAACAAATAAAATACACGTGAAAAATACATATTATCTCACCATTTACATACAAGTTATTTACCTTATTGCATCGTTATTTACTTATTGTATTGTCACCTAAATAAGTAAACCTTCTAGTTAACCTGGTACACTGTTCACTTCAACTGGTCTCATCCAGATCCAATGAATGTGTTGCAAAGTTATCTCACCATCGATATAGAGGTGTCTTCAGTACTCATCTATTATATAGTTGGGACTTACAATTATAACCTGAGCAACCATCTAGAAAGCAATAAAATTTCTAACCTGCAAGCTTCTCAAAGATTTTGTCAATGAAAGGAAGTGGGAAATGATCCTTTAAAGTAGCCGTGTTCAACATTTTATTGTCAATGCATACCCTCCACCTAGTGATGGGTCGGGTTGCGATTTGCTCACCACTTCTTTTTTTAACCACTTGAATTCCAACTTTCTTAGGTACCGTTTGTGTTGGACTTACCCATGTGCTATCCGAAATTTGGTAAATAATTATTCTAACATACAACCACTTAAGCATCTCTTTCTTCACAACTTCACGCATATAGGGATTCAATCTTCTTTGAGCATCACATGAAGGTTTTGCTTCAGCATCGGTGATAATCTTGTGCATCACAATTGATGGACTAATTCCTTTCAAATTGGCAATTGTCCATCCAATAGCCGCCTTGTATTCCTTGACTACTTTTAGTAATGCCATTTCATGAACTTCTTCCAAGTTTGATGCAATAATCATCGGTAAGTTTGATCATCTCCCAAAAATGCATACTTTAAATGTAATGGGAGTTCTTTCAATTCCACTTGTGGTGGACTCTCGATTGATGGTTTGAGATGGGTATCAATATGATCCAGTAAACTTTCTACTAAATGAGTCCATGGTGGTCTACCTTCTGGAATTGCCATGATTTCCCATTCTTTATTTTCGGTTTTCAATGCCTTACTATGCTCCAAGATTAACCTATCAACCAAAGCACAAGTCTCCTGTGTATCTTTCTCATTTTCATGAGGAATACACTCATCAATGACGTCCGCCATAAAGCATTCGTCACTAACTATGGGGTAGGTACACTAGCAAAAACATTCAATCTCAACTTACGGTAGCCAAAGGTCATTTCAATCGTACCCGTCATACAATCAATTAAAGCATTAGCGGTTTCCAAAAAGGGTCTACCCATGATGACATTGGGCTGCATAATGTTACCACTTGATGCAAAATCGAGCACCAAAAAGTCAACGGGGTAATAGAAATCCTCCACCTTAACAATCACATCTTGGATAATTCCTCTAGGAAGTTTAAGGGACAAATCACCCATCACCAAGGTGGTGTCGACTTTTTCCAAGGGGCCAAAGTGTAACATCCCAAATTTTTATTTAATGGTTGACTTAAGTCGTTAAGTCAACAATACATGTCTGTTAAGCATAAAAAATAACTTAATGACTATATGTGTTTAATGTGTTATATATGCAAGGCTTTACTGCCTTAAGTTATAAGTTTTAAATTTATAATTTCAAGGTTAACTACTCTACCACACAAGCTTTAAATTTATAATTTTGAAGTTAACTTCTCTACCACAGTCACTCACGGGCAGTGGACCCGTTCGTTCATAGTATAGTAAATTGGTAAGACCAGGATCGTTCGCATAGACTATGTCTAAGAACTAAGCTAGGTGTAATTCTAGGATTTAGGGTTTTGTCACGATTTAACTAAAACTAAAATAATAAAAACATAAATTGATTGATTTAGCAAAATAATAATAATTAAAACATTGCATCTATTTGGAACAGTTCACATGCCATGATTATTTAGAAAACAGTTTAGATATGTTGAACAACTCTTCTCACATAAGGATTCACGTTAGATTCACTAGACTACTTAGTAGGGCTGTCGTTAGACTCACACTACACTATAAACAGATTCTCGTTAGATTCACTGCTATGCATTAAGACCTGAGTTTTGTAGCTATGACTTAATCTTTTATGTAAGTCTAGATTCTTTTAGGTTTCTTAAAAAGTCACTTGACACTAATTACCCTAGTCATCCGGATCCGGTTTCCGTTCGCCAGATCAACTAAAATAATTTAATAAAACACATGTTCAGTTGAGTCAAATTATTAATTAACCATCCCCTGCTTGGTTACAAGTCAAGAGACCACATTAATTATTGACCAATTAACGTTTCATAAACCAAATTAAATAACCCTAAGGCCTCGACGTCAGTTCGACCTAACCAAGTTAATAAAACCGGTTTGTATATGAAAACTAATAACATTTGTCTGACTCAATAACCATGGATCTGCGACAAGCATAGAAACAGTTCAACAATCTAATATAAAAACTATCACGGCATGATCACATTATCCAAACAGACGCAAAACTACTTAGCTACTCATGACAAGATAATTAAACCTAATAATTATTAAAATAAATAAATCCATCATAACAATTGTCAAATAAAACAAGTCTTGCAATAAAGTACGCTAACAATAATAAAAAGAGAAAAGAAAGATCAAACTAATAATAGGGTGAAGTCTGTAGATGCAGATTCGTTGTGACAATCGCAACATAGATTTGATTATCGTTTATGTTTTACGAACTATGTTTGTAATCATTTAAATAAGAACTTGTGTTTATATTTAATGATTACGTCTGAACTTCAATATTATATCTGTTTGTGTTTTGTATTGTGGTTGTGTGTTATATATTGTTTTGCAGGAACAAGAACATAGAATCAACGTTTCTAAGTGTCGTAGAACACTTAAACGGTGATTGAATGTTATGTACGAGCTAAACGAAGTAAAACAAAGGACCAAAGGGACGTCCCTCGTGCTGACGTCATCAATACATTGGATTACCTTCGTGCTGACGTCAGCACGAGGTAGATTGGTTATTGTTAATTACGGGCCTAATACGTAATTAAGGCCGATGCCCACATGAACCCAATACCTATTAGTATAAATACAAGACCTAATCTACGGAATTAGGTTAACCGTTTTAGGTCTTAGTGAATCATTTTGATTATATACGAATCAAGGTTAATTGTTCCTTCGTGTGACCTCCTACACGAACTACAAGCCTTGTGCATCTCCTTAGGTTGGTTAATTGCTCATTAATCGATGGAAGGCAATAGCAATCTAGTTATCTCAAGAGGATTCCGCACTCTTGACATAAGGAATCACATCTTATTACGATCCACACAACAATAGGGTACCTTACAAGTGGTATCAGAGCCCTAAGGTTGATTACCAGAAGGTTTAAGATCATTTGATTGGCTATTGATTGCAAATTCGTTTCGAAATTCGTGTTAATTTGCATTTTCATGCTCTTCTTCGTGTGACACTTCGTGCTTACGTCAGCACGAAGTAAGATTTGCTTTGTGCTTACGTCATCTATTGACTTCGTGTTAACCTCGTGCCACGTCAGCGCAAACTACTCTGCGTGACTTAGGTCGTGACTAATGTTCCTTGTACTATGTGCCACGTATACTTCGTGCCTCGTGCCACGTGTACTTTGTACTTCGTGCCACGTATCTACCACGTGTACTTTGTACTTCGTGCCTTGTGCCACGTGTACTTTGTGCCACACGAACTTAGTGTTATTTCGTTTGGTTTGTTCACTAAAAAATTCGAAATGACAACTGTACCGGCTGCCGCAAACTCACCTAATGCCCTACTCATCAGCCAGATGATCATTGTTAGAAATCCAAAAATAGTGATAAATTGTAATTTAAGTTAGTGGACTTACTTGTTGTTAAATCATAGATAAACGATTTCTAAGGATGAGGGACTAGATGTGTTAATTAGCTTAATTGTATAATTAGACTATAAATAGTCCCTTAACACCTTAGAAATCATAACTTTAACAACAACTTTCATTCCTGTAACAAATTTACACACACTTAATCCCAATCTTTCCTCTCTCTCTCTCTAGAAACACATACTAAAACACCAAGAACACACACACACAAAATCCACCTTTGAATCTGTGAATTCGGAGATGAAATCGTGTTAATTACATGTGGTATCAGAGCAAAACATCATTCTGATATCGATCCATTACTGAATTCAATCATAGTTTCATCAACAATTCAAAATCAAAACCGTTTTTCAAACCGTAACTTGTTCTTCATTTTTCATCGATAAAATCACATAAAATCATAGATTTTTGTTTACAATTAGATTCCTAATAGTTTGAAACACATTCCTGTCAAGTTTCAAGTTCCAATTCGATCTACAACTCGAGATTGAATTTTGAGTTTTTGGCACTAAAATTTGGGATTTGATTCTGTTGTGTTTTTAGCTGAATTTTGTTTAAGGATTTATTGCGGAGGTGAAAACAAACATTTTTCAAGTGATTTCAAGTTCTAACTCTCAGTAATTCAAAAGTTATTGAAGTTTTTCTGAGTCATCAATGGAGTTTTCGAAAAAAAAAAAGGCTGATGAGATGTTGAAGAAGATGATCACAAGACGATCTTGGCTAGGACGATCTTCACAAGATCGTCTCAGCCTTTGAACCTTCATTCCAGTTTAATAAGTTTTGTGGCTTGTAGGACGATCTTCACAAGATCGTTCTGGCAAGTGGTTGTGGTGTGAAGTGTTTAGTTGTGGCTAACTAATCCGAAAGGATCGGTTTAGTCAATTCAAATACTTAAAAAAGTATTTGAAAAGTGTAAGTTTTGTGACAGAAAGCTAAGACAATCTTGCCAAGATCGTTTCAGCTCACTAACCCTAGGACGATCTTCCCCAAGATCGTCTCAGTGTCTCTGTTGAAAGTTGGCGTGTTTTGGTTGTTTAATCGAAGTTGTTGTGATTGGGAATCACACACTTTCTGGGTAACTAATCTCATAGATTGGTTTTGCTCAAATTCATTCCTTTAAATTCATATTGAAACTCTGTCCAAGTGTTCTAAAAAAAAACTTAGAATTTTTTCATCAAAATTTCAAAGAAACCAAGACGATCTTCAAATCAAGACTGTCTCATTTTTCTTACAAATTCTAAGATGATCTTCCTTCAAGATCGTTTCATTTCCAAATCTCTCATTTCTCAATTTTTATTTCCGATTCCTTTAATTCAATTTCAATTTCCATTTCCAAAAATCAAAAAAATCATACCTCAATTTCAATTTCATTTCATACTTAACTAAATTCCACTCAATTTATCCAAGACGATACACTTCAAAATCGTCTCTCTTCTTTCTCCAAATCTAGGACGATCTTCCAAAACGATCTTCACCTAGAACGATCTTCATCAAGATCGTTTCATTTCCTGATTTTTCAATTCTCATTTCTTTTCAAAGTTTCAAATCAAATCTCTTTCAAATGGCTTCTCGTGAAGCATTGGCATTGGGTTCTGATACAAGACCTCCAGTTCTCTATCGTGGTTCTTATGGACTATGGAAGAAAAGATTCATGGACTATGTCGAACGTCAAACAAATGGTCACATGTTTAAAGATTCCATCCTCAATGGACTTGCCATTCATCGCCATCCCACTACTAAGGAGATTCTCACTCATGATCTTTTGAATGCTGAACAAAAAGATCGAACAGCTGCAGACAACAGAGCAAGATCATGTTTGTATCAAGAACTTCCAGATGAATTCTATGGCTCGGTTGATTCTTATGAAACTGCAAAAGAGATATGGGATGAGGTGGCTAGACAAATGGAAGAATCTGACATGACTTCTACAATTCGATTGACCAATATTTTGACTGAGTTGGACAACTTCAACAAGTTACCTAATGAATCTCTTGAGAGTGCCTACTATAGGTTTTGCAATATCATCAATGATCTGAGGAAGAACAATGTCAAGAAAACATAGATTGAACTGAACATCAAGTTCATCAAAGCTCTTGGTCCATAATGGGAAGATTTTGGAACTCAAATCAAGCAACATCAAAATCTAACCAAGTTCACCATTCATACTCTCTATGAATCTTTCAAGCTCAATGAAAACCATGTTCTAAGCAAAGCATCATCAAGCAAAATGCCAGAAGTTGTATCTACTGATCCTTTGGCATTGATTGTTGAAAGAAAGGGTTCTGAAGCTCTTAAGAAGCAAATGGTAGTTGTTTCTTCATCTGATGAGGAGAGAGATGAAATGTTGGTTCCAAGAGATGGTGTTTCAGATGAATTATATCAAGCTCTTGCCGCAGTAACCAAGCATTTCAAGAAAAAGTTCTACAAAGCGAGGCCAACAAATAACAATCTCCGCACTTCTTCCACAAGTGCATATCCCAAGAAGAAACACTATCATTCCAAGAATTGGTGAATCAAGTGGATCAAAGCATGTTGAAAAGAAAGAAGGTTATGAGAAACAAGTTGTTGAGAAGGGTAAAGCATCTGATAAAAAGTGTTACAATTGTGGTATTCCTGGTCATTTTGCTATTGATTGCAAGCAACCTCGTAAGCGGAACTATGAGTACTACAAGCAGAAGATGTTGTTAGCTAAACAAGTAGAAGCCGGTCATGCATTGCTTGCTGAAGATGACAAATGGCTCTTGCTCTCGGATGATGAAGATGAAGATCTCTCTGCTAATGTTTGCTTTATGGCGAGGTTGGCCAAGGACAAGGCTTTTGAGGCTGAAAGCATTGAAGATGAGTACCCGGATGAGGAGGTAAATCTTAACTCTACTTTTTCATTAGTTAGAGATAAAGAGTCACTTAATTTAGCTTTGTCTAACTTGACAGCTCATATTAAGTCTTTAGCCAACAAAAACAAAAAGTTGAAACATAGTATTTCATTTTCTAAAAGTGAATTTTCAAAACTTCTTGAAGAACATTCAAAATTACTTTTTGATCATGATGCTATTGAACAAGACTTTCAATCATATAAAGACAAGATGTTGGTTAAAGAATGTGAGTTGAATGTATCTCCTGATTTTAAGTTATTGAATAAATGTCATAATCTTGAAAAGACCATTCATGATCTTGAAAAAGCCAATCAAGATCTTGAAATTCAAAAGACAAATGAATGGTTTCGGGCAAATGCAAGACAAATGGATGTTGATATTCTTAATAAATAACTTCAAGAATCCAAACCAAACAATGTTGAACTCGAAAGAAAGATTTCCGACTTAAATCATACTTGTTTTCTAGAAGGCGTTGAGATTGAAAAACTTGAAAACCAAATTGAGGAATTTAAAAAGAATATATACTTGGCTATATAAAGTTGAACAAAACCCTCTTTTAGATTTCACTGCCTATTTCAACAAGTCAAAAATTGACAAATCGGAACTTCTTCATGGGTTGGGATTTGAGAATATCACTCCATTACAAAAGGCCAAAGAACAAATTGAACCTTTGTATGATGAAAAATTCCTTCGACTCGGTATGGTACAACAATTTATTCGTCCTTTGGATAACGAATTTGTTACTGATGAATTTGAGGAAATATCTCAAAATGAATTTTTGGTTAATTATGATTCTATAAATGCTTCGTACAAATCTAAAGAATCTTCAATTTTTAAATTGGAAGAAATAGCATCAAATTTTAAAAACCAAGAATCCATTAGTGATTTCACCTAAACCTACTAAAATGTATGTTCCATCCAGAATTTTGGAAAAACAAATAGAAGGTTTGCAACAAAAGGTGGAATCTCAACAAAATGTTACTATTCACTTAAAGTCTCAAAGTCCGAATTCGGAGGATAAATTGATTGCTGTGGATACTAAGAAAGTTTGTGTGAATGTTTCTACTCAAAGTGACCTAAGTGCTTTAGTAGACCATTCCACCCAGACTACTTGTGTTTCATCTACCGATACCTCCACTCAGACATTAACTGATTCTCTTGAATGTTCATGTCAAAATGCTGCTACTATTATAGCTGATGATTACGTGCAATCTGATTTATCTAATGACAAACTTGCACATAGTTTAGTTTTGATATGGTACTTTTATAGGTTTTTCACTTGTGTTACTCTTGATGAGTTAGTTGTTCACCATAAGCTTAGTGCTAGTATAGGTGTTGATACTTCTACTCAAATTTCTTGTGAAACCAAAGATGTGTCAGTTCAAGTTGACCTAACTTTTGAGACTACCAATGATGTGAAGTTGGATCCCAAGATTCCTATTTTTTCAAAAATTTCAAAAGAGTTTAAAACTAATCAACCTCCGGTGAAATTCTTCACAAAAGATGATTTTGATAAATTCATGGAGGGAGAATATGTTTTTGATTCAGAAACTGAGAAAAAGATTGAATCTACCAAAATCAAAGTTGAAACAAATGAGGAATCTCAAAATCCATTTTCCAAAGCTCCAACTTCATATTATTCAAAGAAACGATTTATTTCCAAACTCGTCAAGACTGAACCAAAGACCATCACAAAGATCAATAGTTAAAACCAAAGTGTCCTAAAACCAAACAAGTTGAGACCATTCCCAGAACAAAGTACACCAAAGTGAAACTTCCGAAAGACAATCCTAATGTGTCTTCATCTAACTCTCAATCTAGCTCATTACCTAAGGTGTCTAAGTCTAGCTCAGTTTCGCTAACTAGGGATACTTCAAATGGTGCAACTAGATATAGGGATAGATATGGGTGGTTTTCTCATGATAAACCAAAGAAACAAGAAGTTTCCGCACCTACAAAAGACTTTAAAAGGATGAAAGTGTTCAAAAACCCTCGTTCTAATCTTCTTAGTGTCTGTGAAGTCTCTCACCGATGGTTTAACCCACGAGTGTAAAATACAACAAGTCAAGTATGCACTAGATAAGGACTAGTATTTACATAAATATAAATGCAAGAATATAAATAAGTAAATACGAGACTTAAGCAATAAATAAACACATTAAATGAGGTGGATAAAGTCACATTTGTGGTTGGAAGCATTTAAGGAACTTTGGTATTTTCTTTAAATGCAATACTAAAAGTACAAGGATAAAGTCACATTTGATAGTGACTTGTCACCTTTTAGCCAACCACCTTTACACGCGTGTAAAACCTTTACAAGGGACAAAAGAGATATCCGGGTAAAAGCGTGTAAAGGCATAAAGTCAATTCCTCGTAATCAGTGTTCAGACTTGTAGGGTCTAGAACACTGATAAGGACTCTAGTTGTTAATCTGGTAAGTCTGTCAGTGGGCTCCGCCATATGTCAGTCTTCTTCTTCAAACTTCAGACTTTGTCTTCAGTTAGAATGTTCTTTAGTAGAGTAGATCTGGACTGGAGTGAAGTTCAATAAGCAAATCTGGAGGACTCCAGATTTCCTATACAAGTAGACGCTTACTGGACTTCCATAATTTCTGGACAAATCTTCAGGATTACTCCAGTCTTCAAGTCTGGAGCTAGTCCAGTAAAAACTGGACCTAACAGTGTCAAATCAACAGGTGGAAAGAGCTTAAATAGTGATACTAAATGGGTAGCTAAGTCATTAGTACCTAAGTTCACTAGTGTTGAGAAAAAGAAGAAAAGGCGAAGGAGAAAAGCTGGTAGTAACAAGAAGAATGTTTCTTTTAGTTCAAACAATTCATCTTTTAAGTCTTGTGTGTTAAACAATGTTAATGGTGCCAAGGAAAGGCCTTGTGTGGTTGTAAACAATGTTAATTCATGTTCTTGTGTGATTGGCGTGAATGCTTGTAGACATGTGACTTTTAATTCATGTGTGAATGTTCTTATTTTTTTTTATCCAAATGTGCTTATTGATGATGTGCTTGTTAATGCTTATGTTGATTCCAAAGCATGTTTGAATGCTATTCCTAAGTTATATACCCTGCCTGTGTTAACTAACCACAAAGGACCCGTCTTCAAGTGGGTACCTAAAGTCGGTTAAATTTCTTTGATTGCAGGAAATAACCATCTGTATTTGGATACTCGATTCCGGGTGTTCAAAACACATGACTAGCAATAAAGCAGTGCTCAAGTGTTATGGATGAAGACGCAACTAACTGATTATGGTCTGAAATATGATCATATCCCTATCTATTGTGACTCTCAAAGTGCCATTCCTATTGCCGTCAACTCAGTAAACCACTCTCGATCAAAGCATATTGATGTGAGATATTATTTTCTCAAAGATCATATTCAGAAGGGTGACATCGAGCTCTACTTTGTGGGAACTGACTATCAGCTTGCAGATACTTATCTCCAAGTTTGGTATGTTAAATCTTGAACCTTAACTTATTTTGTTCTTGATACATTCTTAAAAACAAAATACAAAATTTGAAAAGACAAAATCAAATAAAAAAATATAAAATTTTGAAAAATAACAAAAAGATTTTCTTTAGTTTTATTTATCTCAAAGTGGTTTACATATACAATGTATGTAACCCGTGCTTCATTGATTTATTTATATCAAAATGGCTTATACATACTTTGTGTATAACCCGTGCTTCATAGTTTTATTTATGTCAAAGAGGCTTACATATACTCTGTATGTAACCCGTTCTTCAAATACTTTATTTAATACTATCAAATTTAAATCTCCATGAATCATGCCATTTTTAGATCATGGGCATGAATTATTTTTCTCGACAAAAAGACTTTGATACTCTCAATTGTTGATATGAGAAGCGAAGGATCGAATGCCTTTGTGTACTCCCTAGTTGTCTCATCTTGAACAATTGATTGAGTTAAAGTTTCTTTAAATGTTTTATTTGCATCCAACTTGTTGATATTAGATGCGAAGGATCGAACGCCTTTGTGTACTCCCTAGCAGTCTTACAATGAACATTGTTGTTAAAGCAAAACTTTGTGTTTCTTATTTGAAAAATCTTGTTCACTTTAAACTCTCAAATTTTTCTGTATATATCACAACAAAGATTTTACTCTTTTTGATTTCACAAAAACAAATTTTTGCTCTACCTTTCTATGAAAAACATTTTGATCTACCTTTGCATAGATTAAGGGGGAGTTTGTGATTTCAAAACTTTCAAAACTTCAAATGTTTTATTAAATCTTTTCATACATACGTTTGATGATTTTCAAATGACTTTTCATCAATTGAAGTTCTGTTAGAGATAAAAAAAAAATGGTGTTAAAATGTAAGTATTTTAGAGGTGGAAGGGGCATTAGTGAAACTTAGATTTATGATATAAATAGCCCCCTTCCACACATTAATTAAAAAGCCTTTCACCATTTTCTTAATTAATTCCAATCATTCCACTCCAATTCTCTCTCAATCTTCATCCTCAACCTACATACACACACAAACACCTTTTCACACACTAACACCATTTTTGCACAAATTGAGCTCAAATTTCTACTTATCATTTGGTATCAGAGCACAACAACTATACGTTGGCAGATCCAGAGCTTGATTTCGTGCAATAATCATCCAATTTTCAAATTTTTCTTTCCAAAAACCGTTTCTGTTACGAACAGTGGGATTTTGATACAATTAATCATATCTCGTAATTTGTATACCGTTCGAAGCGTCTTTCGATTAAGATTTCATCGGTATATCATTTGTGAAATTTCGTTGAGAAACGAAGGAGATATCATTGATTTACTTTTCGAATTTTATTCAAAACGATCTTCACGGTTCTTCACCATTTCACCTATCAAATCTCATAAAATCATAGTTTTTTTGTTCACCAATAGATTCGTGATACTTTAAAACACATTTCTGTCAAATTTCAAGTTCCAATTTGATCTAAATCTCTACTTCGAATTTTAGCTTTTTGGCGCGATTTATGGGTTTTGAATCTGTTGTGTTTTGTGTTGAATTTTGTTCGTAGATATGTAGTTGAGGTGAAAACGAGCAATTTGCAAGTGATTTCAAGTTCTAACTCTTAGTAATTCAAAAGTTATCGAAGTTTTTCAAGTTGTTAATGGAGTTTTTGGTTAAAACTGCTTGTTGAGGAAAAAGATGATCTCAAGACGATCTTGATAGGACGATCTTATTTTGGCTCCTAAAACGATCTTCATAAGATCGTTTCACTTTCTGTCCCTAAGACGATCTTGACAAGACCGTCTCACCTAGGACGATCTTGTTTACCTTATTTGGATCTGTCTGATCGAGTTTGTGGCTGTGTGGTTTCGTGATTTGGTTGGGAACCATACACTCTGGGTAACTAATCATCATTGATTGGTTTTGCTAAAAAATCTTTCTTCCAAATCTAAACGAAACTTTGCCCAAAATTTTTTTTAAATTTCTATACTTCCAAATCTAAACCATACACAAAAATTTCTAAGACGATCTTCACCAAGATCGTCTCAGCTCTTGAAACTAAGACGATCTCCTCAAGATCGTCTCATCTCTCAGATTCCAAGACGATCTCTTTAAGATCGTCTCACCTTCACTTCTACATTTTCAAACCTTTCTGAGGATGATTTTCACAAGATCGTTCCATTTTCAAAATTCCAAAAAGTAGACAAAAAGTGGCCTTTACAAAAACGGGCATAACTTTTGATAGAAAGCTCCGTTTTGGTCGTGTGACCAGTCGAAACGACCGTAGAAACGAGACGCATCAACCTACAAACTGCCAAAGGCTGTTTAGACAGCCTTTGAGCCCTGAAACGGCCTTTTTCTTTGAGTTTTGGTCACTTTTATGTCTTTTTCGGGTTTTTATGAACTTTATTTTGCTTATAACTTTCGGCCTACTTGTATTTTAGAGCCCATTCGAAATTCTCCTATCTCCTTATATGCAATTGAAGCCAGGGAAATGATCAGTTCATGTTAAATCAAAATTTTATTTTTAGTTCCAAAAATAAAAAAAAAAAATTCAAAAACTTCCAAATTTCATTTTTTTTTTCATTTCAATTTCAATCACAATTACCTTTCATTTCATTTCACCTTTGCTCAACAAAATGTCAATCGAAATTATCAAAGATTTTATTCATTCCTTGTCAGAAGATTTAACAGGCTTAGAACCAAATTGGAAAGAGATTCATCATCATGTTTCTAAAACTTGCTCATGTGGTGCTCAATATGTTTCTACAAATTGTATTGTGGCTGAATATGAAAGAAGAGAAGCTAACTTGAAAAAGCTTCTTAATATTTTGGAAAAACACCACAATTTCCAATTTGAAGTTCAACATCTCAAAGAAGAAAACAAAGAGCTCAAACATGCAAATGATCTAAAATTGTCCAACATGGAAAGTGTTAAAAACGAACAAGATCTTTTGCAGTCCAAGATTTCAAGTCTATCAAAGGAATTGGAAACTTCCAACAACAAGCTGAATGATACTATCTTGGAGAGCAAATCAAGAGAACTTATTTTGCAAGAAAAGATTTCAAGTATTCAACTTCAGTTGCAAAATGAGTCCTCCATTTTCTTAACCATGGAGAGCAAGTTCATTCTTGAGATGAACAAAGTTGAGAAGGAGAGACAAGATGTTTGCAACAAAATCAAGACTCTTGAAGAGAATTGTTTGCAATTTCAATCAAATGAAACATCTCTACAAAAGAGAATCTTTGAACTTGAGATGGAATTGCAAACACAATCAACATCTTGTGACACTCAAAGTGATGATGGCTCAGTTTATCATGATGCAAATCCAATACTTCCAACTTAACTTGATGCTCGAAAGAAAGTTTGCACTGAGTCCATCCTAAAGAGCTCAAAGATCAAAGTTTCATCAACCCCTGCCCGAAAGATGTCTAAGTTTACCAATTACTCATTGGAGAAGAGTAAGAAGTGTTCAACATCATCTACAGTTGATGGATCAGTATCTTCAGTCCCATTCCTATCTTTTGAAGATAATACAACTTTCATCTTACAAGCCAAAGCTCAGTTGCCTAAGCTCACATGGAAATCAGTTTACAAACAAAAGTCAACTGAGAAAAAGACAATCAAATACTCGTTTTGGCAACTCTACAATCTTGCACCTAAAACAATTCATATGCCAAAAGTGAATGTCTTATCCCCTCCACTGCGTCCACGAAAACTCAACTTTTCAACGACTTCGAGTTTTCACCCTCCGTGGACTTCAGACTCAATTCGCCGGATTGATGATACTTACATTTGGAATGTGAAGACAAAAACCATTGGGACTAAGCAAAAATGGGTCTCAAAGGTTGTTGTTAAGTGATCTGGTGAAGATGGCTTATACACATGTCAGTGTATAACCCGGGCTAAAGATGTTGTTTATTGGGCTACTACTTCATAATGGTTGATTTCCCAATTTCGACTTCAAAGAAACATGATGAACATGTAGCCACACATTCATCATGAGGGGAAGAAAGAGAACAATGAAGTCAAACAAGTGTGTGTGCTTTCTTGAAATTTGATGGGGAGAAAGAAGAATTCATCAGTTGAGGAGAAGAAAGATAAATTGTTGACTAAAGTGTCCCCCAAATTATTCTTTGAAGATAGTTATCGCCAATGTGGTGGGTACGCTGCGGGTACACCCTATACTTAAGCGTTGGTGGCACGCAAATATAATTGTTTGATCGAGGGGAAGTTTGTGATGAAAATGATGGTTGTCCAAATGCTTCAAGAGAGAGATACGTTAATTAAGGGGAAGTGTGACAAAGTTAAGTTTGTCAAGAAGAGGCTTTCATGTTCTAATCTAAAGAGCCAAGATCAAGCTTCCGCAAAGTGGTTCACAAGCTCAAAAGCCAAATCCATTTTCTATAGTGCATTTACTCTGAAAAGATCAATTGCATGACAATGTCAAGATTTATTGATGATTAAAGACGTAAAGTCAAGTTTGATGGAAGATCTTGAAGACAATGAGAAAGCTTCGAAGACCTTCATCAACAAATTCTTATTTAAAGATAGGAGTCATGCATAAATTACATTTCAACACCAAGGGGAAGAATGTTAGAGATAAAAAATGGTGTTAAAATGTAAGTATTTTAGAGGTGGAAGGGGCATAAGTGAAACTTAGATTTATGATATAAATAGCCCCCTTCCACACATTAATTAAAAAGCCTTTCACCAGTTTCTTAATTAATTCTAATCATTCCACTCCAATTCTCTCTCAATATTCATCCTCAACCTACATACACACACAAACACCTTTTCACACACTAACACCATTTTTGCACAAATTGAGCTCAAATTTCTACTTATCAAGTTCGGTGATTAGTTTGCACTTGAACGATTCGTTCACTCCATGAACTTCATCATCGCCGATGAGTTCTAACCCCAGAGTATTCATATCTTTCATTAGATTGTAAGGGTATTTTGAGTGATGATGGTTTCGTGCAAATAGGATGGAGGGAGTAAAGTCGAAAAGTGACAGGTTACGGTGAAATGTTGTGAGAAAAGGGTTAAAAGAAATGATACCCTTCCCTAAAGTTCTCAAAATCGCCGGGTTAAACAAATTTCTATCGGATGTCATTTGTTGATATCTTGATAAAGACTTCATGGACCCAGTGAAGCGATGCACATCTTTATCTAACCACTCAAGTGTTTCTTAACAAATACTTGTTTCATTTCTCATGGAGATTTTCACGTTGTGTCTGGAGCTATCTTGCTTGATCATTAATTTGTTTATTATTCATTTTCTTAAGACACATTCGAGTCATATCTTTGTGATATTATTGCTTATCTATGTGATGTAGCCAGAACATTTGTAGTGATATCTTTTGATATTCCACAGTGATCAAATGGAAATCCTACCAATGTTAACATCTTTTCCAACGTTGAATGTAGGTCTCATAATTACATTTATGTGATTATTGAGTGAACGATAAGTCTAACAGTGACCTCGGATTTTACCTAAAAGTCTTTAAGGATAACAGATTGTTGTTATCGAACGCTTTGGCTGTACTAACCATGATTTATATTCTTTGAAGCAATCTCGTGGTTGAAAAGTCGCAGACCGAACTATGTTAGAACATTGCTTTGTACATGTCTCAATGATACATAGGAAATCCGAAAAAATGTAACACATTTATATCGGTCATTTCATTAATCCTTTTGATTTTTTAATATGTTAACGGATCATTCTTATCCGGTTTTCATTTCTCATCTCACAAACACAAAAACCACCAACACCATTCTATAACATTTGTATCAACAAATTCAACCTTATATTTTAGTTACCCTTAGGATTCTTTGGGTTGGGCTAATGGTTTGGGTTGATACGTTGATAGTTGATATTTCTCCATGTGTATCTCATTTTAGTTTGTCATATTTCTTGTGACATTTTCTCAATCCATGTTTGCATGATGACATTGGTTCCCAACTTTGTCATTATGAAGGGGAGAAAAGATTATGATTGATTAATTGGGGAAGAAATAAGAAATAAGATAGCAAGGAGAAAATGTTGTATTGATTGGGTGTATGGAGGTTGAAGATGGAGTTGAGAGAAAATAATATAAAGAGAAGGATGTATGGAATAAATGGAAAGGCTTACAAATATAGGGGTGGAGAAGGATATTTATACATTTGACCTATGTTGTCCAATATCCCCTCCATCATTAAACTAATTAGAGTAAATTGGAATGATTACTTTCAAATCTAGTTTCTTCAGATTAACTTGCCAAAGATTTTCAAAACATTTCAGTCAATTGAGCTCAGATTTTCACTACATTTTAGTTGATTGAGTTCTTGATTTTGAAAAAGGAGGAAATCTACATTGATTACAAAGATAAGAATGAGACCAAAGATGAAAGGATATTATCTCAAGATGGAACAAATGTTCAAAGATGCTCCAAAATGTTTATACTCATGGATTGAGGGGGAGCATGATCACTTCATAAGAGACTTATCCAAAAATAAATGATAAATTGTTAGAAATCCAAAAATAGTGATAAATTGTAATTTAAGTTAGTGAACTTACTTATTGTTAAGTCATAGATAAATGATTTCTAAAGATGAAGCCTTGAAGAAGAATCGTATCAAACTTCTGAAGCGCCAGTATGAAGCCTTCAATGGACTAAAAGGAGAATCTCTTGACGAGATTATTTTTCGATTCAGTCATTTGACCACTGAGTTGTCGTATTTTGAGGTTGTTTATCCTCAAACTGAGCTAGTCGATAAGTTTTTTGGACTCATTACCTAAGACATGGACTGATTATGTTCATCAACTTCAAGATGATCAAGAATATAGCTCATGGGATTTTGAAAAGGTGGTTTCCAAGCTTAAGAACAGAGATATGAAAAGAAGAATTAAAGATACACACTCAGATTTTACTCAAGATCCATCATTGTATCATGCTAAGTCTGTTCATTTAGCAAGCTCTAGCTTGGGGAATAATGCATTTCTAAGTGGTGCAGAAGCTACACCAATAGTAGATGTTGAAGGTATTACTGGATATGTTGCTTATGACAATGCACATAAGAATGTCAAGAGCAATGTACAATCTTTTCACTCTATGCCAATGAGTATGACTTCTGCAGTAGGTAGAATGAGTGTTTACTTAGCCTTTTTAATGCTCATGAAGCGTTTATCGGAGGAAAGATTACTGATCCTGCAGTAATTGATGAGGATTACAATCAAATAGATCCTGATAATTTGGAAGAAATGGATCTACAATGGCAGCTAGCTATGCTCACTATTAAGGTCAGAAGATTCACTCAGAGAACTGGGAGACCTATAGGTAATGGCACTAAAGGTTTTGACAAATCCAAGGTGAAATATTATAACTGCTATGGATTTGGTCACTTTGCAAGAGAGTGTCAACGACCTAAGAGGATTGATAATACTGTTGCTGGTCGTCAAAATTACAATCAAGGCGGTATTACTCCGAGTAATCATAAAACTCAAGGAATGATTACATATCCATCTACTCCACAATAGCCAGTTTCGTCACCATTTTCTGAATCAAAGGTTGTTGTTGTTCAGAATCCGGATGGTACTTATCAATGGGATTCACAATCCTATGATACCTCGAATCATGCCTACATGGTGGAATTATAAGATGAGGTAGCTGCAACAATTGATTATGCTGTATACTCAAGTGAAGAAAGTGCATCTGAGATAGTTAAGCAGAATGTATGTAATGTTGCTAAGACTGTAAGATCTGAGAGTGAACCTATGACAGCAGTATAAGCATCTGAAGAAAAGGAAGAGTCATCGAGTCCTGTTGATGACATTTCTATGAAAAGCATTGAAGAACAAATGAAGAACTTCGTGATACCTGAAGGTATGACAACTGAAGACTTTGTTGCATACATGGCAGATTGCAAGGCTGCAGATCAGAAGGTATCTTGTTCTTTGTTCTCTATAGTTAACGTTTGGAAAATGGTGTCAGATTTGAAACTTGGGGTGTTTATTCTGACTAAATTTGTTATTAACTTAACTAGTCAAAACAACATGTTTAAAAAAGAAAATGACTCTTTGTTCGCCAAAAATTCTGGTTTGGTGAAACAGGAAAGTCTTTATAAAGATAAGATTCGTGCATCTGATAAGGATATTCTTGCCTTGAAAGAAAAATTAAAAGAGTCAGTTTTAATGGAAAAAGTTGGAAATGAACAATATGCTCAACTAACTGAGAATCTTTCAAAGAAAGAGAAAGAATTGGTTGATGCAAAGTTGGAGATAGTTAAGCTTAATACAAGACTAGAACAAATTAGAGGATCTGAGTTAATAAGATCAATGCAATTGCAAACACCTATACCACGGGATTCAAAAGATAAGGGTGGTTTGGGTTTGGATTATAAAGAAGTTAGAGGTCCTTTTAATGATAATTATACAGAATCTCTAACGCAACTTTCTGAAAAGATAGAAATTGATGAAGTTGTTCCACCAGTTTCAGAGAACCAAAATGTTGATCTTAAATCCTCTAAATGGTCGATTGATAAGATAAAAGAGCTAAACAAGTAACATAAGCTTGGAAGTTCTTTTGTTAAACCAGTAAATCCTAAAAATGGAGCGTATGATGCTAGTGCTCCTATAGGATCTTGTCAAGTGAATTCAACTTGTCCTGTCGATAAGAACATTAAATGTTTTATAATGAAGGGATGTGATACCGTTTTTACATCCAATGAAATTGATTTTGAAAAGGATGAATCTACGTCTAGTGGAGTCTCCTTAACTCCATATAAGACTCATAAGAATTCTCAAAAGAAGGTACATTTTTCCGATAAAAATGAGTCAACTGGTTTATCAAAAGAAGAGTCAGCCACAATTGAACTTAAGGAATGTTTAGGCATGACTCCAGCTGAGTTTGATGTTAAAGCTAAGAAAGCAAGAGCTAAAAAAATCTTGTTTCTATTGTTATGAAGTAGGACATGTTTATAGTTGCTGTCCAAATAGGAAACGATGATTTCCAGAAAAGCGTATGTCCTCGGATCTAGTGACTCAAATATTGTTGCTCATGACAATAGATCTAAGACTCCAAAACGACAGGGACCTTCACAGAATACTACTTCTAGTAGTGTAAGTCCGAGTCGTTCTCGTACACCTCAAAGGAGTTATTCACCTAGGACGACGGCTCAACAAAATCGATCTCCTCCTTCTAGAATTAATAGTTCGTCTAAATTCTATGATCGATTAGGGAGTCAACTTAGATTTGGGAATCACTCACCAAGGAATTCTCCTCCTAAGACTCGTTTCACTTCACCTAAGAAACAGTCTGTGACACCATCCTCATCCAAGGCTCCTTTACAAAGCGATGGATATTGGACCGAGTTGATCATTAGAGATGAATTCTGAAAACCTAAACCTCAAAAGGTTTGGGTTCCCTTCAGAAACTAACCATCTTATTGTCATATATGCAGGGAGAACCAAGGAAGCCTATAAGTCTTTGGTATGTTGACAGTGGATGCTCTCGGCACATGACAGGGGACAATAATGTGTTGTCCAATTATGAAGATGTAAATGGTTCGTATGTTAGTTTCGCAGGTCCCAAGGGCGGCAACATCTCGGGCCAAGGTGATGTAGTCAATGGGAAGATTACGCTGGAGAAAGTCAATTATGTGGAACAGTTAGCACATAACTTAGTAAGTGTTTCTCAGATTTGTGACAAGGGAAACAATGTCCATTTTACTGAAAAAGAAGCACTTATATTGAATCCAGGATATGGTATTCCTGAAGACTGGATCCTGCTGAAAGATCCTAGCAAGAGAGAGATCTATGGCCTTGTGTTAGGTGTTGATGATCCAATGGAGTCTGTTTGCTTGTTATCGAAAGCAAACGAATCTGAATCTTTATTATGGCATAGAAGAATGGGACATATCAATTTCCGAAAGATGAATGATGATATGTCCATTTATATGCATATTCCCATATCGTTTCTAAGATGTTTTAAGCTTAATTATGTGTAAATCATATGTATATTCGATGCTTTGATGGTGTTGTTAGTGATTTCAGGCTTAGAACTGGTAAAATGGTTAGAAACAACTTTAGGAAGACTAGAAGATGCATTAGGATGGTTCGTGGACGCATACGAGTGAAAACGGAATGAAAACTACAAGTTTTGGCTGAAAACAAGGTTGGTGCTTCACACCATGTAAGGAGGTGCGGAGCATTTTCTATTCAGAAACTTGGAAGAAGTTGGAAAGCAGGGAGGTGCGACGCACCAACCCTGTGGTGTGTCGCATATCGGGCAGCTTCAAATTTGCTAACAAGGCCAGGTGCGCCGCACCTGAAGATTGGTGCGTCGCACCTGTAGGTCGGTTTGTGAAGACCTCTTGCAAACTCTATAAATACGAGACCAAACCCTCCCATTCGACACATAATCACTTCTAGTCGACTTTACGATTCTTTGGGGGTATTCTCGATAGCTTTTTTGTCCATCAAGGTCTAAGGGTTGTTCGTGATCTTCAAGGCATTCGGTTGTCAATGTTTTTAGCGTTTACTTGTTTTCTACACATTGGTACAATATGTTCTTCTATATTTTTACTCTTTCTGCTTTGTTTTTGATTATGAGTAGCTAAATAATTCGTCATCCACTGAGATGAAGTGATACATTGAATAATGGTTGCATAAATCTTTTGAATTCAAGGTTATTTGATTTAACGTTGTGTCGTAATCTTAGCTTATTAATTCTTTGTTATTTAATTCTCAATTGCGGATAGTTTTTACATAACTTCAGTGGTAACTAGGTTGTGTAGAAGTTATTTTGATTGCTTGGTTAGAAGCAATTGTTTCTATGACGGGTACGGTAGGAAGTAATTGATAGTTAATAAGGGTTAACGGGTTAATGGTTGGGTACAATCAATAGACACAATTGTTATCTAAATAACCAAAACAATTAGTTGGCTAGGAAAGTTATGAGAGGCATCTTGGGGTACCGGTCTTAGTAATGGAACTAGTTTAATTAAGGGAATTTAATAAAGTAACGAACTTGACGGGTACGGGGTGAGTCTTTGTTAGTTCTCGGTTATAAAATCAACATAATTGAATTGGGTCTTTAAATATATGCAACCTAAATAATGTGTATCATGGAGTCAAAGTGGATGATCTTCTCATCCTATTTGATTTAAAACAAATCTCTTTTCGATAAATTCTACGAAATTTCTAACTCTTTCAATCTAACTAACTTTCAATTTAAAATCAAGGTGACGTGGTGTCTTTAAAAACCAAACTCTTTCTAAATTACTTAAAACTCGCTAACTCTTATTAGTCTCCGTGGAACGAACCTTTACTTACTTTAATCTATATCATATACGAACGGGTCCACTGCCCGATTGTGTGTGGTAAACGATTCGGAGTATTTGTAGGATTTTTATTTAACTAAATTTTCACACATCAAGTTTTTGGCGCCGCTGCCGGGGATTAATTTAAGAGTTTTAGTTTGAGATTTCGTAGTTGATCCTTTCTTGTACTCTAGTGCAAGAAAGTTACCTGCTTTCTTAGGTTACTTTTCGATTGTTAGTTTAAATTTTCTGTTTTGTTATTTTTGTGTAACTTGGTGCGTTTTACGGTTTTCTTTGTTTGTGTTTTCAGGTTTTGTTTCTTAGTTAATGACCACAAGGGCTACCGGTATTCCACTAGTAAGCCCTCAATCAAATCCGGGAAAGACGAAGAGACGAGGAAGGAAACCATCTAAAACCGTTAACCCTTCATCTAGCAAAATAGATACCTTAAACTTAAACATTGAAGCCGAAAGTTCCACACCACCGGAAAATAAACCTCAAACTCCACCAAAGACTTCACCTAAGAATTCACCAAACTCAATACCAAACTCCACTCCACCCTCTACACCTCCTACTACACCAAGAAACATGGCTGAAGACATGGTTCACCCTTTTGATAGGACTATTGGGGAGAGTACTCGAGTCATTGCACCTAATAGGGGCTCGGCTATTCGTCCTCCAACCACCGCTACAAATTTCAATGTGAAAGGTAATCACTTGTCTCGGGTTGAAGAGAATCAATTTGATGGGTTTGTTAAGTGGGATCCGTATGATCATGTGGAGAAGTTTGAAAAAGTTTGTCGATTGTTCAAGTATGGGGAGACTCAAATACCACTTGTTAAGCTTGAATTGTTTCCGTTGTCTCTCACGGGAGAGGCGGCGAATTGGTATAAGAATCTCGATGACAACATATTTGAAACATGGGCAGAGTTGTGGGAAGGATTCATTGAGCGGTTCTTTCCGGCTCAATTGGTTGAAACAATGAAGTTGGAGATTCGGGCTTTTAAGCAACTTAGTGGTGAGGATTTGGTTGATGCTTGGAAGAGATTGAAGGAGTTGATGCGAAATTGTCCGGGGCATGGTATTCAATTGAATGAGCACATTATTATTTTCTTCCAGGGTTTAGATAGCCGTACTCAAAGGGAATTGGATTGGGCGTGTGGAGTAACATTAACAATGTCACTTACAATGAAGCCTATAAGATTAAGGAAGATATGGTTCGTACTAGTGTAATTCGAGAAGCGGGTAGGACTAAACCGGATCTTGTGAAAATGGGAAGAAGAAGTGTGGCTCGAGTTGATAGTGGTAGTGAAGTTGTGGCTGAAATTAAGGCATTGGCAAGTCACATGGATAAGCAATTTGCAAGCATGGATGGTAGATTTGGGTTGATTGAGAAAGATTTGAAGACGGCGGTCGCGGGTTGTGATATTTGTGGTGATAGGCACTACACGGAGGATTGTGATAAGGCACCACGGAACAAAGAAGTTGATTATGTTCAAAATCAATATCAACCACCGTTTGCAAATCAAGGACTATTTCAAAGGAATGAAGCTTATCAAAACCGGTACCAAGGTAATTCTAATTCTAACTTTAATTCTAATGGTGCAGGAAATTATAGGTCCACATTGGGAGCTTCATGGGAAGGAAGAAATCAAGGAGGTCCTTCGGTTCAACCGGTAGAGGTTGTTGATCCTAATGCCGAGCTTAGGGATCTTATGAAGAAGTTTATGGTTGATCAAGACAAGAAAAATGAGAACTACCGAACCGACATCACCGTTTTGAATGATAAGTTGAATCAAATATCAAAAGTCAACAAGCGGCGATCAAGGATTTAGGAGTAAGGCTTGATAGAATGGGTAATTCAAATCGTCAACAAGGATCTTTGCCAAGTAATACCCAACAAAATCCTAAGCCTTCCGGTTCGAATGATGGAGGTAATTGCGAAAGGTAAGTTTGGCTAGTGGTGTGCCACACCAGAAGGCAGGTGCGTCGCACCTGGAGGTGTTTCAGGAGAAGGCAAATTCTGTATAGAAAATGCGCCGCACCAAGTGAAGTGGTGCGTCGCACCACCTAGTGTTTTGACCAGTTTGACTTGCATTGACTTATTGGATTGGGTTGGGATTCTTGTAGGGCCGAAAATCTGGAGGCTAAGCTTACCCATTTGTTCTCTTTTCTTTCCCAGGGACGACACAAAGCACACAAAACACACACACTTCCTTAGTTTTCTTGTTTACTTTGCTTTCTAAAGGATTTCCAATTCTTAAAATCACATTCCAATTTCACTTTCTTATTCTTATTTCTTTCAAGATGGTTAGGGGATTGTTCTCCAAGGTAAGTATTCTTCCATTGTTCTCCATTGTTCCTTCTCTAATCCGAATTAAAGGTGTTTTTCAAAATTAATGCGTTTAAGACGAAATTACTTGAATCTTTTGAATGAGTTTTGTATTTTTCATCGTTTGAACTATTAATGAACTGGTAATTTCATTCAATTTGAAGAAATTCGGATTAGGGTTCTTGAGTAATTTGGAAATAATTTGGGGCTTTTGATATTGGATGGGTTAGGATGGTATGTTGATGCTTACATTAGTGTTTAATCGCTTTAATTTAGAGTAATTTTATGTTGCTTGTTTGGATTATGGTTAAGGAGATTTTTGACAGTGACATGTATTTGAAATAGAGAGGGAAGATTGTTTGTTTGTTCATAGAATTTCTGGAATTGTTTTGAAAATAACACGATTTTTTCTAAAGGAGGTGCGACGCACCAGTATGGTGGTCTGAAATTTTTGTTTTTGTTCATTCTTTTTTCTCATGACTTATGCTTGCTTGTTTTGATGTTTTTGTCTATTTTCACAGAAAGGGAAGCAGGTGGAAGGCTCCAGTAGCAGTGAGGAGTTTGTTCCGGGCATAAGGCGTGGGTATGACTTTGGAGAACCCAATCCGAATGACAACCACCGTTTCAGAGATAGTGCACTTACCATAAGTGCCAAAACTCACCCCGCTGAACCACATGAGTGGTTACGTTTCCATGGAGTCACAGGTAACGAAAGAGTTCATTATATGAATCGCCTCCAAGACCTTCGTTATAAGCATGTTATGGAACCAAAGGTTGTTAGTTGGGGTGATTTTGAGAAATTAAATATTAGGGAGCCGATTATGAAAATGATCACTTGCAAGAGTAGGAATGCCAATGGTGAGATTAAGACATATAGAATGTGGGTAAATATCTTTAATTGTGATATTACACCGGTTCGTGAATGGTGTCTCGAATTTTTGTGTACAATAAGAGTAGATTCGAATTTGAAAAGGGAAGAATTCTATACTAGGAAGGTGATTCATTTTAGAGCAGGGGGAGTTCAAAGGCATTGTACGGTGCCTGAATTTGCTAATCTAACTGGGATGGTTTCGGGAACCGAGTTGAATGATATGGATACGTATGAGTTTTTGAGGAAAGGTGTGTTTGACAAAGACATTATAGGTTTTGATGATGACAAGACGACTAAGGATTTTTGGTTCGAGATAGGTGGAAGTGGTAAGTTGGCCATGGAGTTAGTAAGGTATCCGAAATTTAGGTACCTATCTTGAAGGTTATTCATCGGATGATTACACATTGTTTCTTGGTTCGCAATGATCATAATGAGAAAGTTTCTCCAACTGATGCATGGCTTATGAGGTTATTTTATGAAGGTTCTCCTTCCACTTTTGCTTGGGCACCCTATGTGTTGGCAAAGTATCTTGCCACACATAAGGATCGTGTGCTTGTTTGTGGAAATTTTATTTGCAAGATTTTTCTGATGTTGGGGTTTGATACAAATCGGAACACAAGAAGTTTGGTGAAGATTCCATGTAGTCGGTTTGGAATCAATGATTTGATAAGCTTTGGTTTGATTTTTGAGGTAGATGGTCGGGATGTATTTGTGGGGGATTTACCGGAGGAGCAGTGATCGGTGGGAAAGAGGCGTAGGGATGATGGATCTAGTGTTCCTCAGTTTGCAGCCGGTTCTTCTTCATCATCTTTTGATTTATCTTCTTTACAGGGGGCTGTTTTTGGTCTTCAAGGGTCTACGGACATGTTGCTCGATATGCCCGGACGGCAAACAGTATGCTTCACCGAGTGCTTGGTCAACAAGAGCACTTCCGTCCAATGTGGGAGAGGCAGTATGAGCAGTTTCACCAGTAGCAATACAGCCAAGTTGATGAAGATGAGCGCCCAAAGATCCCTGCTTTTACTCCTCATGAGATAGTGCCTCCCAGCCAAGGCACTTTTGATTATCTCTTTCCTTCGCAGGGTTATCAGCAGGACACATACTCGTCTAGACCTCCCGAGTTTGATGCAGCTACCCATAATTCGGGTTATGGGATGTATACCGGGGCTCCTCGATATGGAGGAGATTTCTTTAGTTACTCCACACCGGGTGGAGGCGACACTAGAGGACACACGGGTATGGGTACTCCCCATGTTGCTCCAGGAGATGATTGGTTTGCTGCCGACCGTAACCCTGACGGTGCTGACAGTGTTCCTCGACCCTTGATTTTGTTGATGCTATGGTGATTAGATGGCGGTGCCGGATTCCGTGGGCATTGAGTCATCATGATTTTATTGGTTCACTTTGGTTGATGCTTTTGAAACATTGCACATTTGATTTTCGATTTGGTTGTAATGCTCTTGGTTGGCAATCATACATTTTTACTTTTCCGTATTTAGGTTAGTTTATTTGGTATGTAAGGTAAACGCTAAGTATGGGGGGGGGTGGATGGTTATTTCGTTTAGCTAATATTCTAATGCTTCTTTTGTTGAGTTTGTTTTTGGTTGTGTTTTTATGCTTTTGGAGAGGAGTTATTCATATGCATATGTTGGCAGTAAGTTCAGCACCCATTCATTGTGACGAATCTACCTAGCATTCCAACATTTACCAACATCCGGCAAGTTTTCGTAATTCTTTTCTTTTGTTTTTATTTTCTTTTTTTCCTATTTCCCATAGGTTGTTTTAGTTTATTGTACAATGAGGACATGGTACAACTTAAGTATGGAGGGGGGGGGGGTAGGTAAATAGGAAAAATCCGGGTGAAATTGAGACTCTTTTTGATAAGATTGAATAGGTTTTTAACTTTTGATTGTTTGTCCTATAGTTGAATTACTTTGTCACATAGATTTAATCATATTAGTAAGTAATTGAACTATATTTCCTTTGGTAAAATTTTTAAATTGTGAAATGTGTTTTGAATGATCATTAAGGCAAATCCATTTGGGATTGATTACATGACTAGCACACTTTACCACAAAACACCCAAATATGTGAGATCTTGATTCATTTAGAGATTTGATAGGTGTTACGGTTTTGGTTTAAGTTGCCTTGTAAATTTGTCCCTCTCATAGGCTTTTGGATTTATCCGGAAGTAAAAGTCTCTTTTAGAGCTTTGAACTATGATGTGCAAGTTTGAGGTTAATTTATTCCATTTCCGCTTTTCTTTCTTTGATATGAGTGTGCCGGTGGTTGCATTGATTCTAGAACTTGTCTTAGTTGATCGTCCGTAGTTTGCTAGATGATAAAGAGGTAAATTTAGGATTAAACCCTTGTTCTTTGTTATTCACCCTTTGTTTATGTTCATTATTGTTTAACCATGTTTATGTGCATGTGTTTTAGTATCTAATCACATTGGTTAGTGAATTTCCCTTGTTAAACCCTTGTTGCGCTCATTTTTAGTGCAAGATACACTTAGAAAACATGTTGAGCCTAACCTTTCGTTTGTTTTAAATCCACTTAAATATGTAACGTATCCTCACCATACCGATAGTCGAAATCCTTGGTTGATCATTAGTTGCCTATGCTAGTTGGATGGTTTGGGGTTGTCTTGGTTGTGTCGGGTTGGTATATTCTCTATTGGGGGTAGATTGATGTCGTCATAATTATTGATTAGTCTAGATTATTCAGATTAGCATGATTGTTTATGAATTGTCAACAAAATTTTAAAGTTGTAAAAAGGGGATACCAATTAGATAGGGTAAAAGTAGTTCATTGAAAAGAAAAAGAGAATGAAAAACAGAAAAAAAAAAAAATAAAATAAAAAGAAGAACTTGGACTATCAATTGGTATTTCCCTAACTTTTGGCAAACAAATACAGAGTTGGTACATAAGTTAAACCAACAAAAGTTTCTTATATTGTTTATATCTTCATTTGAAGTTAGCAAAGTTCGTTAAAGCTAACATTGGTATGTATGGTGGTTAGAAGTCGTTTAGAAGGTCATACACCACAATGGTGTCGGTGTTCATCGTTCTATTGGGGAGTAATGTCGGAAGAACGTCTTTTGGGTTGTGGATTGATGGCAACTAGTGATATGGGTTGTGTTGGACTAGACTATATGTTAAACTTTGTGTTATTTCTTTTTAACACCAATTATATCCTAAATTTCCACACACATTATTAATGACCTTTGTAAGCCTTTGTACATTAAAACCGTGTTATTTACCTCTTTTGATAGACGTTATATGGTACTTGTGCCATGGCAACATAGGGACGATTCTATTACAAGCCTATGGTTAAAATATATGCATCACGACTAGGCTTCGAGTGATTGATACAATATTTCAACCCAATAGTTTGTCAGTTGGAGAAAGTTAGTTGAGATGTTCTTCTTTCATTTGATTAAAGTGCTTAGTCGTGTTTTCTAGGCTTATGGATCATTCAAGTATTGTCAAACATTTCAATTTTCCATTTAAGATTAAAACTGCTTAACTATTCTTATGGTTTTGCTTCTTTTTGGAATAATGTCATGTTTTTCAAAAGAACCAAGGGAATGAATGTTTTGAAATCTGAATTTGCTTGAGGACAAGCAAGGCTTAAGTATGGAGGGACTTGATATGTCCATTTATATGCATATTCCCATATCGTTTCTAAGACGTTGTAAGCTTAATTATGTGTAAATCATATGTATATTCGATACTTTGATGGTGTTGTTAGTGATTTCAGGCTTAGAACAGGTAAAATGGTTAGAAACAGCTTTTGGAAGACTAGAAGATGCATTAGGATGGTTCGTGGACGCATACGAGTGAAGACGGAATGAAAACTACAAGTTTTGGCTGAAAACAAGGTTGGTGCGTCGCACCATGTAAGGAGGTGCGGAGCATTTTCTATTCAGAAACTTGGAAGAAGTTGGAAAGCAGGGAGGTGAGACGCACCAACCCTGTGGTGCGTCGCATATCGGGCAGCTTCAAATTTGCTAACAAGGCCAGGTGCGCCAACACTTAATCCTAATCTTTCCTCTCTCTCTCTCTCTCTCTCTCTAGAAACACACACTAAAACACCAAGAACACACACACACACACACACACAAAATCCACCTTTGAATCTGTGAATTCGGAGATGAAATCGTGTTAACTACAATCATGCATGATCACGAGGTTGGTCATGAAAACACACCTCCAAAGTTGTTCCGTATGGAAAACTATTGGATGTGGAAGAGACGTTTTGAAGACTACATTCGTCTCACTGACATGGAAATGTGGCTTGTGATAACTCAAGGTTTTGATTGGCCTTCGTATGAGAAAAATGGAGTGATCGGTAGGTATACTTATGCTGATATGCCTATTGAAGAACGAAAAAGATACGCAATTGAGGGAAAGGCCTTGTCCACTCTTACTATGGCCTTACCTCAAGATAGTGTACATTTGTTCAAAAAAATACACTACTTCAAAGGACTTATGGGACGCTCTTGAAAGATATTGTGAGGACGATGTAACCTTGAAGAAGAATCGTATCAAACTTCTGAAGCACCAGTACGAAGCCTTCAATGGACTGAAAGAAGAATCTCTTGACGAGATTATTTTTCGATTCAGTCATTTGACCACTGAGTTGTCGTATTTTGAGGTTGTTTATCCTCAAACTGAGCTAGTCGATAAGTTTTTTGGACTCATTACCTAAGACATGGACTGATTATGTTCATCAACTTCAAGATGATCAAGAATATAGCTCATGGGATTTTGAAAAGGTGGTTTCCAAGCTTAAGAACAGAGATATGAAAAGAAGAATTAAAGATAAACACTCAGATTTTACTCAAGATCCATCATTGTATCATGCTAAGTCTGCTCATTTAGCAAGCTCTAGCTCTGGGAATAATGCATTTCTAAGTGGTGCAGAACCTACACCAATAGTAGATGCTAAAGGTATTACTGGATATGTTGCTTATGACAATGCACATAAGAATGTCAAGAGCAATGTACAATCTTTTCACTCTATGCCAATGAGTATGAGTTCTGCAGTAGGTAGAATGAGTGTTTACTTAGCCTTTTGTAATGCTCATGAAGCGTTTATCGGAGGAAAGATTACTGATCCTGCAGTAATTGATGAGGATTACAATCAGATAGATCTTGATGATTTGGAAGAAATGGATCTACAATGGCAGCTAGCTATGCTCACTACTAAGGTCAGAAGATTCACTCAGAGAACTGGGAGACCTATAGGTAATGGCACTAAAGGCTTTGACAAATCCAAGGTGAAATGTTATAACTGCTATGGATTTGGTCACTTTGCAAGAGAGTGTCAATGACCTAAAAGGATTGATAATACTGTTTCTGGTCGTCAAAATTACAATCAAGGCGGTATTACTCCGAGTAATCATAAAACTCAAGCAATGATTACATATCCTGCTACTCCATAATAGCCAGTTTCGTCACCATTTTCTGAATCAAAGGCCGTTGTTGTTCAGAATCCGGATGGTACTTATCAATGGGATACACAATCCGATGATACCTCGAATCATGCCTACATGGTGGAATTATAAGATGAGGTAGCTGCAACAATTGATTATATTGTACACTCAAGTGAAGAAAGTGCATCTGAGATAGTTAAGCAGAATGTATGTAATGTTGCTGAGACTGTAAGATCTGAGAGTGAACCTAAGACAACAGTATAAGCATCTGAAGAAAAGGAAGAGTCATCGAGTCCTGTTGATGACATTTCTATGAAGAGCATTGAAGAACAAATGAAGAACTTCGTGATACCTGAAGGTATGACAACTGAAGACTTTGTTGCATACATGGCAGATTGCAAGGCTGCAGATCAAAAGGTATCTTGTTCTTTGTTCTCTATAGTTAACGTTTGTAAAATGGTGTCAGATTTGAAACTTGGGGTGTTTATTCTGACTAAATCTGTTATTAACTTAACTAGTCAAAACAACATGTTTAAAAAAGAAAATGACTCTTTGTTCGCCAAAAATTCTGGTTTGGTGAAACAGGAAAGTCTTTATAAAGATAAGATTCGTGCATCTGATAAGGATATTCTTGCCTTGAAAGAAAAATTAAAAGAGTCAGTTTTAATGGAAAAAGTTGGAAATGAACAATATGCTCAACTAACTGAGAATCTTTCAAAGAAAGAGAAAGAATTGGTTGATGCAAAGTTGGAGATAGTTAAGCTTAATACAAGACTAGAACAAATTAGAGGATCTGAGTTAATAAGATCAATGCAATTGCAAACACCTATACCACGGGATTCAAAAGATAAGGGTGGTTTGGGTTTGGATTATAAAGAAGTTAGAGGTCCTTTTAATGATAAATATACAGAATCTCTAACGCAACTTTCTGAAAAGATAGAAATTGATGAAGTTGTTCCACCAGTTTCAGAGAACCAAAATGTTGATCTTAAATCCTTTAAATGGTCGATTGATAAGATAAAAGAGCTAAACAAGAAACATAAGCTTGGAAGTTCTTTTGTTAAACCAGTAAATCCTAAAAATGGAGCGTATGATGCTAGTGCTCCTGTAGGATCTTGTCAAGTGAATTCAACTTGTCCTGTCGATAAGAACATTAAATGTTTTATAATGAAGGGATGTGATACTGTTTTTACATCTAATGAAATTGATTTTGAAAAGGATGAATCTACGTCTAGTGGAGTCTCCTTAACTCCATATAAGACTCATAAGAATTCTCAAAAGAAGGTACATTTTTCCGATAAAAATGAGTCAACTGGTTTATCAAAAGAAGAGTCAGCCACAATTGAACTTAAGGAATGTTTAGGCATGACTCCAGCTGAGTTTGATGTTAAAGCTAAGAAAGCAAGAGCTAAAAAATCTTGTTTCTATTGTTATGAAGTAGGACATGTTTATAGTTGCTGTCCAAATAGGAAACGATGATGTCCAGAAAAGCGTATGTCCTCGGATCTAGTGACTCAAATATTGTTGCTCATGACAATAGATCTAAGACTCCAAAACGACAGGGACCTTCACAGAATACTACTTCTAGTAGTGTAAGTCCGAGTCGTTCTCGTACACCTCAAAGGAGTTATTCACCTAGGACGACGGCTCAACAAAATCGATCTCCTCCTTCTAGAATTAATAGTTCGTCTAAATTCTATTATCGATTAGGGAGTCAACCTAGATTTGGGAATCACTCACCAAGGAATTCTCCTCCTAAGACTCATTTCACTTCACCTAAGAAACAGTTTGTGACACCATCCTCATCCAAGGCTCCTTTACAAAGTGATGGATATTGGACCGAGTTGATCATTAGAGATGAATTCGGAAAACCTAAACCTCAAAAGGTTTGGGTTCCCTTCAGAAACTAACCATCTTATTGTCATATGTGCAGGGAGAACCAAGGATGCCTATAAGTCTTTGGTATGTTGACAGTGGATGCTCTCGGCACATGACAGGGGAAAAGAATGTGTTGTCCAATTATGAAGATGTAAATGGTTCGTATGTTAGTTTTGCAGGTCCCAAGGGCGCAACATCTCGGGCCAAGGTGATGCTGTCAATGGGAAGATTACGCTGGAGAAAGTCAATTATGTGGAACAGTTAGCACATAACTTAGTAAGTGTTTCTCAGATTTGTGACAAGGGAAACAATGTCCATTTTACTGAAAAAGAAGCACTTATATTGAAACCAGGATATGTTATTCCTGAAGACTGGATCCTGCTGAATGCTCCTAGCAAGAGAGACATCTATGGCCTTGTGTTAGGTGTTGATGATCCAAAGGAGTCTGTTTGCTTGTTATCGAAAGCAAACGAATCTGAATCTTTATTATGGCATAGAAGAATGGGACATATCAATTTCCGAAAGATGAATGATGATATGTCCATTTATATGCATATTCCCATATCGTTTCTAAGACGTTTTAAGCTTAATTATGTGTAAATCATATGTATATTCGATGCTTTGATGGTGTTGTTAGTGATTTCAGGCTTAGAACATGTAAAATGGTTAGAAACAACTTTTGGAAGACTAGAAGATGCATTAGGATGGTTCGTGGACGCATACGAGTGAAAACGGAATGAAAACTACAAGTTTTGGCTGAAAACAAGGTTGGTGCTTCACACCATGTAAGGAGGTGCGGAGCATTTTCTATTCAGAAACTTGGAAGAAGTTGGAAAGCAGGGAGGTGCGACGCACCAACCCTGTGGTGCGTCGCCTATCGGGCAGCTTCAAATTTGCTAACAAGGCCAGCTGCGCCGCAGCTGAAGATTGGTACGTCGCACCTGTAGGTCGGTTTGTGAAGACCTCTTGCAAACTCTATAAATACGAGACCAAAACCCTCTCATTCGACACACAATCACTTCTAGTCGACTTTAGGGTTCTTTGGGGGTATTCTCAGCAGCTTTTTCATCCATCAAGGTCTAAGGGTTGTTCGTGATCTTCAAGGCATTCGGTTGTCGATTTTCTTAGCGTTTACTTGTTTTCTACACATTGGTACAATATGTTCTTCTATATTTTTACTCTTTGTGCTTTGTTTTTGATTATGAATAGCTAAATAATTCGTCATCCACTGAGATGAAGTGATACATTGAATAATGGTTGCATAAATCTTTTGATTTCAAGTTGATTTGATTTAACGTTGTGTCGTAATCTTAGCTTATTAATTCTTTGTTATTTAATTCTCAATTGCGGATAGTTTTTGCATAACTTCAGTGGTAACTAGGTTGTGTAGAAGTTATTTTGATTGCTTGGTTAGAAGCAATTGTTTCTATGACGGGTACGGTAGGAAGTAATTGATAGTCAATAAGGGTTAACGGGTTAATGGTTGGGTACAATCAATAGACACAATTGTTATCTAAATAACCAAAACAATTAGTTGGCTAGGAAAGTGATAAAAGGCGTCTTGGGTACCGGTCTTAGTCATGGAACTACTTTAATTAAGGGAATTTAATAAAGTAACGAACTTGACAGGTACGAGGTGAGTCTTTGTTAGTTCTCGGTTATAAAATCAACATAATTGAATTGGGTCTTTAAATATATGCAACCTAAATAATGTGTATCATGGAATCAAAGTGGATGATCTTCTCATCCTATTTGATTTAAAACAAATCTCTTTTCGATAAATTCTACGAAATTTCTAACTCTTTCAATCTAACTAACTTTCAATTTAAAATCAAGATGACGTGGTGTCTTTAAAAAGCAAACTCTTTCTAAATTACTTAAAACTCGCTAACTCTTATTAGTCTCCGTGGAACGAACCTTTACTTACTTTAATCTATATTACATACGAACGGGTCCACTGCCCGATTGTGTGTAGTAAACGATTCGGAGTATTTATAGGATTTTTATTTAACTAGATTTTCACACATCAAGTGACATTGTCAAACATGGTTTGGTTGACGGTGTTCCCATGAAACGGTTTGGAATGGAAGATAAATGTGTACCTTGTCTGAAAGGTAAACAGCAAATGTCTACACATAAACCGAAGCAAGAAAATTCTATTGCCAATTCTTTCGAGTTACTTCACATGGATTTATTTGGTCCAGTAAATGTAAGAAGTATCGGTGGGATGTACTACTATTTGGTGGCTACTGATGATTACTCGAAATTCTCATGGGTATTCTTTCTTAAATTGAAAGATGAAACTTCGCAGATTTTGATAAATTTCTTTTTCAAAACCACTATTGTAAAACTTACTGAGTGGAGCCGAGTACTCTCCAAGTACTCGCTACAAGGTAGGATGTCGAGTAGACCGATTACCCCGAGTACTCCCCGACTTGGCCACTTTGACCCCGAGTACTCACCGCATACATCCGAGTACTCCCAACTCGCTTGTCAACCGACCTGGGAACGATTAGCGACTTCTGCAACCTTGGTCGAAACTGAAAACATTTATGGAGTTCGTGTTAAGAGAATCAGGAGTGACAACGGAACTGCATTCAAGAATAATGTGATAGATGTCTTTTGTTTGTCAAAGGGAATCCAACATCAATATAGTTTTTCGTATGAACCACAACAAAATGGAGTTGCTAAAAGAAAGAATAGGACTCTAATCGAGAAAGCCAGAACTATGCTTGCAGATTCAGGGCTTCCAACTATGTTTTGGGGGGAGGCAGTGAATACAGCTTGTCATATTTTAAATAGGGTTACTATAGTTAAGCGTCATAATAAGACATGTTATTAGCTTCTACATAAGAAGAAACCGAATTTAGAGAATGTTGAAACATTCAGTGTACCTTGTACTTTCTTGGAGTTTGGGAGTTAGTAGATGTGCTTAGAGGTAAAGAACCGATTGGAACTCGTTGGGTATATGAATGCAAACAAGATGACAAAGGGATCGTTACTAGAAATAAAGCACGTTTGGTTGTTCAAGGGTTTGCAAAACGAGAAGGATATGACTATAACGAAACTTTTGCACCAGTTGCTAGGATTGAAGCTATAAGGTTATTTTTAGCCTATGCAAGTTTCAAAGGTATAAAGGTGTATCAGTTAGACGTTAAGAGTGCCTTCTTATACGGTGAAGTTAAAGAAGAAGTGTATGTTCACCAACCACCGGGGTTTGTAGATCCGAATTATCCAAGAAGAGCATATCGTTTGGATAAGGCTCTTTATGGATTGCATCAAGCACCCAGAGTGTGATATGAAAAGTTGTCGACACATTTGTTGACAAATGGTTTTACAAGAGGATCGATAGACAGCACATTGTTTATCAAGTGGAAGAAGCGAGATTATATAATTGTACAAGTTTACGTGGATGATATCATTTTTGGTTCACCTAATATAAAGATGTGCAAAGAGATTGAAATGAGCATGAAAAATGAATTTGAAATGAGTGCTATGGGGGAACTTCAATTTTTCCTCAGACTGCAAGTCGATCAAAGGAAAGATGGATTCTTTATTCACCAGTCTAAGTATGTCGATGACATCTTGGAGAGGTTTCAAATTTTAGAGTCCAAGACATATGGTACTCCTATTCAGCAAAATCATGGTTTAGGCGTTCTTGATCCGAAAGATGAACTTGTGGATGCAACTTATTATCGTGCTATTATTGGCTCATTGATGTATCTGACTGCTTCGCGTCCAGATATTATGTTCGCTGTTTGTCTTTGCGCTAGATTTCAAGCTAGTCCGGAAGAGTCACTTTTGACTGCAGGAAAACGTATTTTACGTTATCTTAAGGGAAACCAAGGGCTTGGTCTACGGTATCCAATGGGAGGAACGTTTGATTTTGTTTCATATACTGATTTGGATTTTGGCGGTTGTAACAATGACAGAAAGTCTACGATTGGAGGTTGTCAGTTGTTAGGAGGAAGATTAGTATCGTGGCAGTGCAAGAAGCAAACATGTGTTGCTCAGTCTTTATGTGAGGCAGAGTATATGGCTGCTGGTAGCTGCTGTTCCCAAGTATTGTGGATTCAGCAACAACTTCGTGACTACGGTATGGATTTTCTTGATACTCCTATTAGAATAGACAATAAGTCAGCTATAGACATTACAAATAACCCTGTCATGCATAAGGTCACCAAGCATATTGATATTAGACATCATTTCTTGCGTGATTGTGCCCAAAAGAAGTTAACTCATTTGGAAAAGGTTATAACCGATGATAATTTAGCTGATTTGTATACCAAAGCATTTGACAAGGCTCGATTTGAGAAGTTAATTCTTCTCAATGGGATGAAGAATGCTGATTCAGATTAAATCTCTCAAATAACTAATTTTGTAAGTTTGTGTCTGCAAATAACTAGAGTCATTAAATCACAAAAAGAGTTCTTAGTGTCATAAAAACCATAAAAATGTGAAAAATCAGAAAATGACAAAAATATGAAGAGATTTAAGTAAATGCTGTAAGACGATTAGAAGTGAGGATACATAGCTTTTAAGTCTGCTTAATCGTAATATAATTACTTAGTTCAGTGATTACAATTTGGGATATATTGGTAGACACAAAGTAGCAAGGTTTCCTTAAATCTGAACTTAAATTATACAATGTTCTTGTGGGAAACATATTCAAATATATGGCTGAGAATGCTTGCTTTTCAGTAATGAATTGATCTAGTCCTTAAATTTTGTGAAGGATCTAGCATTACTATAGGATTTGTTCAAAATATAGGCAAAGACCTCTACAACTCATGAGCATGAAAGCTAAATGTGGTATTGTTTATGCAAATGAAATGAATGCTAATTAAGGGGCTAATGCGGTCTTTGAGATTCGGACAAGTATGTCCTCGGGGTGTCTTTGTATACCTAGCCTACCTAAAGCTTCAAACTTGGGATAGGTTGTCAGAAAGTTCGCTACATGGGTCTCATAGAAAATCACGGGTTCGTTATAAATAATGAAATGCAAAAGCAAATAAGTTAAATCACAAAGTAATTAAATTTTATTATCTAAAAAGTGTCTCATGATTTGTTTAAGGATGTTTTTGAATATATATTGAATGTTTGTTATCTTAGTGCTTGTATCGATTACGGAAGTATATTTGAATGTGGGTCACATAAGTTCGCAAACTATTCAGTGGCATATTAGGCTACTCGGGTTACATGGTGACTATCCTTGGCCAGGGTATGTCGAAAGTGTCATAACTCAAAGGAAACTGGAAGTACCGAGTGTTTAAGAAGACAAATATATCGGTAATCGTGGTTGGGTCACTGTTCATAACTAATAATAAGAGAATTATTTGTCACTTGCAGACTTATGTAAATGCTAATCTGATCTAATATGCAAAAACTTTGAATTTCTTGTAAATAAATAAAGTAGTTTAGTTTTTATTTTAGTTTTATTTTGTTTTGTTTTGGTTTTGTTTTTGTTTTTGTTTTTATTTTTGTTTTTATTTTTGTTTTTGTAATTGTTAGTAATATAAATAGTGCTTTGTTGTATTTCTAGACTTTGTATTTTAGTAGGATTATTACAAGGTTGAGGGGGAGCTTGTTATACCTTGAGTATAAATATCCCTCAAGCCTTCATATTTCATAACCTTTTGTAACCTTGGAACACATTCTGGCAATACAATCTTCCAAGCTTTCCACACACACATACTTTTCTCTCTCAAGAACACACACTAACACACACACTTCCACCATTGTTGATCACCTGACTTTCGCATCCGAACACGAATCATTTTAACTCTTACATGTGGTATCAGAGCAAAACAACAATCTGTTGACGATCGAGAACAATTCACATTCAGATTGATTGAGATTTTGTTCAAATTTCCATTTTCGTGTTTAAACCAAAACCGTTTTACCGCCATTACTGTTCTTCACCAATACAATACAATTTTCACTCAATTCTTCTGTTTTTGTTCACAGATTCATTCTAAATCATCTCTAAAAACATCCTGTTAAGTTTCAGAATTCAATTTAAAGTATTGATCAGAATCCAAAATTTTTGAAAAACTAATCAAATTTTGATTTACATGATTGAGTTGATTTGAGATATGGAATTGTTTCTAGGGTTGTGCGCGATCATATTCTGAGCATTTTTGTGTTTGGATCGTGTTCTAACTCTCAAAATTGAGTGAGAATCAAGCAAATTAGTGTGAAAAACGACTATTTTGTCTGTTTCTGTTGTTCTTGAAGGTTTCATCAAGACGATCTTCAAAGGGACTCTAAGACGATCTTCATCAAGATCGTCCTAGTGTTTTGCTTGCTTTAGTGTTAAGACGATCTCATCAAGATCGTCCTAACTTTTTGAGTTTTGTGTGAACTGTGTGTTGTGGAGTAAACTTTTGAAGTTGTTGTGATTGGGAATCACACACTTCCTTGGGTAACTAATCTTTTTGAGATTGGTTTTGCTCAACATTTCCAAAATCATTTTGTCATTCTACCCAAATTTCCTAAATTTTTGCATACTTAGAAAATTTTTCACCAAATTTTGTTAAGACGATCTTCAACAAGATCGTCCTAACTTTTTTAACCAAATTGTCAAAACCATCTCTTTTCAAGACCGTTCCACCTGTTTTTCTTACATTTAGAAAATTTTCCAACCATTTTCTAAGACAATCTTCATCAAGATCGTCCTAGGTTCAAAAGTTTTCAAAATCTTAAAAAACAAATTTTTTTTTCAATTTTGTTAATCATTTTAATTTTTCAGAATATCAAAACCTTTAAAAATAATTTTCAATTTGTAATTCATTATTTCCAAATGACAACCATCAACATTGATTCAAAGATTTCAACAAGTGAGGTAAAATTTCTTTCCCAAGATGATTACCCGTCTGTGCAAACAACTGCTGATACTTTGACAAAGCAAAATCTGACTTTGAAAACCAATTTAAAAATAGCTAAACAAGAGTTTGATAAACTTAATGAAAAATTTTCAGAACTCTCAATAGCTTATGAAGCTCTCAAAGTTAACTATGATTCTTTGAAAGAAATGCATTTGTCAAGTAACATTTCTCAAGTTGTTTCACCCAATGCTCAATTAACCAACAAATGTCAAGACCTTGAAAAGACTGTCCATTCACTCAAGCAAACCATTGAGACTTTACAGCTTGAGAAAACCAATGAATGGATAAGAGCAAATGCAAGAGAGGTTGATGTTGAATTTCTCACAAATGAAATGAAAGATATGAGACCAAACTGTGAAAAACATGAAAGACATATTTCTGATTTAAACAGTTCTTGTTTTCTCAAATGAGTTGAAATTGAAACTCTTTTAAAACAAGTTGAGGATTTGAAAGCTAACATTTTGTTCTATCAAGAGAAAATCTATAAAATAGAACAAAATCCTTTTCTGAATTTCAATGCTTATTACAATAAATCAAAGATTGATAGATCAGAACTTCTTTTTGGTTTAGAATGGTGAGAATCCAGCACGTTTAGAAAAAATCCAAAAGAAGACCTTGGTCCATTGTATGATGAAAAATTTCTTCGACTTGGCATGATTCAAGATTTCATCAGACCATCTGAGGATGACTTTGAGTCAGATGATGTTGAAAGACCAAAACCAATTCAGATGAATATTGATTATGTTGCTCTAAATGACACATACAAAGAAACTCATAACAGATCAATCTATGAGTTAGAAGAAATAGAGAACATTTCAAATAAAGCAAATGAGGCTCAAAAGGTTTGTTCAAAACCAATTTCTTACAGAGCTTACATTCCAACTACCATATTGGAAAAAGAAATTGAAAGCTTAAAACAAAAGATTGAGTCTCAACAAAAAGTCATTGAACATCTGAAAACTCAAGATCATTCTCCAAAGGTAAGTGAGACTACCCCTACCCAGATGATGCATGATCTTAATACTGTTGATTGCTCCACTCCATCCAATGGGAGTGAGAATTCTAACAAAGAAATGCAGGAAGGAAGCATCTCTCCTCAAGACATTCATGACATGTCTACAACAATGTTATCATCTTTCTTTCAGATTGAAGAGAAAGTTCAAGCTTTGAAAGCTAAACGTCTTGCTTCTGTCAAGAAGATACTTTCTTTTGATACCCCTGTGACCACCCTTGATGACCAAAGTAAAGTGACTTTAGAGCACTAGATTGAGATTCCTAAAGATTTTAAGGCTAAAGCAAAAGGATTAATTGAAAAGTTAACTAACAAAACTGGTTCTAAACCAGAAAGTCAATCAAAAATTGAAAAAGAAGTTGAAAAACTTTCTTACAAAAAGCCTAAAGTTGAACCAAAGAAGGAGTTTAAATCTAAGATTGCTCCAACTTCATTTTATTCATGCAAAGGTCAGCATGCACCAGCTGTCAAAGGTAAAAAGACCATTCCTAAAACCCCAAAGCTCAAGGTTGATATTTCATCTATTTCTAGAACATCTGCTGCTAAAACTATCTCTCAACCTGGTTCTTTACCTAAGATGTCCAAGTTCAGTCAAGTTTTGCTAACAAAGGATACATCAAATGGTATAACTAGTTATAGAGATCAGTATGGTTGGTTCACTATTGCAACACCAAAGAAACAGAATATCAAATCTTCTACCAACAAAAACAAAAATCAGAAAGCGTTTTTAACTCCTCGAACTAATTCTAAGAATTTATCTGTCACAAGAGAGAAGAGCTTAGCTAGTAATTATAAGTGGATTTTCTAAATCATCAATGATAAAATCTACTAGTTATGCTAAAACACAAATGGATTCTAAATCACCAGTTAGAAGAAGTTGGAAGACTGATGATTACCAGAAGGAAGTTCCTAATAAGAAAACTGATACAAATTTGAGTAATCTAGCTAATCCATTGTAGATGCAGATTCGTTGTGACAATCGCAACATAGATTTGATTATCATTTATGTTTTTTTAGGAACTTATGTGTAATCATTTAAATAAGAACTTGTGTTGATATTTAATGATTACGTTTGAACTTCAATATTATATCTGTTTGTGTTTTGTATTGTGTTTGTGTGTTATATATTGTTTTGCAGGTACAAGAACATAGAATCAAGGTTTATAAGTGTCATAGAACACATAAACGGTGATTGAATGTTATGTACGAGCCAAACGAAGCCAAACAAAGAACATATGGGTTGTCCCTCGTGCTGACATCATCAGCATGAAGGATCAGCCTCATGCTGACGTCAGCACGAGGCAAATCGGTTTGTTTATTGTTTCGGGCCTAATACGTAATTAAGGCCTAAGCCCACATGATCCAATACTTAACTAGTATAAATACAAGACCTAATCTACGAAATTAGGTTAATGATTTTCGAATCCTTGTTAGTTATTCACGAATTTACGAGCTAAGGTTAATTGTTCCTTCGTGTGTTCTCCTACACGAACCACAAGCCTTGTGCATCTCCTCGGGTTGATTAATTACTTATTAATTAACAAAAGGCAATAGCAATCTAGTTATCTCAAGAGGATTCCGCACTCTTGACATAACGAATCGCGTCTTATTATGATCCACGCAACAATAGGGCACCTTACAAGTGGTTTTAGAGCCCTAAGGTTGATTACCAGAAAGTTTAAGATCGTTTGATTAGCTATTTGATTGCAATTTTCGTTCGAAATCTTCGTGTTACTTCGTGCATACGTCAGCACGAAGTGAACTTCGTGTTCGTGATCACGTCATTAGTTAACTTCGTGTTAACTTCGTGCCACATCAGCGTGAACCACTCTTCGTGACTTAGGTCGTGACTAGTGTTTCATATATTTCGTACTTCGTGTGACGTGTACTTCATGGAAGTCATACAACTTTGTGCCATGTGACTTTGTACTTCGTGCCACGTGACTTTGTACTTCGTGCCACGTGACTTTGTACTTCGTGCCACGTGTACTTCGTGCTACACGAACTAAGTAGAATTTCGTTTTACTTGAATTCAAAAGATTCAAAATGACGACTTTACCAGCTGCCGCAAACTTACCCAATGCCCTACTTATCAGCCAGATGATTATGCACGATCATGAGGTTGGTCGGGGTAATACACCTCCAAAGCTTTTCCGTATGGAAAATTATTGGATGTGGAAGAGATGTTTTGAAGACTACATTCGTCTCCCTGACATGGAAATGTGGCTAGTGATAACTCAAGGTTTTGATTGGCCTTCATATGAGAAGAACGGAGTGATCGGTAGGTATACTTATGCTGATATGCCTATTGAAGAACGTAAAAGATACGCTGTTGAGGGAAAGGCATTGTCCACTCTTACTATCGCCTTGCCTCAAGATAGTGTACATTTGTTTAAAAAGTACACTACTTCAAAGGATTTATGGGATGCTCTTGAAAGATATTGTGAGGGCGATGTAACTTTGAAAAAGAATCGTATCAAGCTTCTGAAGCGCCAGTATGAAGCCTTTAATGGACTGAAAGGGGAATCTCTTGACGAGATTATTATTCTATTCAGTCATTTGACCACTGAGTTGTCGTACTTTGAAGTTATTTATCCTCAAACTGAGCTAGTTGATAAGTTTTTGGATTCACTGCCTAAGACATGGACTAATTATGTTCATCAACTTCAAGATGATCAGGAATACAATACATGGGACTTTAAAAAGGTAGTCTCCAAGCTGAAGAACAGAGACATGAAGAGAAGGATTAAAGATACTCACTCGGATTTTACACAAGATCCATCCTTATATCATGCTAAGTCTGTTCATTTAGCAAGTTCCAGCTCAGGAAACAATGCATTTCTAAGTGGTGCAGAAGCTACACCAATAGTAGATGCTGAAGGTATTGCTGGATACGTTGCTTATGACAATACACATTCGAATGTCAGGGCAATGTACAATCTTTTCATTCTATGCCAACGAGTATGAGTTCTGCAGAAGGAAGAATGAGTGTTTACTCAGCCTTTTGTAATGCTCATGAAACATTTATTGGAGGAAAGATTACTGATCCTGCAGTAATTGATGAGGATTACAATCAAATAGATCCTGTAGATTTGGAAGAAATGGATCTACAATGGCAGCTTGCTATGCTTACTATTAAGGTCAGAAGATTCACTCAGAGAACTGGGAGACCTATAGGTAATGGCACTAAAGGCTTTGACAAATCCAAGGTGAAATGTTATAACTGTGATGGATTTGGTCATTTTGCAAGAGAGTGTCAACGACCTAAGAGGATTGATAATACGGTTGCTGGTCGTCAAAATTACAATCAAGGCGGTATTACTCCGAGTAATCATAAGACGCAAGCAATGATTACATATCCTGCTACTCCACAACAGTTAGTTTCGTCACCATTTTCGGAATCAAAGGCTGTTGTTGTTCAGAATCTAGATGGTACTTATCAATGGGATACACAATCTTATGATACCTCGAATCATGCTTACATGGTAGAATTATATGATGAGGTAGCTGCAATGATTGATTATGCTGTGTACTCAAGTGAAGAAAGTGCATCTGAGATAGTACAAAAGAATATGTGTAATGTTGCTGAGACAGTAAGATCTGAGAGTGAACAAGTAACAGCAGTAAAAGCATCTGAAGAAAAGGAAGAGTCATCAAATCCTGTTGATGACATTTCCGTGAAGAGCATTGAAGAACAGATGAAGAACTTCGTGATACCTGAAGGTATGACAACTGAAGACTTTGTTGCATACATGGCAGATTGCAAGGCTGCAGATCATAAGGTATCTTGTTCTTTATCTTCTATAATTGACGTGTGTAAAATGGTGTCAGATTTAAAACTTGAGGTGTTTATTTTGAATAAATCAGTTATTAACTTAACTAGTCAGAACAACATGTTTAAAAAGGAAAATGACTCTTTGTTTGCCAAAAATTCTGGTCTGGTAAAACAAGAAAGTCTTTATCAAGATAAGATTCGTGCATCTGATTAAGATATTCTTGCATTAAAAGAAAAATTAAAGGAGTCAGTTCTGATGGAAAAAGTGGGAAATGAACAATATGCTCAACTAACTGAAGACTTTTCTAAAAAGGAGAAAGAATTAGTTGACGCAAAGTTGGAGATAGTTAAGCTTAATACAAGACTAGATCAAATTGGGGGATCTGATTTAATACGATCAATGCAGATGCAAAAACCTGTACCACGGGATTCAAAAGATAAAAGTGGTTTGGGTATGAGTTATAATGAGGTTAGAGGTCCGTTCAATGATAATTATACAGAGTCTCTAACACAACTTACTGAAAAGATTGACAATGGTGAAATTGATCCAATCGTTTCAGAAAAACAAAATGTTGATCCAAAGACCTCTAAAAGCTCTAAAAACTCGATTGATAAAATTAAGGAGCTTAACAAGAAACATAAGCTTGAAAGTTCATTTGTTAAACCAGTGGATCCTAAAAATGGAATTTATGATGCTAGTAATTCTAAAGGATCTAGTCAAGTAAAGTCAACTTGTCCTGTAGATAAGAACATTAAATGTTTTAGAATGAAAGGATGTGATACTATTTTTACATCAAATGAAATTGATTTTGAAAAGATCGATCATGACAAGATTGATAAAGTATGGAATAAGGATTAATCTACGTCTAGTGAAGTCCCCTTAACTCCATACAAGACTCATAAAAATTCTCAAAAGAAAGTACATTTTTCGGGTAAAAATGAGTCAACTGGTTTATCAAAAGAGGAGTCATCCACAATTGAACTTAAGGAATGTTTGGGGATGACTTCAGCTGAGTTTGATGTTAAAGCTAAGAAAGCAAGAGCTAAAAAATCATGTTTCTATTGTTATGAAGTAGGACATGTTTATAGTTGCTGTCCAAATAGGAAACGGAGATGTCCTGAAAAGGGTATGTCTTCTGGAGGATCTAGTGACTCAGATATTGTTGCTCATAATAATAGATCTAAGACTCCAAAACGACAGGGACCTTCACAGATTACTACTTCTAGTAGTGTAAGTCCGAGTCGTTTTCGTAAACCTCAAAGGAGTAATTCACCTAGGAAGATGACTCAACAAAATCGATCTTCTCTTGTTAGAATTAATAGTTCGTCTAAATTCTATGATCGATTAGTGATGGTTAAAAATCGAGCTTTAAAATTTATAAACTAAAACTACCAAAGAACTCACTACTACGCACTCACGGGCAGTGGACCCGATGGTTTGTAATATAGTTAAGAGGTAAGTCTGAGTTCATTCTCAGGGATTGTGAAATGATTAGTTGCTTGTAAAATGGTTTGGAAAACAGGTGTTGCTTCGAAATTCCTTTTTGACAATTAAATAAATTGGTTTTGCAAAATGTTTGCATAAATTTAAAAGAACAGTTCAGACAGTATAATTAAAAGTCATCCACCTTGACTTCCCTTGACTTCAAATGTGATTGCATTTGATGAAGAACAAATTCTCTAGAGTTTAAAAGATAATCGTGACAAGATTAAGCTACTCACGTGGTACCACCAACCGTGAACAAATTATCGAATCACCTAAGTGCTAGTCGAATTACCCAAGCCGGTACCACCAAAACCAAGACAATCCTTCTAACAATCAGTTTTATTGACTATCAAATTATCAATTGAACCTATGTGACAATAACGTGGTACCACCAACCCATATCAATCACGTTGACTAAATTAATCTTTTCATAAAATGATATTCACTATCATACCATGAACTAGTGATAATTACTTATAGACAAGTAACCGTTTTAAAATCACATACACATTCAACTGGTACCACCAATGAAGAATCATATGCAACCAATATCGAAATTAATTAATGAAAAGAATGAATATCATCAAGATCACAGAACAACGATAATTAAATAAACCCTTTTGAATTAAAAATATTGTAATCACATTATCCGTCTAGTTTCATCAAGGTGGATGATTAAACAGTTAGCCACTCATGATCAATTCACAATAATGAATAAAATAGAAGAGAAACATGATGTACCAATTGTTTGAAGAAAATAAAATGCTAGACAATAAGTAGATACGATCTAGATGGGTGCCCGTAATATCTTCGATGAGTCCGCCTAAGTGTTTCACTTGATTGAAGAAGGAGGAATCCTGATAGAGCAGCTCCTAGAAAGATTTTGGATAACCTAATCTTCGACTTAAGTTTTTGCTTATATACCATCTAAAAATCTGATGCAAAACCGACCTAGGTTTATTTTCCCCGTGCACCCACTGCGGCGCAGTGGCGTTGATCCTTCCCTCACTGCGGCACAGTAGGGTGCATTTGACACGTTGACCTTAAGTGACTGCGGTGCAGTGGCTCGTGTATCCACCACTACGGTGCAGTTCAAATCCACGGCCTCTTTTCTTCTTCACTTGACTGCGGCGTAGTCAACCCCTAACCATCCCCACTGCGGCACAGTGGGGGTTTGTCCAGTAATTTCCGTGGATCAGGACTGCGGCGCAGTGGGCTTGTGCATCCCACCTGCGGCGCAGTCAAGAGCTTGTATAGAACTAACTTGTTTCGGTCTCGATTACTCTGCCGTCTCGTCCATTCAAATCAACTCTCCTCAACATAATGTACTTTCTGGCCAATAATCACCTGAAAATGTACCAAATGGACGCGTAACTTGTTTAGAGCCTGTAAACACTAACAAACACCATAAACGCGCCAAATGCATACAAAAACGACTAAAAACATATATTAAAACGGCCAATAAAGATGTGGGTAATGGGAAGATTACACTGGAGAAAGTCAATTATGTGGTACAGTTAGCACATAATCTATTGAGTGTTTCTCAGATTTGTGACAAGGGTAACAATGTCCATTTTAATGAGAAAGAAGCACTTATATTGAAACCAGGATATGTTATTCCTGAAGACTGGATCCTACTAAAAGCTCCTAGGAAGAGAGACATCTAGGGCCTTGTGTTAGGTGTTGATAATCCAGAGGAGTCTGTTTGCTTGTTATCAAAAGTAAATGAATCTGAATCGTTACTATGGCATAGAAGAACGGGACATATCAATTTCCGAAAGATGAATGACATTGTCAAACATGGTTTGGTTGACGGCGTTCCCATGAAGCGGTTTGGAATGGAAGACAAATGTGTACCTTGTCTGAAAGGTAAACAGCAAAAGTCTGCACATAAACCGAAACAAGAAAATTCTATTGCCAATCCTTTCGAGTTACTTCACATGGATTTATTTGGTCCAGTAAATGTAAGAAGTATCGGTGGGATGTATTACTGTTTGGTGGTTACTGATGATTACTCAAGATTCTCATGGGTATTCTTTCTTAAATCGAAAGATGAAACTCCGCAGATTTTGATAAATTTCTTTGTCGAAACTGAAAACATTTATGGAGTTCGTGTTAAGAGAATCAGGAGCGACAACCGAACTAAATTCAAGAATAATGTGATGGATGTCTTTTGTTTGTCAAAAGGAATCCAACATCAATACAGTTCTCCGTATGAACCACAACAGAATGGAGTTGCTGAAAGGAAGAATAGGACTCTAATGGAGACAGCCAGAACTATGCTTGCAGATTTAGGGCTTCCTACTATGTTTTGGGCGGAAGCGGTGAATACAGCTTGTCATATTTTAAATAGGGTTACTGTAGTTAAGCGTCATAATAAGACATGTTATGAGCTTTTACGTAAAAAGAAACCGAATTTACAGAATGTTGAACCATTTGGTGTACCGTGTACTTTCTTGAAGTATGTACCTCAGTCAAAGTTTGATTCAAAGGTTGAAGAGGGATTTCTCATGGGGTATAAACCGGGAACATGAATTCGACGGGTTTACAAGAAACAGACCGGCAAAGTTGATTTGGGAACGAATGTCAAAATTGTCAGTCATAAGCCCACTATTCATTCTGGAAGTGGCAAAAACTTCGATTACAATAGTGTGTTTAGTTCACTACATGGTCCTGATTCTTATTCAGATCCTGAGATAGTTGACGATGTGATTATTTTAAGAGATCACATGGATAATACTCCTATATCTCCGCCTACTCGGAATGTCGATACTACTCCAACCAACGTTCAGTCTACTACTGATGTTGATGAAAGTGGTAAGGACAAGGATAAGACACCAGATTCAGACAATAATGAACCCGCAAACACTACACCACCTACTCCATCGAAGGTTACACTGCCTGATGATGATCCTATTTCTGAAGAATCGGAAGATGATTTTAGCTCTCCTGAGTTTCAGATTAGAACAAATTTAGAAGAAAGTCTGAATGTTGATTCGGTTCCTCAATAACGAATAATAAGGATCATCCAGTTGAGAATATTCTTGGAAATGCTACAGAACCTGTTCGAACTAGAAATCAGTTGAATAAGGATCTGACTAGTTTGTTTTGTGAAGTGAAAGACACTGGATTGATAACTGAGTGTTTATATTCAGTTTTCATTTCACAAGTAAAACCTAAGAATGTTAAGGCAGCACTTCAAGATCCATGTTGGGTTGAAGCTATGCAAGAGTAATTAGCTCAATTTGAAAAACTTGGAGTTTGGGAGTTAGTAGATGTGCCTAGAGGTAAAGAACCGATTAGAACTCATTGGGTATATAAATGCAAACGAGATGACAAAGGGATCGTTACTAGAAATAAAGCACATTTGGTTGTTCAGGGGTTTGCACAACGAGAAGGATATGACTATAACGAAACTTTTGCACCAGTTGCTAGGATTGAAGCTATAAGGTTATTTTTAGCCTATGCAAGTTTCAAAGGTATAAAGGTGTATCAATTAGACGTTAAGAGTGCCTCCTTATACGGTGAAGTCAAAGAAGAAGTATATGTTCACCAACCACCGGGGTTTGAAGATCCGAATTATCCAAGAAGAGCATATCGTTTGGATAAGGCTCTTTATGGATTGCATCAAGCACCCAGAGTGTGGTATGAAAAGTTGTCGACACATTTGTTGACAAATGGATTTACAAGAGGATCGATAGACAGCACATTGTTTATCAAGTGGAAGAAGCGAGATTATCTAATTGTACAAGTTTGCGTAGATGATATCATTTTTGGTTCATCTAATATAAAGATGTGCAAAGAGTTTGAAATGAGCATGAAAAATGTATTTGAAATGAGTGCTATGGGGGAATTACAATTTTTCCTCGGACTACAAGTAGATCAAAGGAAAGATGGATTCTTTATTCACCACTCTAAGTATGTCGATGACATCTTGGAGAGGTTTCAAATGTTAGAGTCCAAGACATATGGTACTCCTATTCAGCAAAATCATGGTTTAGGGGTTCTTGATCCGAAAGATGAACTTGTGGATGCAACTTATTATCGTGCTATTATCGGCTCATTGATGTATCTGACTGTTTCGCGTCCAGATATCATGTTCGTCGTTTGTCTTTGTGCTAGATTTCAAGCTAGTCCGAAAGAGTCGCATTTGACTGCAGCAAAACGTATTCTACGTTATCTTAAGGGAAACCAAGGGCTTGGTCTATGGTATCCAATGGGAGGAATGTTTGATTTTGTTGCATATACTGATTCGGACTTTGGCGGTTGTAACAATGACAGAAAGTCTACGACTGGAGGTTGTCAGTTGTTAGGAGGAAGATTAGTATCGTGGCAATGCAAGAAGCAGACATGTGTTGCTCAGTCTTCATGTGAGGATTCAGCAACAACTTCGTGACTACGGTATGGATTTTCTTGATACTCCTATTAGAATAGACAATAAGTCAGCTATAGACATTACAAATAACCCTGTCATGCATAAGGTCACCAAGCATATTGATATTAGACATCATTTCTTGCGTGATTGTGCCCAAAAGAAGTTAATTCATTTGGAAAAGGTTATAACTAATGATAATTTAGCTGATTTGTATACCAAAGCATTTGACAATGCTCGATTTGAGAAGTTAATTCTTCTCAATGGGATGACGAATGTTGATTCATATTAAGTCTCTCAAAGAACTAATTTCCTAAGTGTGTGTCTGTAAATAGCTAGAGTCATAAAAATACATAAAGAGTTCTTAGTGTCATGAAAATCATTAAAATGTGAAAAATGAGAAAATGACAAAACTATGGGGAGATTTAAGTTTATGCTGTCAGATGATTAGAAGTGAGGATACTTAGCTTTTAAGTCTACTTAATCGTAATATAACTGCTTAGCTCAGTGATTACAATTTGGGATATATTGGTAGACACAAAGTAGCAAGGTTTCCTTAATCTTAACTTAAATTATACAATGTTTTTGTGGGAAACATATTCAGATATATGGCTGAGAATGCTTGCTTTTCAGTAATGAATTGATCTAGTCCTTAAATTTTGTGAAAGATCTAGCATTACTATAGGATTTGTTCAAAACATAGGGGCTCATAGAAAATCACGAGCATGAAAGTTAAATGTGATATTGTTTATGCAAATGAAATGAATGTTAATTAAGGGGCTAATGTGGTGTTTGAGATTCGGACAAGTATGTCCTCGGGGTGTCTTTGTACACCTAGCCTACCTAAAGCTTCCAAATTGGTTTAGGTTGTCAGAAAGTTCGCTACATGGGTCTCATAGAAAATCACGGGTTCCTTATAAATAATGAAATGCAAAAACAAATAAGTTAAATCACAAAGTAATTAAATTATGTTATTGAAAAAAAAATATGTCTCATGATTTGTTTAAGGATGTTTTTGAATATATATTGAATATTTGTTATCTTAGTGCTTGTATCGATTACGGAAGTATATCTGAATGTGGGTCACATAAGTTCGCAAAGTATTCAGTGGCATATTAGGCTACTCGGGTTACATGGTGACTGTCCTTGGCCAGGGTATGTCGAAAGTGTCATAATTCAAAGGAAACTGGAAGTACCGAGTGTTTAAGAGGACAATTATACCGGTAATCGTGGTTGGGTCACTGTTCATAACTAATAATAAGAGAATTATTTGTCACTTGCAGACTTATGTAAATGCTAATCTGATCTAATCTGCAGAAACTTAAGATTTCTTGTAAATAAATAAAGTAGCTTAGTATTTTATTTTATTTTATTTTTATTTTTATTTTTATTTTTATTTTTGTTTCGTCTTTATTTTTATTTTTTGTAATAAGTGTCGGTTTGTGTGTCAAACTAGTTCTTATTGCACGAGAAATTTGATAAGCCTTAAAAGTTATAATTCTTAGTGAATTATATAAGTGTTGTTGCTTACGGTATAAATGTTTAAAAGATAGATTTTCTAATTAATACATAAGTTGTTTAATTTAGAAAATGAAATGTTTTGAGAATTGAAAAGTCAAAATATTTTTTAAATGTGTTTCAAGTAAATTTTTGACATTTCAATTGTTTTTGGTTGATAAGTATGCTTGACAAAGATTGGACTTGCCTTAGATCTTGTAATGATTGCTAGGTTAAGATTTTGGTTGTTTTGCATATTTATGATATTTTTATTGTTTTGACGCATTGATGAAGTTTGTTAAGTTCGAAATCACCTCGTGCTTACGTCAGCAAGCCTGGCGCTGATATCATCACGAAGCCCATGAACTGCGTGTTCGGCCCGGCCCATGTGGACTCTAATATATATATGGGGTTCGATTAACCCTAAGTAAATCACACGAACTTCCTCTCCTTCGTGCTACTATTCATTCGCTCCTTATTTTGATCGATTCCTTCTTTCTTCGTGTTATTCATCCAGATTCGTTGGTATATTTCCAATCTAGGATGATTGATTGATGTTTTGACTATAAGAATTGTAAAGTGCCCTATTGTTGGGTGGATCGTAATAAGACGTGATTCGTTATGTCAAGAGTGCGGAATCCTCTTGAGATAACTAGATTACTATTGCCTTTTGTTAATTAATAAGTAATTAATTAACCCAAGGAGATGCACAAGGCTAGTGGTTCGTGTAGAAGATCATACGAAGGAACAAATAACCTTAGCTCGTTAGTTCGTGAATATCTCTTAAGATTTAGTCAATCATTCACCTAATTTTGTAGATTACGTCTTGTATTTATACTAGTTAAGTATTGGATCGTGTGGGCTTAGGCCTTAATTACATATTAGGCCCGAAACAATAAACAATCGTTCTGCCTCGTGCTGACGTCAGCACGAGGTTCATCCTTCACACTGATGACGTCAGCACGAGGGACAACCCTTTGTTCTTTGTTTGACTTTGTTTGACTCGTACATAACATCCAATCACCATTTAAGTGTTCTATGACACTTATAAACCTTGATTCTATGTTCTTGTACCTGTAAAACAATATATAACACACAAATACAATACAAAACATAAACAAATATAATATTGAAGTTCGAACGTAATCATTAAATATCAACACAAGTTCTTATTTAAATGATTACACACAAGTTCCTAACAACATAAACGAAAATCAAATCTATGTTGCGATTGTCACAACGAATCTGCATCTACAGACTCCCCGTTGACGATTGCAACTAGATCTCTTTAAAGTCTTCGAACTTGAACTTCAAAGCTATCCATTAAACAAAAGTCTAGTGCTATTCGCATGAATTCTCTCTTGTAAACAATGAGCAAGAATGTTGCGATAGCGTCTTTCCTCTACTCTCCAAAAATCCACACCTGAGGAAGGTGTATCCAAAAGTCTTCTTTGATCACCTCTTGACAAATTGACAACCTGCATTGGATCATACATGCGTAGCAACATTTGTTTCTTTGAATCATCAACAAACATCTGTGTTTCGCCTGACTTGATATCTATCTGCCAAAATGTCATATCTGTCAGCATATCTTGATCCCATCTGATAGCGGAAACCTTCTTAACACATTTAATTCTTTTCTGGACAAATCGAAATGTGCCATTTGGATTCTTAATCTTCTTCAAAGGTGTTGGCTTTATCAACCTTTCTTCTGGCTTCAGACCTCTATCACTGAAATACTTAATTCTTTCATCTCTGAATCTATTCCAGTAGAAATCTGAAAGTCCATTGCTCTGAAGATTAACAAACCAGTGTCTTCCCAAATCTATCATGTCAGAATCACTGAGAGAGTGGAAGTGTCTTTGACTTATTCACATGTACTGACAACCCTCCTTTCTCTTGATAATAAACAATTTGATTCTGTGATCATAGAACCAACTTTGTATCACTGAGAAGTATTTGGGTGCATCCTTGTCTGAGACATATTCCCAAAACACTGATGGTTTATACGTATCACGTATCATCAAACCAGTATGTCCTCTATAACCTGGAATTAGTCTATTAACAATAAACTCATGATCTTGCTGCACCGGAGGTATATTAAATCTTCCAAGGTCAACCTCTCGTGTAGCATCTATATTCCAGTATAGATCAAAAATATTATAATGTCCTTCATCGACTATGTTTGCATATACAGCAAATCTCAACCTTGCAGCATTCTTAGGTTCACCTGGACTATCTCTGATTGGATTGAGATTGAGATGTTCTACTTCAGCTATTGGTTCAACTTGAATGACTTCATCTTCATTAAAGACACGATCAAAGTCATAAGGTGTCTCAAGCAACCTTTGTCTATCAGCTTCCGAAGTAATGAACTCTCCTTCTTCCAAATCTTCATCATCAATACTTTCTAGATCTTTTTCAGCATCAAGATCGTCCAATGCACCTATCCTTTGAAGCTAATCTGCAATTCAAACGATTTACATATACAAAGATAAAGAACATAAATCACAAGTCAAGACATAATAAAATAGTATAAATACATTTAAAAGAAATTAAAATAAATAATACTATATCATAAATATAATGTAACAATTAAATTAATATTTATCTTATAATCTTTATCTATTTTAACTTACAATAATAATATTATATCATAAATATAATGTAACACATACATTCATATTTATCTTATAATCATTATTCTTCATTACTCGAGTATTTTAAAATTACACTGTCAATATGTTAAGTCGAACAGAATAATTCTTTGATAACTATTCTAAGCTGAATAACACTTTGATTAACACTCTAAACTGTTATTATAACTCAAGTAATCTAATGTATACACATCAATTAAAAATACAAAAATCAATAGCACTAAGGTTCATAATCCGAATCTGAATCCGAATCTGACACTGACTCTGAAGATGTATGAGTTAACCCTGACTGTTCTTTCATTTGATCCCTAAGTGATCCTGGATCATAATAATCATCATAATCCATAATCTCAGCTCTAGCTCTCATATGAGCTTGTGGATCATATCCCAATCTCTTTTCTAGTCTATGCACAATTAAAGGGTGCAAATCTGACTTTGTCTGTATTGGTAGTAGAATCAGTCTTAGTTGACTCACTATCCTGAGTAGATTTTCCTTTGCTATTTTCTTTTTCTTTATGATTATGAGGATCATTCACAGTCTCCCTTTCTATTCTATCAGAATTAGAATCGGAGTTACCTGAATTGGAATCTTCCCCATCATCATTATTATCTGGATCATCAGGATCTGCATCTGGAGCGGTCATCACAGCTTTTCCTTTATCTTGAGTCCCAGAAGTACTAGCAACAGCTGTACCAGCAATCTCTGACTCTCTTTGTCTTGATGACTCCCCCTGAATATCTGCAGTCTCTGTATCCATAGCATCACCAGCAGCATCTTGATCTTGACCTCTATTCCCTGGCTCACCATATGCTTGATGTTGATTTGGATCTTGAGCTCGATCTTCATCATCATAATCATCATCTCTAGTCTTCTTTGCTAGCTCATCATAATCATCATCTCCCCCTTGAGCCAAGAATTGGTCAAGTCTAGATCCAAGAGAATGAACAAGAGCAGTCATCATGTCCATCTCTTCCTGATGCTTAGCAGCTTGGATCTTTAGCTGATTCTCCAAAGCTGTAACCCTCATCTCCAACATCTTCTTCTCTGAAAATAAACGACTCAGCTGCACTTGAACCGGAACAATTGGACGAGACGTAGAAGCAACATCAGATGTAGAGGCCTAAGGTGGCATCGTAGCTTCAAACGAAGGCATACGAGCACTAGACGTTCCTGTGGGAGGCATCTGTGGTCTTTGCAGAGGAGCCAATAGACGTCCCATAACTGTAGAAACAGGATCTGTCGCCTGAATAGGAGCAGACGAAGGCCTAGGAGTAATAAGTGTCGGCTCTGGCTCTTGACGAACTGTAGACTCCGGAGCAGCAGGAATCATAGCAGTTGTAGCCTCAGTAACAACTTGTGCGCGAGAACCAATTCCCCTTATTATAAACTTTGGTCTCGACCTTCTCTCCCCAATAACAACACCAACCAGAAGGAGCAGACACAGAAACAGGAATCTCAGAGACAGAAGCTCTTAAAGCAGCAACCGATGGAGTATCACCAACAGTAGGTGCATGAGACCTCTCCATGGCACTATATGCAGCAAACTCTCTATCAACCTCAGCTTGAGCTCTTGCATGTCTTCTTCTTCGCTTCGGCAGTCTTTCCTCTTCTTCATCTTCCGAGTCCTCAACAACATTAACCGGGACTTCAGAAGGACCAACATCAACATCAACTGGAGCAGAGGTAGAAGTAGAAACTCCAGTAGATGGTGGTACCAGATTTGTAAGATCATCAATATCCTCCATGAGAGCATCCATATCAGAATCATGCTCTAAATCACCAGCATACAGAGGAACATCATTAAGTCCCTTAAACTGATCAGCATGTTCTTCATGAGGATCCTCTTGAGCCTGATCATCACCACCAGCAGTAGCAGCAGCAACGGGTTCTTCATCTTCCCAACCTTGTCTGGGTGCAACATAGTTAGGATTAAGCAAATGTCCGAACAGAGATGGATTATCAACATGTATCGGAACATTTCCACCCGACAAGTGCTTCAAACTTTCAACAAATGCCTTATAAGTAAGACGACCTAAATTGAACGTAGGACCGTCAAATGGCAAATCAGCTGCAAAGTGACGAATTATGATCATCACAAATCTTGGAAACAGAAAGAATTTCTTGTCTGTACCAAATGACCTCAACTGCTTCTCCAAATTATCAAAAATGTACTGAGAGAAGCTATATGGCTTCTTCAGCACCAAGGCAACCATCTGAGAAGCATTCTGTATATTCATCTGGTCATAGCCTGTACTCCGATGACTAATGGCCCTCAACAAATAGTAAGCAAGAGGCTTCCATTTGCCACGGAGATGATTCCTGAAGTATGGGTGAGAAATAGCTCCAGTATACCCCATACGACGTAGAGCACCGTCACAGAAATCCTCAGAAAACTCAGTCAGACCTTGCTCTATCGCGACATCACCTAAGTGTAAAATAGTCCGTAAGTCTCCAGCACAAAAAGAGAATGAATGTCCTCCAACAGTAGTGCGAATGTACGTATGAGCACCCATCTGCACTGAACGGGCTGAGTTCCAAAATTCTCTAATGAGACTTATCACCAATGGAGGATTCTCTGTCACAACAAAATGAACACGTGTTAGGTCGAAAATCGACTAAGTATGATTTGTTCAAAATAGTTGAAGTTCAGTGAAGAAAGCTTGCTCAGGATTCTGAAGTCATTCAGAATAAAGCTCACTGAAGCTTCACTTCAGGTTCAGAATCAACCTACAATGAAGACGTTCAGACTGAAGTCAAAGACTGAAGACTGAAGAAGAAGATCATCTCAGAAGCAGAGCTTAGAGAAGATCTTACCTGAAGTTAAATCTGAAGAGGCTCAGTGAAAAAATACTTACAACACTTTTTCACTGATTACGAGGAAAGTCTTTTTGCAGCTTTAACTACCTTTACCAAGTTAATTACTCTCAACCTGGGATTGAGAAAGTTTTAGCAAAAGGTTGGGAATAAAGTATGTCAAGTCACATCAAAGAAACTTACATACTTTAAACAAACATGTTATGGATTTGTCCCACAAATCCATAAATGCATCCAACCATATTTATACGGCATATTGCCATGTCATCAAAGACATGTTTGTCTATAAATATAAGACTTCTCACACTTATAAAAGTGCTCGGAACTTTGGTAATTGCAACGTGTGATATTACTCTAAGTATTCTTATGAGTAATTCCTTGTCGCATAGATCATTTGTATTTCTAGGGTTGTTTAGATATTTTCACAAGTGTGATTATCTTTGTTCCACAACAACTCTTGTATTTTGTTTATAGCAATAAATAAAATACATTGAAAAATACATCTCGACTCATTGCCATAATACTTGAATATATTTAGTAATTTATATAATTTCAAGCAATCGTACTTTATTATTCTTATCCATTATCTGGATCGTAATTCTAACTAGTCTTATCTAGTTTCGATTTACTTGTCAGTCGGGTTTCTTGATATAACTTGTGATTATTATTGTGTGATTATTATTGTCTAACCTCATATCTTGTTATATCTTGATCTCTTGTACATCTTGTTTAGGTGGACTCACATTTGGTATCAGAGCCTCCCAGGTTAAATCATTAAATTGTTATACCTGTTTTGATCCTACAAGATGTCTGGAACCGAACAACTGAATCCTAACCCAAATGTCAATATGAATCAAAATCCACCACCTCTACCACCAGTTCAACCTAGTGTTCATGTTCACTTTCCAAACAATCCGGTACCTAAATTTAATGGAAATAGTGACACATTCATTACTTGGAAGACATGTATGCTCAAGTACATCGCTGGAGGTGAAAGACACTTGACCACCATTCTTGTAGAAGGTCCTTATGTTCCCATGAATGCATCAACTGTTGTTTTTAACTAAGACGGGACCCCTAGGTTAACACCCAAAGAGAAAGATCATTGGTCAAAGGAAGACCATCATTTGGCTGACCTAGATTCCAAATTACAAAACATGATTCTCTTTGCTGTCCCAGATGGTTTGAAACCCACTCTTGTTTTACTTGATAATTCTAAGTTGATGTGGGAAGAATTGCTAACACAGTTTGAAGGAACAAAGGAAACTATCACCACAAGAAAAGTTTCTTTGAATAAAAAATATGAAACATTTTTTGCATTACCAAATGAATCTCTAACTGAAACATATCTTAGATTTACAAATTTGGTCAACCAATTAAAAGCTCTTGGTGTCACTAAATAAAAAGAAATTTTGCTTGAAAAATTTTGTCATATTTTACCTTCGAAATGGGAAAGTTTGATCATGGTGTTAAGACAAGGCAACACCCTTCACAGCCACACTTTGGCCTCTTTGTATAGTGCTTTCAGATTTACTGAGGAAAACAAAGCAGAGAGAGCCGTGGCTGAGCAAGATGCAAAGAATCATTCATTTACCAAGTCAGTTCTGGTTCATTATTCTGAACCTCAAGATACTGCCCTACTATCTTCTGAGAGTGATCAGTCTGACTCTGTGAAGAAGATAGTAGCTGAACTAATGAAAGTTGGTATTTCTGATTATGCATCACATGAATGTGATGAGGATGATGATGATGATCTGGTCGCTATGATTGCCAAAACCTTTAATCGTTTTAAATTTAAATCCAAAAGAAATGGCAAACAATTTTCCTCAAATAACACTGTTGATAAGTCCAATCTTGAATATTTTAAATGTGGAAAGAAAGGACATTTTATGAAGGAACGCAGATCATCACAACCTTCCTCATCACATAGTGCCCCTAACCACTCTATCTTTCAAAAGCCAGATGATGGGTACAAAGCCAAGTACAAAAAGCTGAAAGCCCACATGGCAATGATGGCTCAAGAAGAATCCAACAAGAATAGCTGCATGGTGGCAGACACTGAAAAATGGAAGGATTCCGACGTGTCATCTGATGATGAAGAAGAAGTAAGGGATATGTGTTTCATGGCTCGTGAAGATCTTAGTCATGTTGTTAAGTCTGATGTGGAATCTGGTCGTTGGGTGGATATTATCATGAAAAAGGTTAGTGAATTTGGTTTTGAGAATGATGAAGGACTAAAACTGGATCTTTTAGTTCGAATTGAGGCCGACATATCATATGTTGAGACTGTATGTTCAGAAAGCATTAAAAATTTTGAAATAAACTCTTCTGAACTGAACGCCAGTCAGGCCAGATTGAAAGAACTGAAGGATGTTCAGTTGGCTTTGAAAAGTTATCAATCTCTGGTTTCTAAACTTGAATTGGAAAAAGAAGAGCTGAAAATCATTTTAGAAAAAAAACAATAATTAAATCTTGGATGAAGTCACCTTTTCCTGAAGCTGCCATTAAGAAAACTTTTGAAAATCAAAGAATCGCTTATGGGACTGGTGATCTTCATCTTGCATCAGTAATAACTGACCTGGATGCACTTCCCAAAGAAATGAGACCAGAAATCATTTTTAAAGATCTTGGAAAATCAAAAGTGATAACTAATCAAAACCAGGAACAACCTGAGGGCAAATCTGAAGCATGTCAGACCAGTGCTTCAGACAAGAAAGCTAAATCCAAGAAGTCTTCCCCTCAGTCTTCAAATCAGGTTCCCAAGAACCAGAAAAAGAAGAAGAATGTCATCCCTGCTGAGCCTTCTACCTCAGATTCTGGTAGAGCTCAGGTTTCTAATCAAGAGTCTATTTTGTTAAAAATTGAAGTCAATTTCAAAATTTGGTTAGGCAAGTGCAGAGCTGTAATGCACGATTAAAAAATGTTGAAAGCACTCCCCAAAATCCCAAACAAAACCCAAAGCCTTTTTCAAAGAAAATCAAACAAGAAAAGCAAAAATCTAAGAAGAGAAAGGTTTCTGAAGTTGTTAAACCAACGGTTTTTGTGTCATCTGAAATTATGACTGAAATTCCCTTTCATCCATCCGTTCCTCACATACCAAAGAAATCTGAGGCTGTTCAGGGAAAGTCCAGTGAACCCATCAAAAGATGGGTTCCCAAAAAGAACTGATCTTTGTGTATGTGCAGGGTGACCGCAAAAAGAACACTTGGTTTCTTGACAGTGCTGCTGGCAGAACCATGACTGGTCACAAATCCCTGCTAGAGGAATATAGGGTGCAAGAGGGGCCCTCAATAACTTTTGGTAATAACGATCATGGACAGACTGAAGGATATGGTGTTGTGAATAACGGTCAGGTCAAATTCACAAAAGTTGCATATGTGAATGGTTTGAAATATAACCTGATCAGTGTCAGTCAACTGTGTGATAATGGGTTTAAGGTTTTATTTGATGTTTCACAAGGCACCATATTCAAAAGAGATTGGAAGGTAGTAATGATTGCTCCCAGAAAAGGAAACATTTATGTAGGAGACATGAACAGTGCTACTTCTGAACAATGTTTCTATACAAAGGCTGATGAGGACACCAACTGGTTGTGGCACAAAAGGTTATCCCATCTCAATTTCAAAAATATAAATAAGTTGTCAAGAAAACAACTTGCTGATGGGATACCAGCCATGTCTTTCAATAAAGACAAGCCATGTCCAGGGTGTGAAATGGAAAAGAAGAAAAGAGCATCTTTCAAGACCAAGCAAAATTTCAGCATCACTGAACCACTTCATATGTTACATATGGATCTCTTTGGTCTTGTGAATGTTCAAACAAGAGCAGGAAAGAAGTACACTTTGGTTGTAGTTGATGAATATTCAAGATATTGTTGGGTAATCTTCCTTAGAAATAAAAGTGAAGCTGCTGCTGAAATTATTGCCCTCATCAAACAAATTGAACTCAAGCACAAGCGAAAAGTACATTAGCTCAAAAGTGACAATGGCACTGAATTCAGAAATTCCACTCTGGAAACCTTTTGCACTGACACTGTCATATCTCAGAACTTCTCCTCAGCACATACTCCAGATCAAAATGGTGTTGTAGAGAGAAAGAATCGAACGCTGATAGAAGCTGCCAGAAGTATGTTGAATGAATCAGGTCTTCCAAAATGTTTTTGGGCTGAAGCTATTGCAACTGCTTGCTACACCCAGAATCGTTCCATTTATGTCAAAAGACATAAGAAGATTGCCTCTGAAGTACTCAGAAATAGAAAGCCTAATATTGGATATTTTCATGTTTTTGGATGTCCAATATATATTCTGAATGATTCCAGCAAATTGGGCAAATTTGATGCCAAAGCTGATGAAGATTACTTCCTAGGTTATTCAACAATTCGCAAGGCCTTTATAGTCTATAACAAAAGACTTGAAAAGGTTGATGAGTCAATTCATGTTACCTTTGATGAATCAAATTCTGCAATCTTTAATAAACCAATCTCTGAACCTCCTTCAGAAAATCCTTTCAGTTTCCGTGATTCTGATCTAAATGACAAATCTGATCAGTCACCTGAACATGTTTCTGTTCAATCCAGTTCAGAACCAACTACAAATCAGCAAAGTAACATTCCATTTTATCCCTCAGTCACATTCAAACTACCTACTGAACTGACTATTGGATCAGATGTGCGTGCTACTCCTCAGATATCAGTATCCCCTGAAATACCTCAGAACGAAGAATTTCATGATGCAAATCATGATTTACAAGATGATGAAATCGAAATAGTTTATTCTGATCCATCTTCTAAAGTAGGACAGAGGAGTTCTTGCACTGATATCATTGTTCATCCTGGTCATTACTCTAAATGGACTCGCTCACATCCAATTGATCAAGTGATTGGCGATCCAAGTAGAGGGGTTTAGACCAGAAGAGCCACAAGCGATCAATGCTTATATGTCAGCTTCTTGTCACTAATAGAACCGAAGAAGATTGACGAGGCTTTAAAAGATCCAAGTTGGGTTAAAGCCATGCAAGAAGAGCTCAAATAATTTGAAAGGAACAATGTTTGGGAGCTTGTTCCATGTCCCCCCAATTCGAAGAAAGAACCAATTGGGACAAGATGGGTCTTTCGAAACAAGGTAGATGAAGATGGTCATGTAATCAGAAAGAAGGCCAGACTTGTTGCAAAGGGCTATGTACAAGAAGAAGGAGTTGATTTTGATGAGACTTTTGCACCAGTGGCCAGACTTGAAGCTATCAGAATATTCTTAGCATTTGCAGCTCATCATGCGTTCAAAGTCTACCAGATGGATGTCAAAAGTGCATTCCTGAATGGAGAGCTAGAAGAAGTTGTGTATGTGTATCAACCACTAGGGTTTGAAAGCAAAGAAAAACCTCACTGGGTGTATCGACTGAACAAAGCATTGTATGGTCTGAGACAAGTACCTAGAGCCTGGTATGATACTCTAACTCGACATCTTTTAGATAATGGTTTTCGTAGAGGGCTATAGATAACACTTTATTCATCTTGCATGAGAAAAGTGATATCTTACTTGTACAAGTATATGTTGATGATATTGTGTTTGGGTCTACAAATGAAAAATTGTGTGACAAGTTTTCAAAAATTATGTGTTCTGAGTATGAAATGAGTATGATGGGTGAATTGACATATTTTCTGGGTCTTCAAGTGAAACAAACCAGTGATGGTATTTTTATTAATCAAGAAAAATATGTCAAAGACTTATTAAAGAAATATCAATTTGATTCAGTCTCATCTAAAGATACTCCAATTTCTGCACCATTAACTTTGGACTCAGATCCTAATGGAAAACCTGTGGATCCTACAAAGTATCGTGGTATGGTGGGATCATTAATGTACTTAACTGCAAGTAGACCAGACATAATGTTTGCAACATGTCTTTGTACACGATTTCAATCTAATCCCAGAGAAGCACACCAGAATGCAGTAAAAAGAATTTTTTGATACCTGAAAGGTGTCCCCAAACTAGGTCTTTGGTATCCCAAAGGCTCAAGTCTAGATCTCATGGGATATTCAGATTCTGATCATGCAGGTTGTAAGATAAATAGGAAAAGTACCGCAGGTGGTTGTCATTTCCTTGGTGGCAAATTGGTTAGTTGGACGAGCAAGAAACAGACTGCAGTTTCATTATCCACTGCTGAGGCTGAGTACATTTCTGCAGCAAGTTGTTGTGCTCAGATCCTATGGATGAAGAACCAACTAACTGATTATGGTGTCAAATACACAAGAAGACCAATATTCTGTGATAACACAAGTGCCATCGCAATCTCTCATAATCCTGTCATGCACTCTAAAACCAAGCATATTGATTTAAGGTACCATTTTATTCGTGACCATATTTTAAAAGGTGATATTGAAATTCATTTCATTCCCACTGACAAACAACTGGCTGATGTGTTTACAAAACCTTTAGATGTCAAAATTTTTAAACATCTCATCAGCGAGTTGGGAATGCTAAATCCTGTGTAGCAATTCAGGGGGAATAGACAAAAATGTTTTTACAAGAGAAAGAAATTTTTCTGAGGGGGAATTTTTGCCTCAGAAAATACTTTGTCTGAAATGATTCAGAAACTGAAGGACTTCAAAATTTCTAGAATATGAGAAGGATCAGATTGCACTTCCTTACCCTTTCTCAGAACTTTAAATTATTCAATCTGAAGTTCATCTATACCTTTTATTATACAATGGATACCTAGCTGGCAAGTGGACACGTGATTTTTACTGTTCCAGGATACCTTTTTGCTGATGTGTCATACCACTTGCGCCGTAAAGAAAAATGATCATTGCTTTTGCATTAAAAATGGTTGAATTTCTCTCGAAAAAGTGGGGTCATGGCCGTTGTTGCATTAAATGCGGACGTGTCACCAAAAATTATTTCGAACTTCAAACCTGATCAAAATTACTTTCAATAAAATATCATTATATTTTTATTGGGTTTGAATTTCAAAATCTTTTTTATTTATTTTCAGTGGAAAATCCTCTTGTATTCCTTTGAAAATATAAAACCTTTTTCCAAGATCATTCCATGATTTATTTCATTTTTCATTTACTCCTAATCATATCTCTCTCTCATTCCCTCAAACATTCAACATTCATTTCATTTTCTTTCATAACTTCAAACCCTAAATTTCCTGAACACATTTTCATCTCCTTTCTTTCTTTCATTCTATCTTATATTAAATGGCTACATCATCGACTGTCAAAGAACCCAAAACTCTTATCGCTTTTGAATACTCACCACCCAAATCTGCAGTAAAACCTAGTTCTCAATGGTCAAAGGATTTTGAATCCAAAACCATTCGGTTTAATATGAACAACTTTAAGGCAGCCCTAAATGCCAAATCTGGAGGGCTAATGGGCAGGATAAATGCGTTTCTTCAACGCTGTCCCATCTCCTACACCCTAACTGCTGATCCAGAGCGGTTATATCATCGATACTTGTTGGAATTTTGGTATATGGCAGAAGTTGCCAAGGATGAGAAGTGTTAGGTCGAAAATCGACTAAGTATAAGTTGTTCAAAATAGTTAAGGCTCAGTGAAGAAAGCTTGCTCAGGATTCTGAAGTCATTCAGAATAAAGCTCACTGAAGCTTCACTTCAGATTCAGAATCAACCAACACTGAAGACGTTCAGACGAAAGTCAAAGACTGAAGACTGAAGAAGAAGATCATCTCAGAAGTAGAGCTCAGAGAAGATCTTACCTGAAGTTGAATCTGAAGAGGCTATGTGAAAAAGTAATTACAACACTTTTTCACTGATTACGAGGAAAGTCTTTTTGCAGCTTTAACTACTTTTACCCGGTTAATTACTATCAACCTGGGATTGGGAAAGTTTTAGCAAAAGGTTGAGAATAAAGTATGTCAAGTCACATCAAAGAAACTTACATACTTTACCTTAAACAAACATGTTATGGATTTGTCCCAAAAATCCATCCAACCATATTTAGTACGGCATATTGCCATGTCATCAGGAACTTTGGCACACTTGCAATATTGCTTGGAACTTTGGCAATTGAAACGTGTGATATTACTCTAACTATTCTTACGAGTAATTCCTCGTCACATAGATCATTTGTATTTCTGGGGTTGTTTAGATATTTTATTACTCTTATCCACTATCTGGGTCGTAATTCTAACTAGTCATGTCTAGTTTCGATTTACTTGCCAGTCGGGTTTCTTGATATAACTTGTGATTATTATTGTCTAACCTTATATTTTGTTATATCTTGATCTCTTGTACATCTTGTTAGGTGGACTAACATTTGGTATCAGAGCCTCCCAGGTTAAATCATTAAATTGTTATACCTGTTTTGATCCTACAAGATGTCTGGAACCGAACAACCGAACCCTAACCCAAATGCCAATATGAATCAAAATCCACCACCTCCACCACTAGTTCAACCCAGTGTTCATGTTCACTTTCCAAACAATCCGGTACCTAAATTTAATGGAAATAGTGACACATTCATTACTTGGAAGGCATGTATGCTCAAGTACATCGCTGGTGTTGAAAGACACTTGACCACCATTCTTGTTGAAGGTCCTTATGTTCCCATGAATGCATCAACTGTAGTTTTTAATCAAGATGGGACCCCTAGGTTAACACCCAAAGAGAAAGATCATTGGTCAGAAGAAGATCACCGTTTGGCTGACCTAGATTCTAAATTACAAAACATGATTCTCTTTGCTGTCCCAGAAAGTTTGAAACCCACTCTTGTTTTACTTGATAATTCTAAGTTGATGTGGGAAGAACTGCGAACACAATTTGAAGGAACAAAGGAAACAGTCACCATAAGAAAAGTCTCTTTGAATAAAAAAATATGAAGCATTTTTTGCATTACCAAATGAATCCTTAACTGAAACATATCTTAGGTTTACAAATTTAGTCAACCAATTAAAAGCTCTTGGTATCACAAAAGACAAAGAAATTTTGCTTGAAAAATTTTGTCATATTTTACCTTCAAAATGGGAAAATTTGATCATGGTGTTAAGACAAGGAAACACCCTTCATAGCCACACTCTGGCCTCTCTGTATGGTACTTTTAGATTCACTGAGGAAAACAAAGCAGAGAGGGCTGTGGCTGAGCAAGATGCAAAGAATCATTCATCCACCAAGTCAGTTCTGGTTCATTATTCTGAACCTCAAGATACTGCCCTACTATCTTCTGAGAGTGATCAGTCTGACTCTGTGAAGAAGATAGTAGCTGAACTAATGAAAGTTGGTATTTTGGATTATGCATCACATGAATGTGATGAGGGTGATGAGGATGATGATGATGATCTGGTTGCTATGATTGCCAAAACCTTTAATCGTTTTAAATTTAAAACCAAAAGAAATGGCAAACAATTTTCTTCAAACAACACTGTTGATAAGTCCAATCTTGAATGTTTTAAATGTGGAAAGAAAGGACATTTTATGAAGGAATGCAGATCATCACAACCTTCCTCATCACACACTGCCCCTAACCACTGTATCTTTCAGAAGCCAGATGATGGGTACAAAGCCAGGTACAAGAAGCTGAAGGCCCACATGGCAATGATGGCACAAGAAGAATCCAACAAGAATAGCTGTATGGTAGCAGACACTGAAAAATGGGAGGATTCTAACGTGTCATCTGATGATGAAGAAGAAGTAAGGGATATGTGTTTCATGGCTAGTGAAGATCAAAGTCATGTTGTTAAGTCTGATGTGGAATCTGGTCGTTGGGTGGATATTATCATGAAAAAGGTTAGTGAGTTTGGTTTTGAGAATGATGAAGGACTAAAACTGGATCTTTTAGTTCGAATTGAGGCTGACATATCATATGTTGAGACTGTGCGATCAGAAAGTATTAAAAATTTTGAAATAAACTCTTCTGAACTGAACGCCAGTCAGGCCAGATTGAAAGAACTAAAAGATGTTCGGTTGACCTTGAAAAGTTATCAGATAATGGTTTCAAAATTAGAATTGGAAAAGGAAGAACTAAAAATCATTTTAGAAAAAGAACAAAAAATAATAAAATCTTGGATGAAATCACCTTTTCCAGAAGCTGCCATAAAGAAAACTTTTGAGAACGAAAGAATCGCCTATGGCACTGGTGATCTTCATCTTGCTTCCGTAATAACTGATCTTGATGCTCTTCCAAAAGAAATGAGACCAGAAATTGTTTATAAAGATCTTGGAAAATTAAAACTGATAACTGATCAAGCCCAGGAACAACCTGAGGGCAAATCTGAAGCATGTCAGACCAGTGCTTCAGACAAGAAGGCTAAATCCAAGAAGCCTTCCCCTCAATCTTCAAATCAGGTTTCCAAGAACCAGAAAAAGAAGAAAAATGTCATCCCTGCTGAGTCTTCTACCTCAGATTCTGGTAGAGCTCAGGTGTCTAATCAAGAGTCTATTTTGTTAAGAATTGACAGTCAATTTCAAAATTTGGCTAGGCAAGTGCAAAGCTGTAATGCACGATTAAAAAATGTTGAAAGCACTCCCCAAAATCCCAAACAAAACCCAAAACCTTTTTCAAAGAAAATTAAACAAGAAAAACAAAAATCTGAGAAAAAAAAGGTTTCTGAAATCGTTAAACCAACTGTCTTTGTGTCATCTGAAATCATGACTGAAATTCCCTTTGATCCATCTGTTCCCCATATACCAAAGAAATCTGAGGCTGTTCAGGGAAAGTCCAGTGAACCCATCAAAAGATGGTTTGATGGGTTCCCAAAAATAACTAATCTTTGTGTATGTGCAGGGTGACCGCAAAAAGAACACTTGGTTTCTTGACAGTGCTGCTGGCAGAACCATGACTGGTCACAAATCCCTGCTAGAGGAATATAGGGTGTAAGAAGGGCCCTCAATAACTTTTGGTAATGACGATCATGGACAGACTGAAGGATATGGTATTGTGAATAACGGTCAGGTCAAATTCACAAAAGTTGCATATGTGAATGGTTTGAAATATAACCTGATCAGTGTCAGCCAACTTTGTGATGATGGCTTTAAGGTTTTATTTGATATTTCACAAGGCACCATACTCAACAGAGATTGGAAGGTAGTAATGATTGCTCCCAGAAAAGGAAACATTTATGTAGTTGATATGAACAGTGCTACTTCTGAACAATGTTTCTATACAAAGGCTGATGAGGACACCAATTGGTTGTGGCACAAAAGGTTATCCCATCTCAATTTCAAAAATATAAATAAGTTGTCAAGAAAACAACTTGCTGATGGGATACCAGCCATGTCTTTCAATAAAGACAAGCCATGTTCAGGGTGTGAAATGGGAAAAAAGAAAAGAACATCTTTCAAGACCAAGCAAAATTTCAGCATCACTGAATCACTTCATATGCTACACATAGATCTCTTTGGTCCTGTGAATGTTCAGACAAGAGCGGCGAAGAAGTACACTCTGGTTGTAGTTGATGAATATTCAAGATATTGTTGGGTAATCTTCCTCAGAAATAAAAGTGAAGCTGCTGCTGAAATTATTGCCCTCATCAAACAAATTGAACTCAAGCACAAGCGAAAAGTACGTCAGCTCAGAAGTGACAATGGCACTAAATTCAGAAATTCCAATCTGGAAACCTTCTACACTGACACTCGCATATCTCAGAACTTCTCCTCAGCACATACTCCAGAGCAAAATGGTGTTGTAGAGAGAAAGAATCGAACGCTGATAGAAGCTGCCAGAAGTATGTTGAATGAGTCAGGTCTTCCAAAATGTTTTTGTGCTGAAGCTGTTGCAACTGCTTGCTACACTCAGAATCGTTCCATTTATGTCAAAAGACATAAGAAGACTGCTTATGAAGTACTCAGAAATAGAAAGCCTAATATTGGATATTTTCATGTTTATGGATGTCCAGTATACATTCTGAATGATTCCAGCAAATTGGGCAAATTTGATGCCAAAGCTGATGAAGGTTACTTCCTAGGTTATTCAACAATTCGCAAGGCCTTTAGAGTCTATAACAAAAGACTTGAAAAGATTGATGAGTCAGTTCATGTTACCTTTGATGAATCAAATTCTGCAATCTTTAATAAACTTGTCTCTGAACCACCTTTAGAAAGTCCTTTCAGTTTCGGTGACTCTGATCAAAATGACAAATCAGATCACTCACCTGAACATGTTTCTGTTCAATCCAGATCAGAACCAACTACAAATCAGCAAAGTAACATTCCATTTTATCCTTCAGTCACATTCAAACTACCTACTGAATTGACTATTGGATCAGATGTGCGTGGTACTCCTCAGATATCAGTATCCGCTGAAATACCTCAGAACGAAGAATTTCATGATGCAAATCGTGATTTACAAGATGATGAAGATGATGAAACTGAAATAGTTTATTCTGATCCATCTTCTGAAGTAGGACAGAGGAGTTCTTGCACTGATGTCATTGTGCATCCTGGTCATTACTCTAAATGGACTCGCTCACATCCAATTGATCAAGTGATTGGCGATCCAAGTAGAGGGGTTTAGACCAGAAGAGCCACTAGCGATCAATGCTTATATGTCAGCTTCTTGTCACTGATAGAACCGAAGAAGATTGACGAGGCTTTGAAAGATCCAAGTTGGGTTGAAGCCATGCAAGAAGAGCTCAATCAATTTGAAACAAACAATGTTTGGGAACTTGTTCCATGTCCCCCCAATCTGAAGAAAGAACCAATTGGGACAAGATGGGTCTTTCGAAACAAGGTAGATGAAGATGGTCATGTAATCAGGAGCAAGGCCAGACTTGTTGCAAAGGGTTATGTACAAGAAGAAGGAATTGATTTTGATGAGACTTTTGCACCAGTGGCAAGACTAGAAGCTATCAGAATATTATTAGCATTTGCAGCTCATCATGAGTTCAAGGTCTACAAAATGGATGTCAAAAGTGCATTCCTGAATGGAGAGCTAGAAGAAGTTGTGTATGTGTATCAACCTCCAGGGTTTGAAAGCAAAGAAAAACCTCACTGGGTGTATCGACTGAACAAAGCACTGTATGGTCTGAGACAAGCACCTAGAGCTTGCTCAAAATAGTTGAGGCTCAGTGAAGAAAGCTTGCTCAGGATTCTGAAGTCATTCAGAATAAAGCTCACTGAAGCTTCACTTCAGATTCAGAATCAACCAACACTGAAGACGTTCAGACGAAAGTCAAAGACTGAAGACTGAAGAAGAAGATCATCTCAGAAGTAGAGTTCAGAGAAGATCTTACCTGAAGTTGAATCTGAAGAGGCTATGTGAAAAAGTAATTACAACACTTTTTCACTGATTACGAGGAAAGTCTTTTTGCAGCTTTAACTACTTTTACCCGGTTAATTACTATCAACCTGGGATTGGGAAAGTTTTAGCAAAAGGTTGGGAATAAAGTATGTCAAGTCACATCAAAGAAACTTACATACTTTACCTTAAACAAGCATGTTATGGATTTGTCCCAAAAATCCATCCAACCATATTTAGTACGGCATATTGCCATGTCATCAGGAACTTTGGCACACTTGCAATATTGCTTGGAACTTTGGCAATTGAAACGTGTGATATTACTCTAACTATTCTTACGAGTAATTCCTCGTCACATAGATCATTTGTATTTCTGGGGTTGTTTAGATATTTTCACAAGTGTGATTATCTTTGTTCCGCAACAACTCTTGTATTTTGTTTATAGCAATAAATAAAATACATTGAAAAGTACATCTCGACTCATTGCCATAATACTTGATTATATTTAGTAATTTATATAGTTTCAAGCAATCTTACTTTATTACTCTTATCCACTATCTGGGTCGTAATTCTAACTAGTCATGTCTAGTTTCGATTTACTTGCCAGTCGGGTTTCTTGATATAACTTGTGATTATTATTGTCTAACCTTATATTTTGTTATATCTTGATCTCTTGTACATCTTATTAGGTGGACTTACAAGAAGTCGATAGCATTTACGTTGAAGGAAGGTACGGTGAAGTGCGTATTGACGCTTGATGGTTTCAGGGAGGCGCTCAGGTTAAATTATTTGCCTCCCAACACCCCATATACAAACAGACAAAAAGGGGTTAATTTCAGAGAAGTTTTACTTGCTACCGGCCACAACCAAATTCTTGATGATGATGGCAACTTGAAGACATCTGGCCACATCTTTATTGCTGGTTTCAAGGGGTGCCGGAGATATTTCTGGACACAAATTGTGGAGTGTCATGGAGGGAATAGTGGAGGATTGGATCAAATTTCGTTGATCCAAGTTGAGATGGGCTATTATCTCTGGCATGGGATGAAGGTGGACTTTGCTGAGATGATTTTTGCTCAGCTGCTGAGAAAGCTGAAGGGAAGAGGAGCATTCATATTGCCTTCCTTAGATTTTTAAGTGTATGCTTTCTTGCAATTCTGGGAGAAGGATATTCTGACATCCTTCAGGAGAGCTCTCAGATGGACTTTTGCAAAGATCTCTCAAAGCTGACTGAGTCTGAGGACGAACCTGAACTTTCCCCTGCAATGCTTCAGAAAGACTGACGCAGCACGACCGACTGGCTCAGAAAGATTATTGGGCGGGTCACAAAAGAATGTGAGACCCATCAGTCGATCTACTGGCAATTTGTTACACTTGTTTAAACCCAAAACAAGTTCTACCCTGCCACCTTCATCTTCCACTGACCAACCTGAGGATCTCCCAAAATATTCCTCAGGATCTCCAAAGGGTTTAATAAAACTGCGTCCTTTTAGGCCATCCTTACAACCCAAGGATACTAATACCCAAGCTCAGCCTTCTGAAATCTCAAAACAGGTTTTAGAAGAAGGTCAAATGGGAAACCTACAAGCAACCATCTCCAAAACTTCTTTAGGAGGAGATGGTGAAGATATTGGTGTGTCAGCCCAACACACATTAGAAGTTGAGTCTGCACATGCACTCCCTGTAACTTTACAAATCTTACACTCTTTGCATGCACAAACTTTTGATATTACCCAGAGAAATGGAGGTTTCAAAGTCTGCGGCCAATGAAGAGACTCTTGGATCCAGCACAAGGGTTACTGAGGCACAAATGGTATCGTCTGAAGTTGTTCCACTTTTGACCAGTAACGATGCACCTGTTGAAGTAGCTGCTGAACTGGGTGCTGGCTTGGATTCTGGGAATCAAGACCAGAGCATATCTGACCAGATTGTAAATATTTGGGATGACGATGAGCTTCCTGAGGGAAACCTCGAAGATTTTGAGTTCGATGAGGACTTATTGAGGGAGAATATTTCAGATTCTGAACCAACCCTCAACCCTGTTGAAGAACCTATGTCACCACCCCTTTTGGAACAACAACAACAAAATTTTATTGATCTTGATCCACCTTATCAACCACCACCAATTTCTCATCAAAATCCTTTGTTTCCCCAAGGCACAACACTAGCCTATGTTACATCTGCTGTTTTTCAACCACCTCTTCAATTCTTTCACCCTCAAATTCATGTTGTTCCACCAAGGAGAACGTATGATCTGCCAGGAGATCAAGAAAAGGAACTGGATTCTGAGACCGAGTCTGATGGTCCCTCAGAAAGAATTTTGGAAAGAACTCTGGCAAGCATCAGGACAACTCCCTTTGTTGCTTCAGCTTCCACTTTGTCTGCTGCATCTCTGAGCTTGGAAGCTCAGCTAGAGAAGTCACAAACTGAAGTCCAAAACCATCTCATTCAGGTTGAGGGCTTCTCTAAATCTCTAGCTGCCAACACCAAGTCTCTGGCCAATTTGAAGGGTGCCCAGGTTGTTATGGGTACTGAATTTACACAAATTGCAGTTAATGAGAGCTTGGTGGTTGGCAAGTTACATGAACTGGTGTCAACATGTAATGGTTTGAGTAGGGCGATTGGTGAAGCTTTCAAGTTAACCAAGAGGGATGTACAGAGTTTAGTTGTTGCGAATCTGCAATCCTGGATACTTATGATACAAAACTCTTTCTTGGCACTTGAAAAAGAAGTTGGTGAGTTGGTTAAGAAACCAAGTGTTGATGAAGAGTCCCTTGGTGCCTCTGTTGGTGAAAAGGTTTCTGAGACACTGAAGTCCATATTCTCTGAAGATCTCATTTCTCAGATTTCAGTGTCGGTGGCAGAAAAGGTTGAAGAGAGGGTCAGGTTGATGGTTTCTGAAGTCTCCAAAGCGACAAATGACAAGGTTGACAAAGCTGTTAATGAAATGAAGAATTCTATGTCAACTCTTGATCAACAAGTTCAGAACCAGTCAAAGCAACTGGATGAAATCCTGTCCCTGCTCAAGAAAGCTCCTGAAGTTGTTACTCCTCCTCCATCTGGTGCTTTATCTAATGAAGAAAAGGGATTGCTGAAGGAAGTCCTGGAGCTTGAGAAGCTGAACCTGAACTCTACAATCAGATTAAGAGCTCAGTTTGCCACTATGTCTAAGGGTATTTCTGACAGTATTACCCAGCAAAATTGGGAACGGCATGTAGAAGGCCATTGATTTATATGCTCGGATGCCTGCGGAGATTCCCAAAGGGGGAAGTGATGTGCCAATTGGTTTGCTAACCATCTCTCAAGAATTAATAGAAGCAACCAAGAGGCAATCTGAATCTGAGGGGGAACAACTGAGGAAACAATCTGAACCTCAACCATCTGAACAAGCTAGGAAAGACAAAGGCAAAGCTAAGATGGTTGAGGAACCAAAGAAAAAGGGGACCAAGGACTCTGGTTTTGTTGTTGGGGAAAATGTGGATGAGCATGGTTATCCATTGCCAGATTTAGATGCTGACCAGAAAAAGTTGGAAGCCCTACAAAGACAAGTCTCCAACCAGTTCATTATGTGGAGAGAAACCAAAGAAAGAGAAAGGGCCCAACACTTGGCAATGGGTACCATTGATCTGGTAGATGCTGCAGCTCTTGGCCTCTATAATGAAAGATATCAGAAGATCAAGCATGATGCAAGAGTGCAGAAGGCCTTGGTGGAAATGGCTGAATATGAATATGGAATGAAGTATTCTCCCTTAGAACAAAAGCTGGACCATCTCACTTTCAAAATATCTATTGAAGATCTGGTAAAGAATAGGAAGAAAGAGATGGAGATCAAAAAGAAATAAATTATGTCCAGTGTTCTGAAGGCTGAGAAGGAAATCTGTAGGCCACCTCAGAAGCCCAAACTAACTGGCCCAAGGACAACAAGAAAGCATGCTTGAGACGCTGACCTCTCTACATTCATACCTATTTCTAAAGAAGTTGCTCAGGTAAAGGATAAACATGAAAAGGATCAGTATGATTATTATATGAAACACAGGTGCCATCCTGCAAAGATCCTTGATGTGCAAATTCTGAAGGAAGATGGTTTAAAACTGTTCAATCTGATTGTGAAAAGAGATGGTAGAGCAGAAGAAGAATATGAGCAGGTTTCGGTGCATAAGTTTGGGTATTCTGAGCACAAGGAGATGATCAATGCTCTGAAAGGAAAACCAAAGTCTCATCTGAATGGCGCCTGGATGCTGAAGACACAACAGAAAATGAAGGTCGAAAATCGAACAGAAAATGAAGGTCGAAAATCGACTAAGTATGATTTGTTCAAAATAGTTGAAGTTCAGTGAAGAAAGCTTGCTCAGGATTCTGAAGTCATTCAGAATAAAGCTCACTGAAGCTTCACTTCAGGTTCAGAATCAACCTACAATGAAGACGTTCAGACTGAAGTCAAAGACTGAAGACTGAAGAAGAAGATCATCTCAGAAGCAGAGCTCAGAGAAGATCTTACCTGAAGTTGAATCTGAAGAGGCTAAGTGAAAAAGTAATTACAACACTTTTTCACTGATTACAAGGAAAGTCTTTTTGCAGCTTTAACTACTTTTACCCAGTTAATTACTCTCAACCTGGGATTGGGAAAGTTTTAGCAAAAGGTTGGGAATAAAGTATGTCAAGTCACATCAAAAAAACTTACATACTTTAAACAAACATGTTATGGATTTGTCCCACAAATCCATAAATGCATCCAACCATATTTGTACGGCATACTGCCATGTCATCAAAGACATGTTTGCCTATAAATATAAGACTTCTCACACTTGCAAAAGTGCTCGGAACTTTGGCAATTGCAACGTGTGATATTACTCTAAGTATTCTTATGATTAATTCCTTGTCGCATAGATCATTTGTATTTCTAGGGTTGTTTAGATATTTTCATAAGTGTGATTATCTTTGTTCCGCAACAACTCTTGTATTTTGTTTATAGCAATAAATAAAATACAATGAAAAATACATCTCGACTCATTGCCATAATACTTGAATATATTTAGTAATTTATATAGTTTCAAGCAATCGTACTTTATTATTCTTATCTATTATCTGGATCGTAATTCTAACTAGTCTTATCTAGTTTCGATTTACTTGATATAACTTGTGATTATTATTGTCTAACCTCATATCTTGTTATATCTTGATCTCTTGTACATCTTGTTTAGGTGGACTCACAACACGAGAACGTGCAAGAAACTGTAGGACACCGTGAAACTCTGCAGTGCACCCCATCTGCGTAATGCTGAGATAGAGTGCAGCATTGTGCTCCTTAACAAACACACGAACGTTGTTACCTTGTCCTGCCATACCTGCACAAAAACAGACAAAAACGACAAGAAAAATAAAGGTTAGAATAAACAAAAACTAAAAATTAGGGTTTTGCTCGTCTGCTTCGTGATGACGTCATCACGAGGAGGATTTCCCTCGTCATGACGTCAGCACGAGCCAAGCATGAAACCCTGAAACACGAAGTAAAAACATCTCCATATGATGTTAAAATCGATCAAAAACATCATCGTAGACTTGTTTATGGTTCGTGTATGCCCAGAAAACAAAATCGAAACAAATTCGATAAACACGAAGTTGGTTCGTGTTCTTCGTGTGAATAGTGACCGAAACACAAATTTCATTGATTAATCTTGATTTAACACTTGTTAACCTAAAGTTTTGTTAGATTTAACATGTTTAAACATTAATTAATCTAATTTTTGGTCCAATTTAAGTCCAAATCATCAAGAATCAAGGATCTAATTCGTGGTTCGTCCTAGTTATTGTTCACGCGAGGTAAAAGCAAAAATCGGGCATTATAACGACGTGTAATCAATAATTTTTATGGTCAAAACATCAATCAATCATCCTAGATTGGAATTATACAAACAAATCTGGATGAATAGCACGAAGAAAGAAGGAATCGATCGAACTAAGGAGCGAATGAATAGTGGCACGAGGGAGACGAAGTTCGTGTGATTTACTTAGGGTTAATTTCGATTAACGGTAATTAATAAATAGTAATAACCCATATACATATTCGAATCCACATGGACCGGGCCGAACACGCAGTTCGTGGGCTTCGTGATGACGTCAGCGCGAGGCATGCTGACGTCAGCACAAGGTGATTTCGAATTTCCAGATTTTAAACCACAAAAACTTCATTCCTTAGCCAAATTTCGCGAATTATCCAGAAATGTAAACAACGAAAAATTCCAAAAATTCCAGAAACATAAACCTGTAGATACTCGTTACTAAAAACCTATATCTACTCGAATATGCTATCGTAAATCATCCGTACTAACTTGTCATCACAATAATGTATCAAATAAATCTTACATTATTATCTTGACATAAAATCGATCATTTCTCCATTGATGTTCAACTCAACAATGCAAAGCATTTTAATGTATAATGCATTACAAAATATCATATCAACAACCTATCACATTACAACTTAGGTTGTGATCTTGATAATAAAACTATAACCTATCACACTAAGTCTTAGGTTAATTACAAGTCAATCCATCCTTGTAACAAAGTTTGTAGAAGCAATTTCTGAGCAACTTTCATTGTCCGTCGCAATGCAATTCCAATAAGCAAGCGAAAACATTTTTATCTTCAATCACAATCTAAAATTTTTGATGCCAATTACATTTAAAATGAGTTTATTATCTGTAACCTGCACACTTAACAAACTTTATCAACGCACCAAAAACTTCTACATTAAACACGTTATGTATTAATTAGAAAATCCATCTTGTAAACATTTATACCGTAAGCAACAAGACTTGTATAATTCACTAAGAATTATAACTTTTAATGCTTATCAAATCTCTCGTGCAATAAGAACTAGTTTGACACACAAACGGACACTTATTACAAAAATAAAAATAAAGACGAAACAAAAATAAAAATAAAAATAAAAAATAAAAATAAAAAAAATTACTAAGCTACTTTATTTATTTACAAGAAATTCTAAGTTTCTGCAGATTAGATCAGATTAGCATTTACATAAGTCTACAAGTGAGAAATAATTCTCTTATTATTAATTATGAACAGTGATTCAACCACGATTACCGGTATATTTGTCCTCTCAAACACTCGGTACTTCCAGTTTCCTTTGAATTATGACACTTTCGACATACCCTGGCCAATGACAGTCACCATGTAACCCGAGTAGCCTAATATGCCATTGAATAGTTTGCGAACTTATGTGACCCATATTCAGATATACTTTCATAATCGATACTAGCACTAAGATAACAAAAATTCAATGTATATTCAAAAACATCCTTAACAAATCATGAGACACTTTTTAGATAACTGAAATTAATTACTTTGTGATTTCACTTATTTGCATTTGCATTTCAATATTTATAAGGAACTCGTGATTTTCTATGAGACCCATGTAGCGAACTTTCTGACAACCTATCCCAAGTTGGAAGCTTTAGGTAGGCTAGGTATACAAAGACACCCCGAGGACATCCTTGTCCGAATCTCAAAGACCACATTAGCCCCTTATATTTCATTCATTTCATTTGCATAACAATATCACATTTACTTTCATGCTCATGATTGGTAGAAGTTTTTGCCTATAAATTGAAAAAATCTTATAGTAATGCTAGATCTTTCACAAAATTTAAGGTCTAGATCAATTCATTACTGAAAAGCAAGCATTTTCAGCCATATATTTGAATATGTTTCCCACAAGAACATTGTATAAATTAAGTTCAGATTACGGAAACCTTGTTACTTTGTGTCTACCAATATATCCTAAATTGTAATCACTGAACTAAGCAGTTATATTACGATTAAGCAGACATAAAAGCTAAGTATCCTCACTTCTAATCATCTGACAGCATTAACTTAAATCTCCCCATATTTTTGTCATTTTCTTATTTTTCACATTTTTATGGTTTTTTATGACACTAAGAACTCTTTTTGTATTTTTATGACTCTAGCTATTTACAGACACAAACTTACAAAATTAGTTCTTTGAGAGATTTAATATGAATCAGCATTCTTCATCCCATTGAGAAGAATTAACTTCTCAAATCGAGTCTTATCAAATGCTTTGGTATACAAATCAGTTAATTTATCATCGGTTATAACCTTTTCCAAATGAATTAACTTCTTTTGGGCTAATCACGCAAGAAATGATGTCTAATATCAATATGCTTGGTGACCTTATGCATGACAAGGTTATTTGTAATGTCTATTGCTGACTTATTGTCTATTCTAATAGGAGTATCAAGAAAATCCCTACCGTAGTCACGAAGTTGTTGCTGAATCCACAATACCTGAGAACAACAGCTACCAGTAGCCATATACTCTGCCTCACATGAAGACTGAGCAACACATGTCTGCTTCTTGCACTGCCACGATACTAATCTCCCTCCTAACAACTGACAACCTCCAGTCGTAGACTTTCTGTCATTGTTACAACCGCCAAAATCCGAATCAGTATATGCAACAAAATCAAACGTTCCTCCCATTGGATACCATAGACCAAGCCCTTGGTGTCCCTTAAGATAACGTAGAATACGTTTTGCTGCAGTCAAATGTGACTCTTTCGGACTAGCTTGAAATCTAGCGCAAAGACAAACAACGAACATAATATCTGGACGCGAAGCAGTCAGATACATCAATGAGCCAATAATAGCACGATAATAAGTAGCATCCACAAGTTCATCTTTCGGATCAAGCACTCCTAAACCATGATTTTGCTGAATAGGAGTATCATATGTCTTGGACTCTAGCATTTGAAACCTCTCCAAGATGTCATCGACATACTTAGACTGGTGAATAAAGAATCCATCTTTATTTTTTTCAAATACATTTTTCATGCTCATTTCAAACTCTTTACACATCTTTATATTAGATGAACCAAAAACGATATCATCCACGTAAACTTGTACAATCAGATAATCTCGCTTCTTCCACTTGATAAACAATGTGCTGTCTATCGATCCTCTTGTAAATCCATTTGTCAACAAATGCGTTGACAATTTTTCATACCACACTCTGGGTGCTTAATGCAATCCATAAAGAGCCTTATCCAGTCGATACGCTTTTCTTGGATAATTCGGATCTTCAAACCCCGGTGGTTGGTAAACATACACTTCTTCTTTGACTTCTCCATACAAGAAGGCACTCTTAATGTCTAACTGATACACCTTTATACCTTTGAAACTTGCAAAAGCTAAAAATAACCTTATAGCTTCAATCCTAGCAACTGGTGCAAAAGTTTCATTATAGTCATATCCTTCTCGTTGTGCAAACCCCTGAACAACCAAACGTTCTTTATTTCTGGTAACGATCCCTTTGTCATCTCGTTTGCATTTATATACCCAACGAGTTCCAATCGGTTCTTTACCTCTAGGCACATCTACTAACTCCGAATCTCCAAGTTTTTCAAATTGAGCTAATTCTTCTTGCATAGCTTCAACCCAACATGGATCTTGAAGTGCTGCCTTAACATTCTTAGGTTCTACTTGTGAAATAAAATCAGAATACAAACACTCAGTTATCAAACCAGTGTCTTTCACTTCACAGAACAAACTAGTTAAATCCTTATTCAACTGATTTCTAGTTCTTACAGGTTCTGTAGCATTTCCAAGAATATTTTCAACTGGGTGATCCTTATTAATTCGATATTGAGGAACCGAATCAACATTCAAACTTTCTCCTAAATTTGTTCTAATCTGAAACTCAGGAGAGCTGAAATCATCTTCCGATTCTTCAAAAATAGGATCTTCATCAGGCAGTGTAACCTTCGATGGAGTAGGTGGTGTAGTGTTTGCGGGTTCATGATTGTCTGAATCTAATGTCTTATCCTTATCCTTTCCACTTTCATCAACATCAGTAGTAGACTGAACGTTGGTTGGAGTAGTATCGACATTTCGAGTAGGTGGAAATGTAGGAGTATTATCCATGTGATCTCTTAAAATAATCACATCGTCAACTATCTCAGGATCTGAATAAGAATCAGGACCATGTAGTGAACTATACACACTATCATAATCGAAGTTTTTGCCACGTCCAGAATGTATAGCGGGCTTAAGACTGACAATCTTGACATTTGTTCCCAAATCAACTTTGCCGGTCTGTATGTTGTAAACCCGTCGAATTGATGTTCCCGGTTTATAACCCATGAGAAATCCCTCTTCAACCTTTGAATCAAACTTTGACTGAGGTAAATACTTCAAGAAAGTACATGGTATACCAAATGGTTCAACATTCTATAAATTCGGTTTCTTCTTATGTAGAAGCTCATAACATGTCTTATTATGACGCTTAACTACAGTAACCCTATTTAAAATATGACAAGCTCTATTCACCGCTTCCGCCCAAAACATAGTAGGAAGCCCTGAATCTGCAAAGCATAGTTCTTCCTTTCAGCAATTCCATTCTGTTGTGGTTCATACGGAGAACTGTATTGATGTTGGATTCCCTTTGACAAACAAAAGACATCCATCACATTATTCTTGAATTTAGTTTGGTTGTCGCTCCTGATTCTCTTAACACGAACTCCATAAATGTTTTCAGTTTCGACAAAGAAATTGATCAAAATTTGCGGAGTTTCATCTTTCGATTTAAGAAAGAATACCCATGAGAATCTCGAGTAATCATCTGTAACCACCAAACAGTAGTACATCCCACCGATACTTCTTACATTCACTGGACCAAATAAATCCATGTGAAGTAACTCGAAAGGATTGGCAATAGAGTTTTCTTGTTTCGGTTTATTTGCAGACTTTTGCTGTTTACCTTTTAGACAAGGTACACATTTGTCTTCCATTCCAAACCGTTTCATGGGAACGCCATCAACAAAACCATGTATGACAATGTCATTCATCTTTCGGAAATTGATATGTCCCATTCTTCTATGCCATAGTAACGATTCAGATTCATTTGCTTTTGATAACAAGCAAACAGACTCCTCTGGATTATCAACACCTAACACAAGGCCATAGATGTCTCTCTTCCGAGGAGCTTTTAGCAGGATCCAGTCTTCAGGAATAACATATCCTGATTTCAATATAAGTGCTTCTTTCTCATTAAAGTGGAAAGTGTTACCCTTGTCACAAATCTGAGAAACACTCAATAAATTATGTGATAACTGTTCCACATAATTGACTTTCTCCAGCGTAATCATCCCATTGACAACATCACCTTGGCCCGAGATGTTGCTGCCCTTGGGACCTGCGAAACTAACATATGACCCATTTACATCTTCATAATTGGACAAGACGTTCTTGTCCCCTGTCATGTGCCGAGATCATCCACTGTCAACATACCAAAGACTAATGGGCTTCCTTGGTTCTCCCTTCTGATCTGCAGCCTTGCAATCTGCCATGTATGCAACAAAGTCTTCAGTTGTCATACCTTCAGGTATCTCAAAGTTCTTCATCTGTTCTTCAATGCTCTTCATAGAAATGTCATAAACAGGATTTGACGACTTTTCCTTTTCTTCAGATGCTTTTACTGCAGTCATTTGTTCACTCTCAGATCTTACTGTTTCAGCAACATTACACATATTCTTCTGTACTATCTCAGATGCACTTTCTTCACTTGAGTACACGGCATAATCAATCGTTGCAGCTACCTCATCATATAATTCTACCATATAGGCATAATTCGAGGTATCATCAGATTGTGTATCCCATTGATAAGTACCATCTGGATTTTGAACAACAACAGCCTTTCATTCCGAACATGGTGACGAAACTGGCTGCTATGGAGTAACAGGATACGTAATCATTGCTTGCGTCTTATGATTATTCGGTGTAATACCGCCTTGATTGTAATGTTGACGACCAGCAATAGTATTATCAATCCTCTTAGGTCGTTGACACTCTCTTGCAAAATGACCAAATCCATCGCAATTATAACATTTTACCTTGGATTTGTCAAACCCTTTGGTGCCACTGCCTATAGGTCTACCAGTTCTCTGAGTGAATCGTCTGACCTTAATAGTAAGCATAGCAAGCTGCCATTGTAGATCCATTTCTTCCAAATCATCAGGATCTATTTGATTGTAATCCTCATCAATTACTGCAGGATCAGTAACCTTTCCCCCAATAAATGCTTCATGAGCATTACAAAGGATTGATCTTGTGTAAATACTTATTCTTCCTTCTGCAGAACTCATACTCATTGGCATAGAGTGAAAGGATTGTGCATTGCTCTTAACATTTGAATTTGTATTGTCATAAGCAACATATCCAGCAATACCATCAGCATTCACTATTGGTGTAGCTTCTACACCACTTAGAAATGCATTATTTCCTGAGCTGGAACTTGCTAAATGAACAGACTTAGCATGATATAAGGATGGATCTTGTGTAAAATCCGAGTGAGTGTCTTCAATCCTTCTCTTCATTTCTCTGTTCTTCAGCTTGGAGACTACCTTCTCAAAATCCCATGTACTGTATTCCTGATCATCTTGAAGTTGATGAACATAATCAGTCCAAGTTTTAGGTAGTGAATCCAGAAACTTATCAACTAGCTCAGTTTGAGGATAAACAACTTCAAAGTATGACAATTCAGTGGTCAGATGACTGAATCGAATAATAATCTCATCAAGAGATTCCCCTTTCAGTCCATTAAAGGCTTCATATTGACGCTTGAGAAGCTTGATACAGTTTTTCATCAAAGTTACATCGCCCTCACAATATCTTTTAAGAGCATCCCATAAATCCTTTGAAGTAGTGTACTTTTTAAACATATGTACACTATCTTGAGGCAATGCCATAGTTAGAGTAGACAATGCTTTTCCCTCAACAACGCATCTTTTACGTTCTTCAATAGGCATATCAGCATAAATATACCTACTGATTACTCCGTTCTTCTCATATGAAGGCCAATCAAAACCTTCAGTTATTACTAGCCACATTTCCATGTCAGTGAGACGAATGTAGTCTTCAAAACGTCTCTTCCACATCCAATAATTTTCCATACAGAAAAGCTTTGGAGGTGTATTACCTCGACCAACCTCATGATCATGCATGATCATCTGGCTGATAAGTAAGGCATTGGGTGAGTTTGCGGCAGCTGGTAAAGAGTCATTTCGAATCTTTTGGTAACAAATTAAACAAAATAATACTAAGTTCGTATGATACGAAGTACACTTGGCACGAAGGACGATGTATACGTGGTATGAAGTGAAACACGAAGTACACTTCAAACGAAGTAAAACACGAAGTACACTACCCACAAAGTGAAACACGAAGTACACTACGCACGAAGTGAAACACGAAGTACACACGTCACGACCTAAGTCACGAAGGGTAGTTCGTGTTGATGTGGCACGAAGAGAAGTTCGTGCAGACGTGGCACGAAGTAAACACGAAGTTACTGGATGACGTAAGCACGAACGCGAAGTACACCTCGTGCTGACGTAAGCACGAAGTGACACGAAGAAGATTACGAAAATGATAATTAACACGAATTTCAACCGAATCTGCAATCAATAGCCAATCAAACGATCTTAAACCTTCTGGTAATCAACCTTAGGGCTTTGATACCACTTGTAAGGTGCCCTATTGATGCATGGATCGTAATAAGACGTCATTCGTTATGTCAGGAGTGCGGAATCATCTTGAGATAACTAGATTACTATTGCCTTTTGTTAATTAATAAGTAATTAATTAACCCAAGGAGATGCACAAGGCTTGTGGTTCGTGTAGAAGATCACACGAAGGAACAAATAACCTTAGCTCGTTAATTCGTGAATATCTCTCAAGATTTCGTCAATCATTCACCTAATTTTGTAGATTAGGTCTTGTATTTATACTAGTTAAGTATTGGATCGTGTGGGCTTAGGCTTTAATTACGTATTTGGCCCGAAACAATAAACAATCGTTCTGCACGAGGGACGACCCTTTGTTCTTTGTTTGACTCGTACATAACATCCAATCACCGTTTAAGTGTTCTATGACACTTATAAACCTTGATTCTATGTTCTTGTACCTGTAAAACAATATATAACACACAAATACAATACACACAAGTTCGAACGTAATCATTAAATATCAACACAAGTTCTTATTTAAATGATTACACACAAGTTCCTAAAAACATAAACGATAATCAAATCTATGTTGCGATTGTCACAACGAATCTGCATCTACAAGAATTAACGATTACAAGTCGTTATAAGGCCCGATTTTTTCTTTTACCTCGCGTGAACAGTAACTCAGACAAACCATGAATTAGATCCTTGATTTTTTTGATGATTTGGACTTAAATTGGACTTAAAATTAGATTAATTGATGTTTAAACATATTAAATCTAACAAAACTTTAAGAAACCAAGTGTTAAATCAAGATTAATCAAATAAATTTGTGTTTCGGTCACTATTCACACGAAGAACACGAACCAACTTCGTGTTCATCTAAATTGAATCCGTTTCGATTTTTAGTTTTTCTAGGCATACATGAACCATAAACAAGTCCACGATGATGTTTTAGATTAATTTTAACATCATATGGAGATGTTTTGTACTTCGTGTAACTGGGTTTCATGCTTGGCTCGTGCTGACGTCACGACAAAGGAAATCCTCCTTGTGATGATGTCATCACGAAGCAGACGAGCCAAAACCCTATTTTTTAATTTCATTTATTCTAATTTTTGTTTTTCTTGTCGTTTTTGTCTGTTTTTGTGCAGGTATGGCAGGACAAGGTAATAACGCTCGTGTGTTCGTCAAGGAGCACAATGTTGCACTCGATCTCAGCATTACACAGACAGGGTGCACTTCAGAATTTCATGGTGTCCTACAATTTCTTGCACGTTCTCGTGTTCATTTTGCAGTAACAGAGAACCGTCCGTTGGTGATTAGTCTCATTCGGGAGTTTTGGAACTCAGCACGTTCAGTGCAGATGGGTGCTCATACATACATTCACACTACTATTAGAGGACATTCTTTCTCATTTTCGGCTGGAGACTTACGGACGATATTACACTTGGGTGATGTCGAGATAGAGCAAGGTCCGACTGAGTTTTCTGAGGAATTCTGCGACGGTGCTCTACGTCGTATGGGGTATACTGGAGCTATTTCTCACCCATACTTCAAGAATCATCTTCGTGGCAAATGGAAGCTTCTTGCTTACTATTTCTTGAGGGCCATTAGTCATCGGAGTACAGGCTAAGACCAGATGAATATTCAGAATGCTTCTCAGATGGTTGCCTTGGTGCTGAACAAGCCATATAGCTTTTCTCAGTACATTTTTGATAATTTGGAGAAGCAGTTGAGGTCATTTAGTACAGACAAGAAATTCTTTCTGTTTCCAAGATTTGTGATGATCATAATTCGTCACTTTGTAGCTGATTTGCCATTTGACGGTCCTACGTTCACTTTAGGTCGTCTTACTTATAAGGCATTTGTTGAAAGTTTGAAGCACTTGTCGGGTAGAGATCATCCGATACATGTTGATAATCCATCATTGTTCGGACACTTGATCAATCCTAACTATGTTGCACCCAGACAAGGTTGGGAGGATGAAGAACCCGTTGCTGTTGCTGCTGCTGGTGATGATTAGGCTAGAGAAGATCCTCATGAAGAACGAGCTGATCAGTTTGAGGGACTTAATGATGTTCCTCTATATGCTGGAGATCTGGAGCATGATTCAGATATGGATACTCTCATGGAGGATATTGATGATCCTACAAATCTTGTACCACCATCTACTGGAGTCTCTACTTCTACCTCTGCTCCAGTTGATGTTGATGTTGGTCCTTCTGAAGTCCCGGTTAATGTTGTTGAGGATTCAGAAGATGAAGAAGAGGAAGAGAGGTTGTCAAAGCGAAGAAGAAGACATGCAAGATCTCAAGCTGAGGTTGATAGAGAGTTTGCTGCTTCTGGTGTTGTTATTGGGGAGAGAAGGTCGAGACCAAAATTTATAATAAGAGGACTTGGTTCTCGCGCACAAGTTGTTACTGAGGCTACAACTGTTATGATTCCTACTGCTCCGGAGTCTACAGTTCGTCAAGAGCCAGAGCCAACACTTGTTGCTCCTAGGTCTTCGTCTGCTCCTATTCAGGCTACAGTTCCTGTTTCTACTATAATTGGACGTCTGTTGGCTCCTCTACAAAGACCACATATGCCTCCCACAGGAACTTTTAGTGCTCGTATGCTTTCGTTTGAAGCTACGATGCCACCTCAGGTCTCTACATCTGATGTTGCTTCTACGTCACGTCCAGTTGCTCCGGTTCAAGTGCAGCTGAGTCGTTTGTTTTCAGAGAAGAAGATGTTGGAGATGAGGGTCACAGCTTTGGAGAGTCAGCTAAAGCTCCAAGCTGCTAAGCATCAAGAAGAGATGGACGTAATGAGTGGTTGTAAGGATGATGAGCTAGCAAGTAAGTTAAGAGATGATGATCATGAAGATCAAGATCCAGCTCAAGGTCCTAATCAAGCATAACCAGATGTTGGTGAGCCAGAGAATAGAAGTCAAGGTCAAGATACTGTTGGTGATGCTATGGATACAGAGACTGTATACATTCAGGGGGAGTCATCAAGACAAAGAGAGTCAGAGATTGCTGGTACAGCTGGTGCTAGTACTTCTAGGACTCAGGATAAAGGCAAAGCTGTGATGACCGCTCTAGATGCAGATCCTGATGATCCAGATAACAATGATGATGGGGAAGATTCCAATTCAGGTAACTCCGATTCTAATTCTGATAGAATAGAAAGGGATATAGTGAATGATCCTCATAATCATATAGAAAAAGAAAATCTTAGCAAAGGAAAATCTACTCAGGATAGTGAGTCAACTAAGACTGATTCTACTACCAATGCCTCTACAGAGTTAGATTTGCACCCATTAATTGTGCATAGACTAGAAAAGAGATTGGGATATGATCCACAAGCTCATATGAGAGCTAGAGCAGAGATTATAGATTATGATGATTATTATGATCCATGATCACTTAGGGATCAAATGAAAGAACAGTCAGGGTTAACTCATACATCTTCAGAGTCAGAGTCAGATCCGGATTCAGATTCGGATTATGAACCTTAGTGCTAATGATTTTTATTTTTTGTTTTTGTAATAACTATAAGATAAATATGAATGTATTTGTTACATTATATTTATGATATAATATTATTGTTGTAAGTTAAAATAGATAAAGATTATAAGATAAATATTAATGTAATTGTTGCATTATATTTATGATATAGTATTATTTATTTTAATTTCTTTTATGTATTTATAATATTTTATTATGTCTTGACTTATGATTTATGTTCTTTATCTTTGTATATGTAAATCGTTTGAATTGCAGATAAGCTTCAAAGGATAGGTGCATTGGACGATCTTGATGCTGAAGAAGATCTAGAAAGTATCGATGATGAAGATTTGGAAGAAGGAGAGTTCATTACTTCAGAAGCTGATAGAAAACGGTTGGTTGAGACACCTTATGACTTTGATCGTGTCTTTAATGAAGATGAAGTCATTCAAGTTGAACCAATAGCTGAAGTGGAACATCTCAATCTCAATCCAATCAGAGATAGTCCAGATGAACCTAAGAATGCTGCAAGTTTGAGATTTGTTGTATATGCAAATATAGTTGATGAAGGACATGATAATATTTTTTATCTATTCTGGAATATAGATGTTACGCGAGAGTTTGAGCTTGGAAGATTTAATATACCTTCGGTGCAGCAAGATCATGAGTTTATTATTAATAGACTAATTCCATGTTATAAAGGACACACTGGTTTGATGATACGTGATACGTATAAACCATCAATGTTTTGGGAATATATCTCAGACAAGGATGCACCCAAATACTTCTCAGTGATACAAAGTTGGTTCTATGATCACAGAATCAAATTGTTTATTATCAAGAGAAAGGAGGGATGTCAGTACATGTCAAAGACATTTCCACTCTCTCAGTGATTCTGACATGATAGATTTGGGAAGACGCTGGTTCGTTAATCTTCAGAGCAATGGACTTGCAGATTTCTACTGGAATAGATTCAGAGATGAAAGAATTAAGTATTTCAGTGATAGAGGTCTGAAGCTAGAAGAAAGGTTGATAAAGCCAACACCCCTGAAGAAGATTAAGAATCTAGATGGCACATTTCGTTTTAAACAACGAAGGATTAAATGTGTTAAGAATGTTCCTGCTATCAAATGGGATCAAGATATGCTGACAAAGATGACATTTTGGCAAATAGATATCAAGTCAGGCGAAGCACAGATGTTTGTTGATGATTCACAAAAAAAAATGTTGCTACGCATGTATGATCCAATGCAAGTTGTTAATTTGTCAAGAGGTGATCAGAGAAGACTTTTGGATACACCTTGCTCAGCAGTGGATTTTTGGAGAGTTGAAGAAAGGCGCTATCGCAACATTCTCGCACATTGTTTGCAAGAGAGAATTCATGTGAATAGCACAAGACTTTTATTTAACGGATAGATTTGAAGTTCATGTTTTGAAGACTTTAAAGAGATCTAGTTGCAATCGTCAAGGGGGAGTGTGTAGATGCAGATTCGTTGTGACAATCACAACATATATTTGATTATCGTTTATGTTTTTTTAGGAACTTGTGTGTAATCATTTAAATAAGAACTTGTGTTGATATTTAATGATTACGTTTGAACTTTAATATTATATCTGTTTGTTTTTTGTATTGTGTTTGTGTGTTATATATTGTTTTGCAGGTACAAGAACATAGAATCAAGGTTTATAAGTGTCATAGAACACTTAAACGGTGATTGAATGTTATGTACGAGCCAAACGAAGCCAAACAAAGAACATATGGGTTATCCCTCGTGTTGACGTCATCAGCATGAAGGATCAGCCTCATGCTGACGTCAGCACGAGGCAGATCGGTTTGTTTATTGTTTCGGGTCTAATACGTAATTAAGGCCTAAGCCCACACGATCCAATACTTAACTAGTATAAATACAAGACCTAATCTACGAAATTAGGTTAATGATTTTCGAATCCTTGTTAGTTATTCACGAATTTACGAGCTAAGGTTAATTGTTCCTTCGTGTGTTCTTCTACATGAACCACAAGCCTTGTGCATCTCCTTGGGTTGATTAATTACTTATCAATTAACAAAAGACAATAGCAATCTAGTTATCTCAAGAGGATTCCGCACTCTTGACATAACGAATCACGTGTTATTACGATCCACGCAACAATAGGGCACCTTACATCCATTGTCTGTAATAAATTCCAAATCTTCTACTGTGATTTCTAAACCATTAATTGTTGATTCCAATGGGATTGTGATGAATCTTAAAAATAAACCTCTTGTTCGTAAACCCCATTTGTATACCTTGAATGATACATCTAACCCAAAAAGACCCATTCAAAAGTGGGTACCTAGAAAAACTTAATTTTTTTTATTTGCAGGTAATAAAGGTCTGTGTTTAGCATTTCAAACCTGGATGCTTTTCAACACATGATCCTGGAATGAGTTTCTTTTCAAAGAAACAATCTCGAATAAGTGCTCATTACCAGTGCACTTACTTGCCTCTCCAGGTTTTGTACAAATTCTTTATCTCTTTCTCGTTCATTCATTATCTGTCAAACATTCATGCTATGTTTATGTGCAATGTGCTTAAATATCATGCAATGTTTAAGGGGGGGGGGGGGAGGATAATTCATGAATTAAGGGGGAGTCTGTGTTCTGTGTATTTGCACTATTTGAAGAGAAACTCATTGATAATTTTAGAAAACATATAAAAAAAACATATAAAAAAAAATAAAATAAAAAATTTTAAAATAATAAAAATGATAAAAATGAAAATATAAATAATAAACAAAATAATTTTTTCTTTTAAATAAAAAGTTTTTTTTTAATTTTTTGTAAATACTTATATTCATTTCGATGATAAAGCCCATGTTGAAAAACCTCAAACCCGAAATCCGAAAAGCCCAATGTTTTTGAGCCCAAAAACAAATAAAACTGGTCCATTACCCAGACCCGATCCAATGACCCGACCCACTTAACCCGACCCATCTGCCTTTCCTTCTTCTTTAAGAAGGAGGAAAATCAATTTTTCCTTTCATTATCCGATCATTAAACAAAAGTGAGGGTTTTGTTGCAAATTTCTTGCTGATCATTTCATATCATAACAACATTGTCATTTAATCACATCCACAGGTATGATTTTCAACTTAAATATAGATCTCATCTTTTTAATTTTTCTTGAAATCTCTATGTCTGTTAATAATTTGATGTTGATTAAATGAATTAGAAGCATGTATAGGATACATGTGAATAATTTTTATATGTTTAAGTGCCTAGATTTGACTTTATGAAAATTCAAAAATATGGTATCCCTGTTCTCGTAGAGAAGATGACTTCAGACGATCTTCATTGTATGTTGTGTTATGTTTGTTGATTTGTGAAAATGAAGTGTTGGTTTTAATGATTTTATAGATGTCTTGCCATGATTAGATACCATTTGGAAACATTGTGAGTGTTGTTGTGCTAGTCTGTTCGGCTCTAGAACGTGTTTGGCACAAATCATGTTAATTTCTAGGTTGTTTGGATCTAGAACAATCTTGTTCAAGATTGTTTTGGTTCCTAAACGACTTGGAAATAGGACGATCTTGCCAAGACCGTCCTAGTTCCACATTTCATGTATTTGCCTTGTAAACCCTAAGACTGAGACTAGGACGATCTTGTCAGGATCGTCCTAGGGTCTGTTAGCTGTGTGGTTGTTGAAAGTTTTGCAAATCAAATTGATGGGTAACTAAACTTTTTTGAGATCGGTTTGCTCAAAACTGATACTTATAAATGTAAGGAGAGATCATTGATTTGATTTCAACTTATATTTCTAAGTGTTAGAAATTTTCCAAAAAGAAGAAGTGAAGATTTTTTTTTCACATTGCTTTCAAGACGATCTTATAAGATCGTCTCAAAGTTTTTCCTTCACTTCCAAATATTCTCAACATATAAACCAACATAGGACAATCTTATTCAAGATCGTTTCATTTCTTTTTCCCATACTTAAACTTTTTCAAAAAGAAAAATGTTAAGACGATCTTTTCATGAGTCGACTTGTTTCTTTAACTGAGTTCAACCTCAGGACGATCTTGTCAAGATCGTCCTGGCTTTGAACACTTAGAAAATTTTTTTCTTTTCAAAATTTTTTTTCTTTCTTATTTCTTCATTTAAATTTCTTATTATCGTGTGGTGTGACAAATTGTTTTGTATTGTCATATAACTACAATATATTTGAAATACGAGGAATCGAACGCCTTTGAGTACTTCCTTATTATTCTCAAGTATATTATACTTATATGATTATACCTGTTTTTCAAAGTTATATACATATGAAAGTGTATAAAAGTACAGAGAATCGATCACCTTTGTGAACTTCTTTGTAAGTTTATATATGGAAATATGTGTTTAATTTTTCTGTGTTTATTTTCTCATATCAAGTTATTCATATAGAATATACTGAGTTGATCGCCTTTGTGAACCTCTTTGTATTTTATATAAATCATTTGTGTGAATCTTGTTATTTGCTATTCAAACATTGTTTTTTGTGTGCGTTAAACTGTTTTATGTCTTAAATCAGAAAAATAAAAATAATATGGATCATCAAGAATAGATTGAACATGATGAAGAAGTTGCACTAAATGAATCGATTGAAGAATTCTCATTGCCGGAAACACAAGTAACATGAGAAACAATAGAGTATTGTTTTAATCTTTTCAATGCTCCTGGCTTCCCAATCGTTTCAAGGATATTCCACAATCATCCACTCTCATATGCACTCACAGTTGATGTAGACTTAGCTGAAGTCTATCTTTATGATATGTGGAGATCCATCACGTTTGTTCAACCACAAGATCCATCAACTTCAAGAGCAAAAGCTAAAGTCAAATCACCAGAACTTCGTCGCCAAGGCTATTTTCAGTATCAAATACACTCTGGTGATAACACTTATGACTTTGAGTTCAATCTAGATGATTTCCGAAGAATTCTAAGGCTTTCGGAAGCAAACTCAAATGGATGTAATGATTATGACACATTTGAATCAAATGAAGTGATGTTTGTAGCCTTAATATCTCTTGGTTATGAAGGTCCTCTAACCAAAACAAAAGACTTCAAGCTGAAGAATCTTCCAAAGATTTGGTATTTTATATATTCCATTCTCAACAACTGCCTTACTCCATTCACAAGAGGCATGGATAATCTGACACAGCCGATGTTGTATATATTCTATGGCTTTGTCTTCAACCGACACTACAACATTGCTCAACTTCTGTGGGATCAGTTGATTGTATTGGTCAATGGAAAGATCTCTGCTCCCAAGAAGTATATTCCATTTATAAGATTTCTCACAACAATCGTTCGCAGTGCAATCAGAACTAAGAAAAATATTCCAAGACTTCTAGAAACTGGGAAAGTTGTCATTCATTCTTACAAGTATTTTAGAGACTCTGGAGCTCCTAACTATACTTTTCTGATTCCATCATTTCTTCTTGATATGGTTCCCGATTCCGATGATGATAAGGCTTATCTGGACTGGATTAGAAAAGTTCTGGGACCGGAAAACCTCCCGGTTCCTACCCAAACTGTGCATAGGTCACCAAGTGAGGGGTCTAAGAGAAAACGGAAAGAGCGTGAGGGAGAATCCAGTTCCAGTAGGCCCAAGAGAAAGAAACAAAAAGGTGAGATGTTTGTTTTGAAGTTGAGTAAACAGGTGCATCAAAAAAAGAAGAAGGGAAGTTCTTCAAAGAGAAAGCAATTGAAAAGAAAAACTCCAGCTGAATCTTCTTCTCCTACATCTTCTGAAGATACAATTTCTGAGTCTGGGACTCCAAGACCAATCAGATCACCACCTCCTAAAACAACAAGTGTCAGAAGATCACCATCACCAAGAACACATCACCCCAAAGACAATCATCACCGATTCATCAATCAACACCACTTCTTGAAATTATCACTCCTGAACCCCCAACAATAGATCAACCTCAATCTGTTTCAATTCAAATTCCATCATCAACCATACCTTCATCATTTATCCGATCTCGTTCACCAACATTTACTCAAGGCCGAAAGAAATCTATTCCTGTTAATATTAAAAAGAAAACTTTCACAAAATCCCACTTTGAGTATGATCGATTTGCTCAAGTATCTGAACCTGAAGGTGCGGTTCATTCTGATAATGATACATCTGATGATGATGCTAACCAGTTTGCTGATGATGTTATGGACATCCCGGAGGAACAAGGAGGGAATGAGGGAGGAGTTGAAAATGTTAGAGAGGATGTGAGCTCAGGGCTAGGTGAAAGGCAAAAAGAAAACGTTGGCCTCCAATTAGTATCAAACGTATATAAATGTCGGGTTCGCCCTAGGGTAGAAGACGAGAGCTCCCAACTCTTGCATGATCAAACCTCCACTAGCCATTCGGAAGTCTCTCTACAGACTAACGTCTCATCATTGCATGGGCAAAATCCACGTATTCCATTCCGTTCTCCTTCAGAGTCTGTGAATGTTGAAGATAAAGAGACACCTGCCCCTCTCTTGAATGTCGTTTTTGCACGTGAGTCTACTACCCCTAGGACACAAACACCGATTGTAATACCATTTGCACATCTAGGTGATGTTGCCGGAACAAACATAGAGAGATTGGCTATTGTGCCCTCTCAAGGATTGTTTGGAAGTCCTTCCATTGCTAACATCACGCCAGCTTTGAACGAAGGCGCCTTAGAGGCTAGATTGGTTGTGCGACACTATGAATTTCTTCGAGCTCAATCAGTTACGTCAGCTCTTCGTACCTTAGGCATAACAGCAAGTCTAAGTGACTCCGGAGTTATTCACCTTCATTTCCCACAAGATTCAGGTTGTGAAGCCGAATCATCAACTGTTATTCATAATCTTGAATCAACAGGAAATCCTGAGACAGTAATGATGTCTTCGGGTCACTCGGTAGACTCACTTAAGGCTACTGAAGTGCCAGATTCTGTTATTCCTCTTCCTATTGAATCTCAAAGGTTGGTATCCCAGTTTGTTTAAGGGATTGAAGAAGGTCAGAGAAGTGCATTGCTTGTATCTAGAAATATTTTAACCGGAAAACTTCCTGCCACCGAAACAAGATCATCACTGAGATTACTTACTGGTGGTGCTTTACATATTGGTACTCCAGTAGCATCTTCAATACCAATTCGTGCAACAACAACACCCCCATCTATTCAAAGAACATCACCAATAACAACAATGCAAACTACAACAACAATTCCATCATCTCCACTTCAATCAACACCAATAATTCCATCAATTCTACCAACAACAACATCTACACCAATTACTCAATCTTTCCCTGATCCCAGTTCACCACATCATTCTTCCAGTTCTTCTTCCGAATCTTCTAATTCTGCTGAATATCTAAGTGATTGCTCACCAAGACGTCTTGCCACCAGTGGTCTGTCAACCAATACTCTTATTATTGCACTCATGCATCGGTTGAGATCTGAGGAACCAAATCTGACTGTTCACAAAAGATCTATTTTTCATTCACTTCTTGCTTATTTATCGTTTAGAGGTACTCAAATAGAACATCAAGCTGAAGCTGAAGCTCTTCGAAAGTGAATCAATGAGCTTGATCAACAATGTCGACCGGCTACTATCTTACAAAGTCGGGATGATCAAGATCCTGATGATCAACCCGAGGGGGAGAATATTGGAGATAGTAGAGAAGGTCATGAGATGACACAAGCCTTAGGTGGTCAAGAGAATATTGCTCAAGATATTAGTCAAAAAGAAAATCAAAATCAAGAGATGGCTGAACAGTTAAGAGTTACAAACCTAAGAGAGTTAGAAGTAGAAGTTGAAAATCAAGAAATACAGAGTTCAGATCCTCTAGCTACTTCTTCTCAAGTTCAAGATCTAAGTGTTGTCCAACGATCATCATCACATGTTCATAATTCTGATTCGGATGACTTGCCTCCACTTATCAGTTACATATCTCAATACTATTCTACAACGTCAAGTTCTGATAAATCAAGTGATCCTAATCCATTTCAGCCAGGAAATGGTACTGATGATGATTCTGATTCTGATTCAGATAATTCTGATGATGCGCCAACAAGTGCTACTGTTTCTCAAGAAAATTATGGAGAAGATATCTTTGAAGAGATAGTCTATGATCTGAGGAATACAGAAAATCTTGAGACTCCGAGAGAGCTTGGTCTAGGAGTTAGACACCTAAGAGTCTCTCAAAACAGAATTTGGGAGATTAATGAGGGTTATTTCATTGAGAATTATGCGCAGATTCTGGATTTGAGCACAGACCAGAAGAGATTGTATGCAGGGCAAGATACCTTGAAGAAAGAGCCTTTCAAATCTATTGCTCACCTGATGAAAGACTCAAAATGACCTTGAACAGATTAAGGGCATTCTTTCTGTTCAGACACCAAGGTCAAAGAGATGCATACTTGGAGATGATGAATGCAGAAAGTTCTGCGAGAGCTGATTGGTGGTATCAGCAAATCCAAATACCAATCACAAGTGTGTTACAGTTGTTTGCTCCTATCAAATATCACAATCAAAGACTTGTTCGTTTCAAAGTTCGCCGAGCTGATGGCCGTATCTATGTCGTTCAAGAAGAATCCTTTCAACACATGCCAATCTCTGACATCCTTTTTCTCTACAATCAATATGCTTATCTGGTTATCAAGACTGCAGATCAACTTGTAGCATATGAAGCATTGAAAAGTCATATACAATCTTTGATCGGATTTTATGAATTCAATGACTTTCAGATTGGTTTAGAGAGAAGGACAAGAAGAATTAACCTCACAAAACCGAATCAAAGAGCTGGAGGTTATGAGTTAGATTCTTATCAAATTAGAGATCCAATTGAAGATCTGGATGGATTTGTCTTCATTAATAGTCTCAAGAGAAAGATCTTCGTTCATGCATCTGATTTTCCCAAGTATTCAGATGGCACTTTGAAATATTGTTTATTCTTCTTGAGAGCAATACATGAAAATGCTAACAATAATGAAGATGAAGACATCAAGGCTCAGAGAGAAAGTCATATAAGACGTATCCAAGATACTCTTAATATGCGTCAAAGGATAAGAGATCTTATTGTCACCAGGACTCCCAAGCCTAAAGAAGGAATCATTCACACCGAGACAGGTTCAAGGGTTCTTTGGAATCCAAGTCATGAACGTGGTCCTCACAATATTCCTCCTGTGAACTTTCAAGACAATATCAGGTTGCCAGATGAACGTCCTGAAGGTGATAACTGGCATTTCATTCCCAAGAAGTATTGGAATAATTCTTGGAATAGCTATAAGAAGAGAGCCTTTTGGAGTTCAAAGATTGACAAGCCATCAACCTCAAGTGCAACTCAAAGATACAAGAAAAGGAAGAACAAACAAAGACGAGGGAACAAGAGAATGAGAAACCAAAGGAACTGATGGTGGACAACCCAGCACTAAGGGGGAGAATGTTAGAAATATAAAAAGTGCTTAGTTGTATTTCTAGACTTTGTATTTTTGTATGATTATTACAAGGTTGAGGGGGGGCTTGTGTTTTATACCTTGAGTATAAATATCCCTCAAGCCTTCATATTTCATAACCTTTTGTAACCTTGGAACACATTCTGGCAATACAATCTTCCAAGCTTTCTACACACACATACTTTTCTCTCTAAAGAACACACACTAACACACACACTTCCACCATTGTTGATCACCTTACTTCCGCATCCGAACACGAATCAATTTAATAAGTGTCAGTTTGTGTGTCAAACTAGTTCTTATTGCACGAGAGATTTGATAAGCATTAAAAGTTATAATTCTTAGTGAATTATATAAGTCTTGTTGCTTACCGTATAAATGTTTAAAAGATGGATTTTCTAATTAATACATAAGTTGTTTAATGTAGAAAATGAAATGGATTTGAAATTGAAAAGTCAAAATGTTTTTGAATGTGTTTCAAGTAAATTTTTCAAAATTTCAATTGTTTTTTGGTTGATAAGTATGCTTGACAAAGATTGGATTTGCCTTAGATCTTGTAATGATTGCTAGGTTAAGATTTTGGTTGTTTTGCATATTTATGATATTTTATTGATTTTTGTGCATTGATGAAGTTTGTTAAGTGTGCAGGTTACAGATAATAAACTCATTTTACAATGAAACTGGCATCAAAATTTCAGATTGTGATTGAAGGCAAAAATTGTTTTCGCTTGCTTATAGAATTGCATTGCGATGGACAATAAAGGGTGCTCAGAAATTACAAGAACTGTGCTACAAGGATGGATTGCCTTGTATTTAATAACCTAAGACTTAGTGTGATAGGTTATAATTGTATTATCAAGATCACAAACTAAGATGTAATGTGTTAGGTTGTTGATATGATATTTTGATGTATTGTAATGCATTATACATTATATATGTTTTGATGTAAGTTTGCAATTGTTTAAGGTTAAACATCAATGAAGAAATGATCGATTTTATGTCAAGATAATAATGTAAGATTTATTTGATACATTATGGTAGTGACAAGTTAGTATCGATGATTTATGATTGCATATTCGAGTAGATACAGGTTTTTAGTAACGAGTATCTACAGGTTTATGTTTCTGAAATTTTTGTAGTTTTCCTTAATAAGTTTTCTGGAAAATTTACAAAATTTGGCTAAAAAAAGCAGTTCATGTGTTTTAAAACTGAAAATTTGACTTTTTTTGTGCTGACGTTAGCATGCCTCGCGCTAACGTCATCACGAAGCCCACAAACTTAGTGTTCGGCCCGACCCACAAAGCTCCGAATTTAAGTATGGGTTTTAACCTTTCATTAATTACCTTTTAATCAAAAATTAACCCTAAGTAAATCACACGAACTTGCCTCCCTCGTGCGCATTATTCATTCGTATCTCTTTTCGATCGATTTCATCCTCTTTTCGTGTTTGTTACTTAGATTTGTTGGTACTTTCACAATCTGTGATTTATTATTGATGTTTTGACTATAAGAACTAACGATTTCATGTCGTTATAATGCCCAAATTTTGAATCCTCTTCGCGTGAACAATAACTAGGACGAACCAAGAATTTAATCTTCAATTTTTGATATTTGGACTTAAAATTGGATTAATTGATGTTTGTACACTTTAAATCTAACATAAGTTCATGTTAACATACTTAAAATCAAGACTAATTGAAGATAGTATGTTTCGGTCACTATTCACACGAAGAACATCAAGAACACGAACCACTTCGTGTTCATCGAATTTGTTTCGATTTTTTACTTTTTGGGCATACACGATCCATAAACAAGTCCACGTTGATGATTTTATTTGATTAACTCATCAAATGGAGATGTTTTTACTTCGTATTTCAGGGTTTCATTTGAAGCTCATGCTGACGTCACGACGAAGAAGATCTTCCTTGTGATGAAGTCATCACGAAGCAGACGAGCCAAAAACCCTAATTTTTGTTTTTTAATTTCTAACTTTTTCTTGTTCTTGTCGTTTTTGTGCAGGTATGGCAGGACAAGGTAATAATGCTCGTGTGTTCCTTTGTTTGCTGATCAGTTTGAGGGACTTAATGATGTTCCTTTGTTTGCTAGAAATTTGGAGGATGATTCAGATATGGATGCTCTTATGGAGGATATTGATGATCCTGCAAATCTTGTTCCACCAACTTCTGGAGTTTCTACTTCTACCTCTGCTCCAGCTGGTGATGTTGCTGGTCCTTCTGAATTGCCTATTAATGTAGTTGAAGATTTAGAAGATGAAGAAGAGGTTGAAAGATTGCCGAAGCAAAGAGGAAGACAAGGAAAAGGAGTTGATGCTGTGGAGAGACTTCCAACTTCTCAGCGATCTCAAGCTGAAGTTGATAGAGATTTTCCTATGTATCAAGCTGCTATGGAGAGGTCTCATGCACCTAATATTGGTGATACTCCATCAGTTGCTGCTTTAAGAGCTTCAGTTGTTGATGTTCCTGTTTCTATGTCTAATACTTCTGCTGGTATTGTTGTTGGGGAGAGAAGGTCGAGACCAAAGTTTATTATTAGAGGAGTTGGTTCTCGCGCGCAAGTTGTTACTGAGGCTACAACTGTTACGATTCCTACTGCTCCGGAATTTACAGTTCGTCAAGAGCCAAATCCGACAGTTGCTGCTAGACCTTCGTCTGCTCCTATTCAGGCGACAGTTCCTATTTCTACCATAATGGGACGTCTGTTGGCTCCTTTGCAACGACCTCAGATGCCTCCCGCAGGAACTTTTAGTGCTCGTATGCCTTCGTTTGAAGCTACGATGCCACCTCATGCCTCTACATCTGATGTTGCTTCTACGTCACGTCCAGTTGCTCCTGTTCAAGTGTAGCTGAGTCGTTTGTTTTCTGAGAAGAAGATGTTAGAGATGAGAGTCACACCTTTGGAGAAGCAGATAAAGCTTCAAGCTGTCAAGCATCAAGAAGAGATGGACTTAATGACAACACTTGTTCATTCTGTTGGTTCTAGACTTGACCAATTCTTGGCTCAAGGAGGAGATAAAAGTAGTTGTAAGGATGATGAGCTTGCAAAGAAGACTAGAGATGATGATCATAAAGATCAAGATTGAGCTCAAGATCCAAATCAACGACAACCAACAGATGGTGAGCCAGAGAATAGAAGTCAAGGTCAAGATGCTGCTGACGATGCTATGGATACAGAGACTACAAATATTCAGGGGGAGTCATCAAGACAAAGAGAGTCAGAGATTGCGGGTACAGCTGGTCCTAGTACTTCTAGGACTCAAGATAAAGGCAAAGCTGTGATGGCCGCTCCAGATGCAGATCCTGATGATCCAAATAATGATGATGATGAGGAAGATTCCAATTCAGGTAACTCCGATTCTAATTCTAATAGAATAGAAAGGGAGAATCGAGAAAAGATAGTGAATGATCCTCATAATCATATAGAAAAAGAAAATCTTAGCAAAGGAAAATCTACTCTGGATAGTGAGTCAACTAAGACTGATTCTACTACCAATGCCTCTACAGAGTCAGATTTGCACCCTTTAATTGTGCATAGACTAGAAAAGAGATTGGGTTATGATCCACAAGTTCATATGAGATCTAGAGCAGAGATTATGGATTATTATAATTATTATGATCTAGGATCATTTAGGGATCAGATGAAAGAACAGTCAGGGTTAACTCATACATCTTTAGAGTCAGAGTCAGATTCAGATTATGAACCTTAGTGCTAATGATTTTGGTTTTTGTAATGATTATAAGATAAATATGAATATATTTGTTACATTATATTTATGATATAATATTATTGTTGTAAGTTAAAATAGATAAAGATTATAAGATAAATATTAATATAATTGTTGCATTATATTTATGATATAGTATTATTTATTTTAATTTGTTTTATGTATTTATACTTTTGTGTCTTGACTTATGATTTTTGTTCTTTATCTTTGTATATGTAAATTGTTTGAATGCAGATAAGCTTCAAAGGATAGGTGCATTGGACGATCTTGATGTTGAAGAAGACATAGATATGGAAGAAGGAGAGTTCATTACTTCAGAAGCTGATAGAAAAAGGTTGCTTGATATACCTTATGACTTTGATCGCGTCTTTAATGAAGATGAAGTCATTCAAGTTGAACCAATAGCTGAAGCAGAACATCTCAATCTTAATCCAATCAGAGACAGTCCAAATGAACCTAAGAATGCAGCAAGTTTGAGGTTTGCTGTATATGCAAGTATAATATATGAAGGACATGATAATATGTTTGATCTATTCTGGAACATAGATGCTACGCGAGAGGTTGATCTTGGAAGATTTAATAAACCTTCGGTGCAGCAATATCCTGAGTTTATTATTAATAGACTGATTCCAGGTTATAGAGGACATACTGGTTTGGTAATACGTGATTCGTATAAGCCATCCATGTTTTGGGAGTTTATCTCAGACAAGGATGCACCCAAGTACTTCTCAGTGATACAAAGTTGGTTCTATGATCACAAAATAAAATTGTTTATTATCAAGAGAAAAGAGGGATGCCAGTACATGTTGATGAGTCAAAGACGTTTCCACTCTCTTAGTGATTCTGATATGATAGATTTGGGAAGACAATGGTTCGTTAATCTTCAGACCAATGGACTTGCAGATTTCTACTGGAATAGATTCAGAGATGAAAGAATTAGAAATTTCAGTGATAGAGGTCTGAAGCCAGAAAAAAGGTTGATTAAGCCAACACCTTTGAAGAAGATTAAGAATCAAGATGGCACATTTCATTTTAAACAACGAAGGATTAAATGTGTTAAGAAGGTTCCCGCTATCAGATGGGATCAAGATATGCTGACAAAGATGACATTTTGGCAAATAGATATCAAGTCAGGCGAAGTACATATGTTTGTTGATGATTCACAGGAACAAATGTTGCTACGCATGTATGATCCAATGCAGGTTGTCAACTTGTCAAGATGTTAGAAATCCAAAAATAGTGATAAATTGTAATTTAAGTTAGTGGACGTTGTTGTTGTTAAGACATGGTGAAATGATTTCTAAGGATGAGGGACTAGGAGTGTCAATTAGCTTAATAATAGATTTTAGACTATAAATACCCTCAACTCCGTAGAAATCATAAGCCTTTTATCCATTTTTACACATACAACAAAAACAGATCGTCTATTTCTTTCTCTCTCTAGAAAATCACACACACTAAACACACCAAGAGCACACATACTTGAAACGCCATTGTTGAGATCGAATCAATAGCAGAAATCGTGTTGTTACACAAGAGGTGATCAGAGAAGACTTTTGAACACACCTTGCTCAGCAGTGGACTTTTGGAGAGTTGAAGAAAGGCGCTATCGCAACATTCTCGCACATTGTTTGCAAGAGAGAATTCATGCGAATAGCACAAGACTTTTATTTAACGGATAACTTTGAAGTTCAAGTTTTGAAGACTTTAAAGAGATCTAGTTGCAATCGTCAAGGGGGAGTCTGTATATGCAGATTCGTTGTGACAATTGCAACATAAATTTGATTATCGTTTATGTTTTAGGAACTATGTTTGTAATCATTTAAATAAGAACTTGTGTTGATATTTAATGATTACGTTTGAACTTCAATATTATATCTATTTGTGTTTTGTATTGTGGTTGTGTGTTATATATTGTTTTGCAGGTACAAGAACATAAAATCAAGGTTTATAAGTGTCGTAGAACACTTAAACGGTGATTGAATGTTATGTACGAGCTAAACGAAGTAAAACAAAGGACGAAAGGCACGTCCCTCGTGCTAACGTCATCAGTACATGGGATTACCTTCGTGCTGATGTTAGCACGAGGTAGATTGGTTATTGTTAACTACGGGCCTAATACGTAATTAAGGCCGAAGCCCACATGAACCCAATACGTATTAGTATAAATACAAGACCTAATCTACGGAATTAGGTTAATCGTTTTAGATCTTAGTGAATCATTTTGATTATACACGAATCAAGGTTAATTGTTCCTTCGTGTGACCTCCTACACGAACCACAAGCCTTGTGCATCTCCTTAGGTTGGTTAATTGCTCATTAATCGACGGAAGGGAATAGCAATCTAGTTATCTCAAGAGGATTCCACACTCTTGACATAACGAATCACATCTTATTACGATCCACGCAACAATAGGGTACCTTACAAAGTCGCACAGTCCGTATCCTTCTTGGCCACTCCTTCAATTCAACAACACGAATCCTCCTATTATTTGTTTTGACCGAATACTGCTTCGAATTTAATTGAGATATGAATATTGAATTGTGGATTGTTTGAATAATTGATGCTTGATCTCCGGATGATATGGAGGTGTTACGAGGGTTTAGATCTAATCGAAATACCCTAGAATAGCCTCCAAAGTCACCTGCAGGAAGTGAGCTATGAATTTTAGGGTTTAGGGGGTATTTATAGGTTTTCGGATGAAAACCCCAGTTGGCCGACCTAGACCAGTGGCGTTGGTTCTGGGCTATAGTGGGCCAGCGGCGCTGGTCTTCAGGGAGCGGCGCTGGTGGCTGCTGTTCGTGCTTTTGCGTCTTCATTTAGCTCCCGAATCACTTCTTGTGTCTTGTAACTTCATAGGCTTCATTCTTGAGTCACTTGATGTCATTTACCTTCCCTCGCATCTTTCGTGAGCCTGCATAATCATATGATTCATTAAGTACCAATAGTTCCGGAATAATAACTCATTTAGACATAGAAATGAAGCCTTTTATTAGGGGTTTTTATCACAAAATGGACGCTCATCATATACTCCCACACTTAAGCCTTTGCTTGTTCTCAAGCAAATAGTCTAAGAAAAATAAAACAATTGATGAGTGGACATCTTAAGTGTTAAAGTAATCTACTATATTAAATTTATTTGAAAGCGTAGTCATGCAAAATGATTTGAGAAAGCTTTTGACAAAATCAGTAAGCTATAGCTAATGGCTAGATAATCAGTCAATCAAAACTAAAGGCTAGCGTTTTATTTGTGTTAATACCTCTAAAACAGTTCTATACTTCCACATGTCTTACAGCTCAATCTTACTACCTTTTGCTGACTAGTTAAGCACTTAAATAAGGTTTATATAGCAATTAGAACTACTAGCTACTAGTAAGGCATTTATATTTTATCCGTTTGTGTACTTGTGAGTCACTACTTAGATATACTCCTACACTACAGTCATGCTTACTAGCTAAATACAAAAGCAGTCATACAATATTATCATCTTTAATAGTTGAGACAGCGGTGACAAGTCGGTGATTCCTCACTCGCACAGCGACATAACTCAACTAAAAATTCACATTAAGACAGCGGTGATAGGTCGGTGGTTCCCCACGCGCAGAGCGACATAACTTGATGTATTTATAGATTTTACTCGTTATCAGTTCTTTGAACTTTAAATTATATACTGATTGCCTTTGTTTAGATTTACTACATTATTCATGCAATAGACATTATCAGAGATCCCAGATGACTCATAATCCTACTCCGCATGCAACTAGTTCACATTAAATAGTGTAAGAATTAAGGTGAACCATACATCTAAACTAGTTTCTACACAATCACGTATATTAAGTCTAATTAATACACCTATATTAATGACTAGAAAGCTCTAAATTTCTAGGTATATTAAAGTCCGCTTAAGTGTGTTATGGCAAACATAATCGCATACAGTTTCAATCTAAGCTCTAATCCAGTTAGAAGCATGAACAGCGACAAATCTATAGTTAAACTAACAATTCTAACTAACCGTTCATCCTACCAAGCTAATATCGCTTAATTATTGTCATCTTTTGTTTACTTGCAAAGCTTATATTCTCAAAATGGTTTTCAGACATTTAGAAACTTAAAATTTGCATGAAATAAGTAGTAGAAAACTTTTAAAAAATCAAACAATTAGAACGAGTGTTTTTCCTATTCCATCCCCCCATACTTAAATTGTACAACGTCCTCGTTGTACTAGACATAGAAATAAGGGAAATAGGAAAAACACGTAAAAGTAAAAGAAAAAGGATAAACAAAATTTCCCGGGTCTAAAATTGCATATTTGTTGTTGAAGATGGCATTTGCGGAGTGACTTGAACGCTGTTGAATCTTCAAAGACTTGAGTCGTCTCCATTTGATGGCGATCCATGGATGCGTCTCCATCTTCTTCTCTTTTTGTTATTTTTCTGATTTTTCAATTTTTTTGGATTTTTGGGTTTTTCTGATTTTTTTGGTTTTTTGGCGATCTGGTGTGCAGAACTGGAGATGTCAGCGACGCTGGTTGAGTGGGTAGCGGCGCTCAGCGGCGTTGGTGATGTGCCTAGCGACATTGGTTGGCCTTTCCTGGAGTGAGAGCGGCGCTGGATAGAAGTTAGCGGCGATGGGCTGCCCTGCTGAATGCCCAGCGGCGCTGGAGTGTCTCTAGTGGTGCTTACGACTCTTGTACATGTTCTGAGGTCTGATATCTTCAGCTATTTGATGCTCGAAATCCCCCACACTTAGCTTTTGGCCAAGTACATGGTTCCTTCAGACTACAAAGCGATATACTCCTGCAGACTTCAATCAAAATATCAAAATGGAAAATACGAGCTAACACTAAAACAAAGAAACTAATATGAAAAACACGATTGCTTGGTTGTTCAACCACTTGACTCATAAAAAGACAAATAGACTTAGTAGATTATAGACCGATCTACTTTTTCATAAACTAACTAGTGAGCCTAAAGGATCCTGGTACCTAGGGATACTTGAATAATTCACTACTTACATTTATATAGAACAAGAAGCAAGTTTTATTATAACACGAAATAACCGAGTCTTCAGCCGGACTCATTCCCCAAAGGTCATGGTGGGGTTTTAAACGCCCGCACACTTAAAGTGTCGGGCGGTTTACGCGAAAAAGGTGAAAAATACGTGAATCTAATCTTGACCATTACCCAATCCATGTATTTCACCTCATCAAATTTCACTTTTAAGATTTTCCAATCATTATATTTCCTTTACAAAACTCATATTAAAAATATATCCATTCCTCCTAACATACACCATTTCAAGAATACTCTTATGACACGGAGCCTTCAAGTATTTCATGTTAAGGCCTATGTCCGTCCATTCTAAAGGTTCGGGAGATAAGGGGTCGGGGTTAGGTCTAAAAACAACAAGTAGTGCATGAAATTACTACTAACCCTAATTTTGTCTAACTTAATGCAACTAAAACTTAAATAGAAATAAGTTATAGTAAAAGAGCTCCCTGGATAACCCGAATTGGGTTGCAAATGATGTTGTTCTTTATCCGGCTATTTCTCTATGCTATAATCTTCTTGATAGATATTTGCGGCATTGGCACTCCTGCATACAAATCAAAGGAAAGCATTTTAATAGATAATAAATCAAATGATTTCGAATGCTTACCTATTTCACCCTCTGTTAGTTGTTGAAAAATAATCCAGATCTGATTGGAAGTCCATTCCGGGGTTAAAACGAACTCAGAACGCGAATTTTTCTGAAACGGCTGGCAAGGCTGCCCAGCAGCGCTGGCCGCTGACCTGAAGCCACCAGCAGCGCTGGTGGTCTGTCCAGCGGGGCTAGTTTTTGTCTGGAGGCAATGAGCGGCGCTGGAGGTCTACCCAGCGGCGCTGGTTGCTGTTTGGGCCAGGCTCCGGTTCTTTGATCTTCTTATTGACTTTTAAGCTTTCAATTTCCGGGACCTGCCAATTATATTCAGGTAAAAACGTAAAATCAAGATATGGTTCAGAAATTTTACCTGAATTAGTGAACATATGATTTACTTTGTCTCGAGTCGGTGGAATCGTGGACTCCCCCACACTTAAAGTGTTGGGTGGTCTACGTTTGAAAGGTAAGAAATCCTTGCTTTTGACATGATGTGTGACCCGATCTGCAACTTTTGTATCTCCTACGGGTGGTTGGGTCGCACGTGTCATTACCATCCCATGATCTGGTGAAGGAATGGAATCCGCATCAACAAGAGTGATCTTGTTTTGTTCCGAACGTGGGTGAGAAGGCTTCGATTCTGATTGTGATGTTATAATCACACCCCCTTGATTCTTTAGACTCGAAACGTTTCCCATCTTGACTTCACGGACATTCGAATCCTCCTTTTTTTCAAGTGCCTCGTTGCTTATTGGAGTTTCATCACCCTTTGCATCAACTCTTGAAACTCCTTTGCTCGATTCAGCATCAAGTAGATTGATTTCTCGATTATGTGCGTGGTGGAAGTCATCGACATTCCACTGTTGAGCAACGGACGAATTTTTGCGCAATCTGGGGCTGCAGGTACCACCAGCGGCGCCGGAGATGATCACCAGCGGCACTGGTTCTCCCGTATCAGCTTCCAATTCATCAACTTCTTCTATTTCTGCATCGTTTGGTTCCCGTATGACCTGTACTTCATCAACCGTTGAGAAAACATTATCCACATCAGCAAGATTGCTCTTGTTTGGTTTCGGATGTGGTCTTTGATTTGCCTCCACTTCTCGACGAACTAGCTTACTCAAAATGTCTCCCGGCTCCATGAATTACTTCAAGAACTTCTCCATAGTTATTTCACTAACGTCTGTCCGGGGATAAGAATCGTCGATATCTGGGAACTCTAATAAAAATTCTTCGTCGGTCATGATGTCGAGGTCTTGATCAACGCGACACCTCTTGCTCGAATCGTCATGCTTTTGCTCCTCCTCGGTGCTTGAAATAGCCTCATCTTGATTGATTTTGCATTTGGTAGCGATTTGGGCTTCGTCGACACCTTGAAAATGAGCTAAATATGAAGTTTCGTGAAAATCTGAGTTGTTGTCGGGTTTGCCAGCGGTGCTGGACTTAAGGACCAGCGGCGCTGGATGCTCCTGACATTTTAAGAATGTCCATTTTTGCTTGATTCGCCTTTCTCTTGCTCCTTTTCGACCGGGACTGCTTCAGTAGTTGAGGAAAGGTTCTCCACATCAGCAAGATGAATCTTGCTTTGATAGATCGTCTTCTCCTCCTCGCGCAATTCGGTTTCAAGTAGATTAAATTTGTGTTTAGAAGCATTGTTGCTTTTATCGGTATTCATCGAATGAGAAACGGACACGTTTTCGCACAAATCAGGGCTCCAGTCAATCTAAGCGGCTCCTTGAAGTGGTGAGCAACACTGGAGGCTCCGAACCAGCTTCTGATTTTTTGAGTTGTGTCGCAGGCATCTTCTCCAAGAAAGCATAAGACTCCTCCGCTGTCCTATTAAGAAAATGGCAACCACAAGTGATATCCAAAGATTTTTTATTCGACTTAGTCCTTTATAATATAAAGGAATATATTCTTCAGTCTCCATCTTGTGTTCACCCAATTCTTCAATTAACTCCTTCATATATATCCAAGCATTTTCCCAAGTATCATCCCCGTCCCACTGCTCGAACTGGTGAATGTTGTGATATACTTTGGATAAAGTCTGCGCCTCCGATGCAGCTTCATAAGGGCAGTAATCATCATCTGACTCATAGTCTATGATCACCATGATTTATGCCAAACCTACAAAACAGACACTAACTATACCCGTGAAAAGCACTAGTTGCTAAAACTAAAAAGACTAAAATGAAAAGACAAAAATTAAAACTAACCTAAACTAATAAAAGAAAAATATTTTTGGATTTTTTAAATTTTCAAATTTTTATGGTTTTTTATAATAATGAAAATAAAAATGACACCTAAACTAGATTAACTAAAAAGAAAATAAATTAATCCTAAAAAGACTAAGACTACCTTCTCCGTGTAGATACGAAAAAGCTTGAATTACCCTAACCTAACTAAATTCCTAAGCTAATAGTCTCCAGCAACGGCACCAAAAACTTGATGAGCAGATTTGTTAACTAATTTCCTAACAAGTTTTAAATTTATAATTTCAAGGTTAACTTCTCTACCACACTCACTCACGGGCAGTGGACCCGTTCGTCCATAGTATAATAAATCGGTAAGACCAGGATCGTTCACAGGGACCATAGTATAATAAATCGGGCAGTGGACCCGTTCACTGCTATGCATTAAGACCTGAGTTTTGTGACTATGACTTAATCTTTTATGTAAGTCTAGATTCTTTTAGGTTTCTTAAAAAGTCACTTGACACTAATTACCCTAGTCATCCGGATCCGGTTTCCGTTCGTCAGATCAACTAAAATAATTTAATAAAACACATGTTCAGTTGAGTCAAATTATTAATTAACCATCCCCTGCTCGGTTACAAGTCAAGAGACCACATTAATTATAGAACGATTAATGTTTCACAAACCAAATTAGATAACCCTAAGGCCTCGACGTCAGTTTGACCTAACCAAGTTAATAAAACTGGTTTGTATAGGAAAACTAATAACATTTGTGTGACTCAATAACCATGGATCTGCGACAAGCATAGAAACAGTTCAACAATCTAATATAAAAACTATCACGGCATAATCACATTATCCAAACAGACGCAAAACTACTTAGCTACTCATGACAAGATAATTAAACCTAACAATTATTAAAATAAATAAATCCATCATAACAATTGTCAAATAAAACAAGTCTTGCAATAAAGTACGCTAACAATAATAAAAAGAGAAAAGAAAAAGATGAAACTAATAATAGGGTGAAGTAGCGCGGTCTGTATCCTTCTTGGCCACTCATTCAATTCAACGCCACGAATCCTCCTATTATTTGTTTTGACCAAATACTGCTTCGAATTTAATTGAGATATGAATATTGAATTGTGGATTGTTTGAATAATTGATGCTTGATCTTCCGGATGATATGGAGGTGTTACGAGGGTTTAGATCTGATGGAAATACCCTAGAACGGCCCCCAAAGTCGCCTGGAGGAAGTGAGCTACGAATCTTAGGTTTAGGGGGGTATTTATAGGTTTTTGGATGAAAACCCTAGTTGGCCAACCTAGACCAGCGGTGCTGGTGGCTTGCCAGCGGCGCTGGCTTGTGGCCATCGACGCTAGTGGCTGCTATTCGTGGTTTTGCGTCTTCATTTTGCTCCTGAATCACTTCTTGTGTCTTGTAACTTCATAGGCTTCCTTCTTGAGTCACTTAATATCATTTACCTTCTCTCGCATCTTCCGTGAACCTGCACAATCATATGATTCATTAAGTACCAATAGTTCCGGAATAATAACTCATTTAGACATAGAAATGAAGTCTTTCATTAGGGGTTTTTATCACATAATGGACGCTCATCAATGTGCTAAAGTGTTTAAAATATGTTTTATGTGCCTTTTGATGTGTTTGAAGTGTTTAATGTGTTGTAAGTATTCCCCATAGGTGTTTTGAGCTAAATATGAGCCATTAGGAAATCTAGGGACTAGTTTTGATATGGGTGAAAACTAAAAAACAGGATTAGGGCCTTGGAGCAGGTCATTAGTTTCTGATTACTCATATTATCCTTTTCTCTTAGATCCCTAACCATTTCGCATTGCCATAATCAATTCCTTGTTCGTTTTCATCATCGTTTGGTTGATTTGAGAGTGTTTTGATCAAGTTTTTGTATCCTCTTTGTGATCTCCAAGTATTCAAGGTATAATAACATTGATTTTGTATCACTTAAATCATATAATCAGATCCATAACTGATTTAGGTCATTAGATGATCAATTGATCTCTTAAACGTTGATTCGTTGACCTAAAACATTTAATTATGTGATGTAAATCAAGAAAGGATTAATCAATGATTTCATTGCATCATTATGGTTTTAAAATGGTGAATTTTGAGGTGCAAAAGTCGTTCATAAGGTTTGGGGCGTTTGGGGTGTGTTTGGTTAAGAGGTTAAACAAAGAGTTTTGTGCAGAATCGGGACTGGCTGCGGCGCAACCAGAAAACAGTGACATTTAGCTGCGACGCAACTTGGTAGTTGCAACGCAATAGCGACAGAATTTTCAAATGGCCATAACATTTGAACCGTAACTCCGTTTTTGACAAATAAGCTATCCACAGAATCGTGAGAGAGTCTACTTTCTAATGGTAATACTTTTAAAAGATGATGATGATGTCAAGTTTTCAGAAAGGTTGATTTAGTGAGTGAATGTCAAGTTCCGTCGAGTCATGTAAGCCTTAAGTATTAAACGAACCTCCAATGCATCAAGCATTGTCATGAGTCATGTTTATAGGTATTTAGACTTGAGTAATGAACATAAGTGAGTAGGTATTTTTTAGCTAATTATGTCGTTTAATGATTATAGGTAGTCGGGAATATTTGCAAAGCTCGGTACCTTACGTTATCATTTTGTACGCTTCTATGAGGTAAGATACACTACTTTGACACACTGAAGGTTCAAAAAAAGCACGGTTTTCATATATTAACTTCCCAAATGATATCTGAATGACCCTTGAGGCCTGATATGCAGTCCCTATGATATGAAATGAAATGATGTGATATGAAGGGATATGCAATGTTTTGAGATGTATTGAAATGTGCATGTTTGTATGGCTTATTCATCTTGTTCACTAGACATATTAGGTTGCCATGCCATGTGCACGTTTAAGGGCCCAAACATTAATGTGAATTGATGTGATGTGATATGTGCTAATGCTCGAGCTATTTTTACAGAGATGAAAGTGTTAAGCTTAACCCGTACATGCCTTTGCCAGGGTTGTGCGTTTGATGTGGTTGCTTGGGTGGTTCCTTGCAACGAGGTACAACGTGGAGAGTAATACAGGAGGTCTTACCAACCCCACTTGTCTTGTACATACGGATTACTCAGGGATTGGCTTGCCATTCCTTAACGACATTGATAGACAACCGTAAGGTTTAACCATCTAGTCGGGTGGGACTTATGTCACCACAATATGATGTGTTGATGTGATATGTAAAGATGCTAAAGATGTATAGGCACGTTTAGGATGATTTATCCTATATGGATGATTTTAAATGCAATGATGTGATATTTTGAGATTATATGTGCTTTAATGATGTAATACAGTTTTCATATAATGTTTTACTTGAACAAATGTTTTATAAAAGACGTGTTATCTTACTTAGCTAATTCATTAGCTAACACTTGTTTCTTTAAATGTGTTGTTCCTTCAGGTTTAGCCAGCTTTGAGTGATGATGAATAAAGGGCGAGACATGGGTAGATTGCTTGAAGATGATCATAGTTTACCCATAGTGGCCACTCCTTTAGACCTTTGATTTATGTTAAGATTTTTATGGTTTGTTAAGACTTGTGATCGGTTGTTTTATGTTGGGCAACCGATGGATTTCCATTTAGACTTGTTTTAATGATATGGCAAGCAACACCATTTAATGAATAAACCAAACTGAATTTATTGGTTTGGACTTTTAAATGTTTGTTTCACTTTCATTGACACCGTTAGGTGAAATTTTTTGGAAATCCTTATTTTAAAAGGATGGCTATTACAAGTTGCTATCAGAGAAGTGGTTTAAGTGAACCAAAATTCAACCAAGACCTTAGGATTTTGGACTTAAATCGTATGAGAAACGATAGTCTTAAGTAGTGATGCTCCAGTTTTATGATGAAATACCTTTAGGATGAGTTAGGATGAGTGCGAGTGTAGGATGGGTTAGGATGGCTTAAGTAGGCCCTAACCTGTCTTTTGATTTCACTCAATTCATCTCTAATCATCGTCATTTTATTGTAGACAAAATGGTAAACACTTGTGCTACTAGTCAACGTGATGGAGCTGTTGCTAGTAACACTCCTATTAACCTAAATAGGGCTGGAAATCCGGGTAACCAACCGCCTATTCGAAGGCCTTATTCCGGTGAACAACCCACTAGATCCGAAATTGATCGAGCGAACCCGGTTATTGAGCAAGTTCCAACTCAAGCCCAAATGTTTGAAGAATTAAGGGTTATGCGAGCTCAACTGCAAAGAACTGAACAAGAACTTGCCCAAGTGAGAGCTGAAAAGGAAGCTAGCTTGCATCGGGATGAGCATACTGATGGAAACTATTCTAACCACTCAAGCCGTGCCGAAACATCCATTGTGAGGTCACAGGTTGCTCCAGAAATTGTTGTTGCTAATGGGAATGGTGTTGGAAATGTAGTGGAGCCTCGTGTTATGATTGCCCCTCATGCTAATAACTTTAAGTATGAGAGCTTTCAGAAGTGTGGAGCAAAAGAGTTTGATGGTACTCAAAATGTTGTAGGTGCTATGGAATGGTTTGATGATATAGAAGTTGTGTTTGCTTCGTGTTATTGTCCTGAAGATATGAAGGTGTTATGTGCTACCTGTATGCTTAAGAAGAATGCTCGCAACTGGTGGAGATCTACTACTGTTTCTTTGACTCCCGAGGTACTAGCTGCCATGCCGTGGAGTACTTTTAGAGAGAAGTTCTTTGAAAAATATGTTGGTACTTGTGAACTGAGGCTGATCGAGAAGGAGTTTAGTGCTTTAGCCGCTAAGCCCAATGCCATAACTGAGTATGCTCACTCATTTATGGAAAAGCTCAAGTTTGTTGGTCACATGGTTCGTAGAGAACTTGATCAGATTGAAGCTTACTATGATGGTCTCTCTGCTAGTTATCGTGGCCTTTATAGGCAACATACTACACTGTTTGCTGTGATTAAGGAGTCTAAAAGGTTGGATGATGATTTCAAGTCTGAGAAAGTGGTTGATAAAGCTGATGATAAGAAATCTGGTTCAGTGGGTCTTCAAATTCAGAAAAACGGTTTAAAGGAGGCTCCTCATCCAATAAAGGTAAAGATGATAAAAAGATTGCTCCATGGTGTTCAGCTTGCAAGGCCCCACACAACGGGTCATGTTCTAAGAAGACAAAGAGATGTGACAAGTGTGGCATGACGGGCCATGCTACCTCAGTTTGTAAGGATAACACTCGTTGTTACAGGTGTCAGGAGATGGACCGTTTGATTGCAGATTGTCCCGTGAAGAAGAAAGAAGACGAGAAGAACAAAAATCAGCCCAAAGCTAAGTCTCGTGCCTTTCAGATGACTACCGGCCTTGCAAAGGAAAATGATGAGGTAGTAAGCGGTACTTTTCTCGTTAATTCAAAACCTGCTTCTGTTCTTTTTGATTCGGGTGCAAATAGGTCTTTTGTGTCTACTTTGTTTGCTCCTAAGCTCGCGAGGGTTACTACCCCCTTGATTGTTCTATAGAGGTAGAAATTGCTAACGGTACTATTAGTGACATCCATGTGGGTTATGATGATTGTTCTATCAAGATTGAGGGTCGTTCCTTTCCGGTCCAGTTGTTGCCTACTACTCTTGCTGGTTTTGATATAGTAATAGGCATGGACTGGTTATCTCAAAATGATGCTACCATTTTATGTTCTCAAAAGATCGTGTGTTTCTCCACTCAGGATGGTAAGGTCGTTTCTGTATATGGAGATAAGAAGAAAGGGAGTATAAAGATCATTAACTTGATGAAGGCTCTCAATTGCATTCGACAAAATAAGAACCATTTCCTTGCTTATGTTATCGATACACGAAAGGATAAGTCTTCTATCTCTAATGTTGAAGTGGTTTCTGAATTTTCTGATGTCTTTCCAGATGAACTTCCCGGTATTCCGACCGAAAGGTCACTTTTCAGATTGATCTTGTACCTGGTGCTACTTCTGTTGCAAAAGTACCCTATTGTTTAGCTCCTACAAAAAAGAAAGAGTTAATGACTCAGCTTCAAGAGCTACTGGACAAGGGTTTTATACAACCTAGTTCCTCGCCTTGGGGAGCTCGGGTTCTCTTTATTAAGAAGAAAGCTGGTTTTATGGATTTAATGAATCGGGTATGTCACCCATTCTTAGATCATTATGTGATTGTCTTTATTGATGATATTCTGATTTATTCTAAGTCTAAAAAGAGCACCGTAGCACTTAAGAGTCGTTCTTGAGGTTCTAATGGAAAAGAAGTTATATGCAAAGTTCTCAAAGTGTGAATTCTAGCTTCGAGAAGTTCAATTTCTCGAGCATGTCATCTCTTCTGAAGGTATTAAAGTTGATCCCGCAAAGATTCAAGTTGTCTCTAAATGGGATCAGCCAAAGACACCTACAGAAATCAAGAGTTTCCATGGTTTAGCAGGTTACTACCGAAGGTTCATTCAAGATTCCTCCCATATAGTCAAGCCTATGACCGAATTGACAAAGAAAGGGGTGAAGTTCATGTGGGCTGAAGCTCAAGAAAAGGCTTTTCAAACGTTAAAGACCAAGTTATGTGAAGCTCCAATCCTTGCCTTACCCGAAGGTACCGATGATCTTGATGTTTATAGTGATGCTTCTATTTCAGGTTTGGGTTGTGTTCTAATGCAAAGGAACAAGGTTATTGCCTATGCATCACGTCAGTTGAAGCCTCATGAAAAGAACTACCCGACCCATGACTTAGAGTTAGTTGTTGTGGTGTTTGCATTGAAGCTATGGAGGCATTACTTATATGGTACCAAGTGTACATTGTACACTGATCATAAAAGTTTGCAATATGTGTTTACTCAGAAAGATATGAATGTAAAACAATGAAGATGAATGGACCTTCTGAAGGATTATATTAGTCCCAACTCTAGAGATGGTACTAACTGAAGACACCTCTGTGTCGATGGTGAGATTTCTTTGCAATATAAACACTAAACTGGAGACGACCAATTATAGTGAATGTATACCAAGTCCTTAGTTACATTACTTAATAGGTGACAACAAGTAAATGACAACGCAATAAGTAAATACAATAAAGTAAAAATGGTGAGACCAAGTTGTAATTTTCAAATGTATAAAGTGCATAAAGCTGCATAAAGCAAAAAGCTCTTCCTCGTAAACAGTGTAAAGCATTGTAAAGGCTTAAAACTGATGCTCTCTAGTTTCTATCTGAGTAGAATGTCAACTGGACTTCGCTGCCATCGTCATTCTCTATCTTCCACTTGTTGTCTTCGACGTCAATTGGAATGTCTTCAGTTCTGATCAGATCTCAACTGGAGGAAGTCTGCAGTTGCATTAACTGTACGCTGCAACTAGACTTCAATATATTTCTGGACAAATCTTCTAGTCTCCATATGCAACTGGAGACTAGCCAGTTTTAGATGAAACTAGTCTTAACAAATTCCCCTATTTGTCCTGAAATATTGCCAAGTGTTTTCAAGTTCTTGTAACTATACAAGTATCAACTTGAAAGACTTGTATGACTAAATCTAATCTAATTTTCCAAGGCATTTTTATAGATCATCAAATGCCTTGGGTTTTTCTTTTAAATTTGTGAGATTTAATCTGTTATCTATCTTGTGGTTACAATCTGGCAACTTGTATATACATGATAAAATTACAACAGTTACAAGAAGGTAGATAAAATTACAAATAGATAACTGAAGAAGAACTTAATCAGATGGCCCTTCGCCAGTTCTCCTTCGCTTTGCAACTGAAGAGATGGGTTGTCTATCTTCAGGATCAAAGTTCAATCTTTTCTCAACACTTTCTTTGAACTTGATCAGACTTTGAAGTACATAAACCCAACCTTTCTCAATCTTGTTCTTCTGTTGCCTCCAGAAGATTCAGCATCTCAACCTGCTCAGAATGTCTATACTGATGAACATCAGCATTCTCAGTTGTGAGTTGTGGTCCATTGAAGTATTGAATGGTTACCACAAATTGCCTTCCCCCAAGTTTGATTAAAACTTTAACTTTTGTGATTCTTCCTGGGTGATATCTTCGCTGAAGAACTTTAGTTAAATATGAACGTGCATTAGACTCATTGACTAGTTTGATCTGGGTAGTGCTTAGTTTCCATACAGCAGCTCGGATATCTTCAGTGGATGGCTCATTGGGTTCCACCCAAGTCCTCAAGTTTGCATCCCTTAGCAAGGATTTTGGCTTTGGTTTACTCTTGGACTTGGGTGGGTTCAAGACTTGTTTGACACTTTTCTTTACCTGCTCAGACCTCCTCATAATCCCGTCAGCCCTAACTTCCTTGGCCTTTTCCACTGATATGTTTAAAATTCTGGCATCATGTTCAACTTTATTGTAACATCACGCCATTGGCGGAAACATGAGGTGTCATGAAAAGTACAACACGACATGGAATTACATAGATACTGCTAAATGAAATAGAATATAATAAATATATTCCCAAATACATGAGTTCAAAGTCATAACAGTGCTAAAATAGCTTATTACAACCAAGTCCATAAAGAAATAATCCAAGGCATGTAGCCTTAAAGTCTGAAAATAAATAAAGGAGCACTAATCTTCGAAGTCCAAGCCTAACATAGCAGTCTTTATTCCTGATTAGCCTGAGTACCTGAAAAGTATACTAAAACGTGTCAACATAAAGGTTGGTGAGTTCGTAAGTTTTATGTCAAAAGTCTAGTCAAAGAAATAAGTCTTTTGTCGATTCTTTTAAGTCTAACAAGTAATAATTCAATATATAACGGGCAGAGTTACGCCATAATAAGACCAAAAATCTCAAGTCTCAATGTCTCAAAGTCCGGCCTTACGGTACAAGCCTTAGTCCAAAGTCTCAACTCTCCAATACACATAAAAGCACGTCATATAAGCACGTCAATAAACACAACAACAGAAACATAATCACACACACAACAAGAAAAAAGCACGTCAAATGGCACAAGTAACTCTATACGCACAGGCTCAATATTGAACATAAAGCAGAAATCGACAATACTGTTTGAAAATAAGTATACTTTCCATCCAAAAACTTGTAATAAAAGGGGGCTACAAAACTCACCTGAAAGGTGTTATGAAAGTATAACGAACGAGTACGACAAGCATAATCAAAGTCCACGACAATCAATACCTATCAATAGTACATGGCAAGTCACAATGAAAGTCTTTTGTCTTAAGTCTTAGCCTATTAGAAATACCTTTAAGTCCATATGTCTTTATTTAACAAGAGTCTGGATTTGACACCAATGACCTTTCTTAGGTTTCAAAATAACATTTTTGGGCTGTAGTTGGTCGAGTTCAACCATAAGGTTGAGCTCAATCTCAACTCGTTTCGGTTTCGTAAGTTTTTCGGTTAAAATCTCCGGTTTCGTCTAACTTCAATTAAATTCGAGTAAAACTTATTTTTGGCTATGTAATGATTTCAAATCAGGTTGTATTGATAAAATAATGTATTTTAAACTTAAGAAAGGTCATTGGTGTCAAATCCAGACTCTTGTTTGGTTTATTAAACGTCGTTTTAAAAGTTAAATAAAGACATATGGACTTAAAGGCATTTCTAATAGGCTAAGACTTAAGACAAAAGACTTTCATTGTGACTTGCCATGTACTATTGATAGGTGTTGATTGTCGTGGACTTTGATTGTGCTTGTCGTGCTCGTTCGTTATTCTTTCATAACACCTTTCAGGTGAGTTTTGTAGCCCCCTTTTTATTACAAGTTTTGGGGTGGAAAGTATAATTATTTTTCAAACAGTTTTGTCGATTTCTGCTTTATGTTCAATGTTGAGCCTGTGCGTATAGAGTTACTTGTGCCATTTGACGTGTTTTTGTCTTGTTGTGTGTGTGATTATATTTTTGTTGTTGTGCTTATATGACGTGCTTTTATGTGTATTTGAGACTTGAGACTTTGGACTAAGACAGGTACCGTAAGGCCGGACTTTGAGACATTGAGACTTGAGATTTTTGGACTTATTATGGTGTAACTCTGCTCCTTGTTAGACTTAAAAGAATCGACAAAAGACTTATTTCTTCGACTAGACTTTTGACATAAAACCTACGAACTCACCAACCTTTATGTTGACACGTTTTAGTATCATTTTCAGGTACTCAAGCTAAACAGGAATAAAGACTGCTATGCTAGTCTTGGACTTTGGAGATTAGTGCTCCTTTATTTATTTTCAGACTTTAAGGCTACATGCCCTGGATTTTTTCTTTATGGACTTGGTTGTAATAAGCTATTTTAGCACTATTATGACTTTGAACTCATATATTTGGGAGTATATTTATTATATTCTATTTCATTTAGCAGTATCTATGTAATTCCATGTCGTGCTGTACTTTTCATGACACCTCATGTTTCTGCCAATGGTGGGGTGTTACAGAATGGTATCAGAGCTATGGTTGTAGAGAATTAGGTGGAAAAGCCTAGACTATCACCTAAGAACCCCGTATAGCATTTACGATAGGAATCATAGATGCATCCTAGACATGCTAATGTCGCTTATATTTTGAGTTCATATCCTATTTCGACTTATTATCCCTGTGTTTATTTTGACTATGACTATCATTTGGTGACTATGTGCTTTTGGTGTTATTGTGATTATTTATGTTTAATAGAGCAAGATGAGGTGATGGCGCTAACTAGTATCGCATAGCGATAATCATGGAAAAGCCTGATCAACTGTTCTATGATTACCGCCATGCCTTGCGATAGTTATTGACATCAGTGATTGCACTTGTAGTGAGAGTGTGGTAGCTACCCTGGGCTGCTTAATGGGTGTTGGTTAGGTGGAGGGTTAGCCGTTGGTACACCCTGTATACATACCGAGCCAATACCTAGAAAGCATACAAGTACCGTGATCCGACCTTGCATTAGATGTACTAGGGGTGTAGAGGGTTAACCACCGGTACACCCTGTATACATACGCCACTAGTGCAACGGATGTGGGTGTTAGATTCAGACCACATTTTAACTGCGATTTAGGGTTATATATTATTATATATATGTATTGCATTGACATGAATTGCATGACTAGTTTATGTTCTAGATAACATCCCTTAGACCATAAGACGAGAGAGGTTACTGAGAGTATCATGTGATATCAACATCATCGAGTGTATTCTTCCCTGACTAACGATGAGTGGTTATAGGACAATGGCAAGAACAAGATCTAGTGCTGGAACTAGCGGCGGGCGTGGAAGAGGTCGTGGTGAAAATGAAGACTCTGGTCAAGGTCGTGGTATTGGTCGAGGAACTGGATAGAGTGGAGGCCGTGGTATTGGTCGTGGCACTGGGCCTGAGGTAGTTCAAGGTGTTGGTCGTGGTATTGGTGGCGGCTGAGGTAGTGGTCGTGGACGCAGTCGGGATGGAGCTGAAAATGAAACTACTAATGAGCAAGCTCGAATGCAACCAGACCCCAACTATGATTGCCATGATTACCCAAGTGGTCAATACTATACTCGCACAAAATACTCAAAATGCACAAAATGTAGAAAATGAAGATGCTCAGTATGAGGATGCTCAGAATAAGGATGCTCAGAATAAGGATGCAGAGGATGATCAGTGTGGTGAATACTATGAAGACGTTGATCAAGGAATTCATGTTGGAAATGTACCGAGGGGACTTAGAAGTGGCGTTAGGACATGTACTTACAAAAACTTCAAGGACTGTGGTGTGCAAGAGTATGATGGTAGAGGTGGAGCAGTCAAGTTTATCCAATGGTTAGAAAAGATGGAGGCTGTGATCGGAATTAGCGAATATACTTATGAGCAAAGAGTTAAGTATGTGGCAAACTCTTTCACTAAAGATGCTTTGTCTTGGTGGAACACTCAGTGCCGAATTAGAGGCAAATTAGCGGTAGAGGCGATGTCTTGGTATAACTTAAAAGAGTTGATGATGAGAAAGTTCTGTACAGCAACCGAACTGGTGAGGCTAGAACGGGAGTTTTTGGAACATAAGATGGTCATGCTGGATATACTACCCGTTTCAGTGAACTCTCAAGGCTCGTTCCACATTTGGTTGAACCTGAAAACAAAGGTATAGAGACGTATCTTCGTGGGTTAATTCCTCAGGTTAGGTCGACTATGGCTGATGTTCACCCACTTACCCTAGAGGAGGCTATACTGAGGTCTGAATCTATGACAGAGGAGTTGGTTCAATGTGGAACTATTACTGCTGTTGGGACAAAAAGGAAGGAAGGTAGTGGGACGAGTAGTAGTAAGAAAGTTTGGCGATCTAATGGGAAGAGAAAGAATAGAGGCAAGGTATTTGCAGTGACTGATGCTAGCAAAAAGGAATATGTGGGTCATCACCCTAAGTGTACCAAGTGCAATCTTCACCATGCAGTAAATCAGAATTGCTTAACATGCTACAACTGCAATAAGACTGGGCATTTGGCAAATTACTGTCGGGAACCAAGGACTCAGGTGACACCATTGAATAGGGCACCATTGAATGTTGTACCATTGAATCAAAGGAAACCTACCGGAGGTCGTGGAGGATGTTATGAATGTGGGGCCACTGATCACTATCGGAACATGTGTCCTCAGTGGGTTGGGCAACAGGTTCAAGTGGCAGTTCATCCTAACCAGCTGCAGATTACTGGACCCAATCAGAATAGGGGCAATCAGGCTTCAGCTGCTAGAGGTCGTGTTTTTGTTCTAAATGCTGCTGAGGCTCGCAACGATCCGAACGTTGTTGCATGTACTTTTCTTCTAAATGGTCATTATGCTACTGTTCTCTTTGATTCTGGAGCTGATTATAGTTTTGTCGCGACTAGTTTTGTTCCTTTATCGAGTGCTAAGCCGAGCCCAATGTATTTATGTTTTGACGTAGAAATGGCTAATGGTGGGTTAGTCAGATTAGACCAAGTCATCCGTTAGTGCACATTAGTTTTTTTAATAAACATGCTTTCTTTATTGACTTAATACCTTTTGAAATGGGGAGTTTTGACGTTATTGTTGGTATGGACTGGATGTCTTTGGTCGATGCGACGATTCTATGTAGTGCAAAAATTGTTAGAATTCCCTTACCAAATGGCGAGATATTAGAAGTTCAGGGTGAGGTGTCTGATTCTTTTGAGGGTTGTGTCATGAGTGTGTCTGCTAAAGAGGTTAGCTTGATTGATGTCCCCGTCGGTCGGGACTATCAGGATGATTTACCCGACTTACCTCCGTCTCGACAACTTGATTTTCGCATTAGCCTTGTTCCAAACGCAGCTCCTGTAGCGAAATCCCCCTATAGATTAGCAACAACTGAATTACAAGAGTTGGCCACGCAATTAAAAGAACTTCAAGACAAAGGATTTATTAGGCCTAGTCAATCACCGTGGGGAGCACCTATTTTATTCGTCATAAAGAAGGATGGTTCTTTTCGCATGTGTATCGACTACCGTGAGTTGAATAAGTTAACAGTGAAGAATCGTTATCCCCTTCCTAGGATTGATGACCATCAACTTCAAGGTGCAAAGCGTTTCTCAAAAATTGACTTACGTTCAGGGTATCATCAACTGCGTGTACACGAGTACGATATACCAAAGACTACCTTTAGAACGAGATATGGACATTTTGAGTTCACAGTGATGCCTTTTGCATTGACTAACACACCAGCATTATTCATGGATTTGATGAATAGAGTGTGTCGACCATATTTGGATAAGTTTGTAATTGTGTTTATCGACGACATCCTAATTTACTCAAAGACAAAGGAAGAACATGTTGAACATCTGAGAAGGGTACTAGAATTACAGAGGAAGGAAAAAACTATACAGAAAATTTTCTATATGTGAGTTTTGGCTTGATGAGGTACACTTTTTGGGACATGTCGTGAGCAAGGATAGAATACACGTGGATCCTAGCAAGATTGATTTAGTCAAGAACTGGAGAACACCAGAGACATCGACTGAAGTCAGACAATTCCTTGGTCTGGCTGGCTACTATACAAGGTTCATCGAGAATTTCTCTAAGATTGCGTTTCCGCTTACGCAATTAACCCAGAAGGATAGGCTGTATGTCTGGGTGAAAAACAAGAAGCAACGTTTCAAATCTTGAAAGATAAGCTATGTAATGCGCCGATTTTGAGTCTTCCTGAAGGGTCTGATGACTTTATAGTGTACTACGATGCATCGGGTCAAGGATTAGGTTGTGTGCTCATGCAAAGAGGCAAGGTGATTGCATATGCCTCACGACAATTGAAAGTCCATGAGAAGAATTACACAACTCATGACTTGGAATTAGGGTAGTTGTTTTTGCATTAAAGTGCTGGAGGCATTATTTGTATGGAACCAAGTGTGTAATCTACACGGATCACAAGAGTCTACAACATATTTTCAATCAACAGGATTTGAATATGAGACAACGAAGATAGCTTGATTTACTCAGTGATTATGACTATGAAATTCGTTATCACCCGGGGAAAGCCAATGTAGTGGTCGATGCCCTAAGCCATAAAGAAAGGATTAAGCCTAGACGGGTACGTGTTATGAGTATTACAATACAAAGGAGTGTTAGAGACCAAATCATAGAAGCACGGTCAGTAGTTGTTGGCGATAAAGATCTTCTTAAGAAGGAACTACGAGTAATGGAACAACATTTAGATAGAAGAGAAGATAACGGCTTGTATTTCGTGGACAGACTATGGGTTCCTTCCACTGGTGGTTTACGAACATTGATATTGAATGAAGCTCACAATACAAGGTATTCGGTACATTCGGGCACCGACAAGATGTACTATGATTTGCGTGAGTTATATTGGTGGCCTGGCATGAAGAAAGAGGTTGCTAAGTTTGTATGTCGATGCTTGACATGTGTACAGGTGAAAACGGAACATTAAAAGCCTGCGGAATTACTCAGACAACCAGAAATTCCTGAATGGAAGTGGGAGAACATAACTATGGATTTCATTACCAAGCTACCTAGGACGAAGGAGGGTCATGATATGATTTGGGTGATCGTCGATAGACTGACAAAGTCTGCTCATTTCTTGGCCATTCGTGAAAAAGACCCCACAGAGAAATTGGTGAGGAAGTATGTAAAGGAAGTCATATCGAAACATGGCATACCAGTTTCGATTATTTCAGACAAAGATACTCGCTTTAATTCTCAGTTTTGGCGAGGGTTTCAGAAGGCCTCTAGGACTAGGATAGACATGAGTACGGCATACCATCCACAAACTAATGGCCAGAGTGAAGGTACGATTAAGACCTTAGAAAACATGTTGAGAGCCTATGTCTTAGAATTTGGTGGTAACTGGGATGACCATCTACATTTGATAGAATTCTCTTACAACAATAGTTATCACGCAAGTACTAATATGGCACCTTTCAACGCGAGTATTAAGCACGTGAACGTCCAAAGAAGTATGCTGACGTCAGACGTAGACCCTTGGATTGAATCCTTGATTGATTAAAGATTGAATCCTTGATTGATTAACACGCGTTTGGAACCGAAAATCAATAGAAACCCTTGCTAGAATTTTTTTGAAAGAAAACCTTGTGTATGTGTGTGTTTATGAACGACCAAACAAAGAAGAAAAGGCATAAGGCTTGGTCTTCTATTTATAGGGAGAGCCAAGGGAGGGGAGGTCCGTCAGACTAACGGAACGCCTGACAGTTTTAGTCCTTTTTGCTTACCGGACGAACACCGAATGTCATAGAAATGATTTGACCATATTTTATAATATATTTTTGAATTACGAACCCAACGACTAGTCACATGACCATATTTGACTCACGAAAGTATTTTATGTCTTTATTTAGGCATTTCTATTAAATAGCTATTCTTCCTGAAACATTCGCACCAAGTCTTAAAAAGTCTAAAACACTAGTATACAATAAAATGACATGTCTTAATCATACTTTAATCCATAAAAACTCACGTCTTTAGACTTATGTTTGACGGTTACTAACCTTATTCGAACGGAAAAGTACAGTCAAACAAACGCTCAGGTGACGGTTGTTAAATTCATCATCATGATAGTCTTTGTCCAGATTGATTTCAATCATATCATTCACCAGTCCCACTATCCTTGGGTCACTTTTGACCTTCTTGTATTGCTCTAGTGTGATGCCTAACAAATTGACATCATTTACATCTAGTATGCCCAATCCTTGCAGTTGAACCCTTGATACCAGCAGATTGGCTTTCTTTTGTTTCTTCCTTTCATTTATAGCATTACCAATTCTAGCTAGTCTCTTGTTGTCAGATTCAGTCACTGGAGGAAGCTGATCAGGATTTCCAGTTTCCAGCAAAGGTACATCAGTGGTCAGCTGGGCAGATTCATCAGTTGCAAGTGCCTTGCCCTTATCCATCTTCCCCCTATCACCTACATCCTCAAATTCTTCAATAATTTGCTCACCAGCATCAATACTGGCAGCGATAACCAATTCTTTCCCAACACTTAAACCTGGAGCTTCAATAACAATGCGAGGTGTATGAACAAATCTTTTCCTCTTGGCAGCATCTAGTCCTTTCCTTATGGCATCAAAATCCGTGTGACTAGATGGTAAGCGATCTAGAGGCTGCCACGACCCCATGTTTTTGCACTCCTTGAAGACTCCACAAATCATGCGAATTATCCTCCACAATTGATTGATTTCTTAGACTGAGCCAAAACATTTCCACTGCTGGTGTCTTGATTCATCTGTATAGCTTTAAGAATGTTCAATTCGTCTGGAGAGAGCCAGTTGCAATATCTTCCTTCACAACCTCCTTTTCTTTTTCCTTGCCAGCTTTGGTCGTTAGTTTATCAATGGCAATTGTATGTTCAGATACCTTGGTGGCTAATGTATCAAGACTAGCCCTCAACCGGTTGATCTCAGATGCTATTGGAGTTAGATCAACCCGGGGCGCGACAATCTTGGTGATCTCAGACATCAATTTTTCGATCAGTTGTTGTTCTCTGGCAGCCAAGGTATCTTCAATCTAACAGTTGTGCTCAGCAGGTTGGTGATGGATGTAGAGACATTAGTGTGAGTTAGGTCAAAAGCCTCCATTAATGATGTTACTAGTTGATTGGAGCTGTTGACCAACTCATTAAGCTTTCGGAACACCAAGTCCTCATTATCAGAGAACTTGTTAATCCCTAAATCGACCACTTTTACATTCGTCAAGTGTTCCTTGTGGTATTTGGAGAGGGACTTGGTGTCTTTATCAAGTGTCTTTTGAATATCTTTTACCCTCGTAATCGAGATATCGGCTTGAAAAGACACGAACTAGCTATCTAGTGGGTTCTCTAATTGTTGTAGCACTAGTTGAAAAAATTAAAGGGGTTCTAGAAGAAAGCTCAGGAAAAACAAATTGGGAACCATGCTAAGAATGCTCAGGTGTGGTTCCCGACGACGGTAGGACGTGCCTATTTCTAGGCACGAAGAGTGAGTTTAATAGTGATCTAGAGGGGAGTGGTGGTATTTCAGTGAGCATTTGTACATCTGGTGAAATTGAAACTTGTGGTTCTAGGGGTTGATAAGAAAATGAAGGGAGCTGATCATGTACAGATGCATCAGCCATTTCCTGATCAGAATGTGTCTCATCTAAATCCGAAATATTCAAGTTGAAACTCACCCACATTCATGCCTAGATCCATGAATCATAAGGGTGGTTGAACAAGTTGTTCAGGCTCCTGATGACCAGTTCCAGTTGCTTGGATGGTTTCATCAGTTGGGGGATCCATTGCCGAAGCATCTTCTCCGTGGAAAGAGTTCACTAGTGACTCAACCACAACTGCTTGATCCTCAGCTGTAGTATCATGGGCCGTAGAGTCTGGAACCTCGATCTCTGGCTGTGACTGGCCAGAAACTTCGTCAGTTTGTGCTTCAAGAGTGTTAGAAATATGGCTCTGCAAGTTAAGTGTTGATACAGACTCTAAGTTGGGCTGGGATGACCTAATATTATCTTCACCACTTCCACCTACAACAAATTCGGAAGTGGTTGCCTGCTGTTCAACCCTTTGACTGTCTTCAGTAGCTTGTAGGGAAGCAACTGGAGGGCTGGCTGGGGTACTCACGTAAATGGCAAGTTCTGACTGTCTCCTAAGGCGCTTCTTCAATGTACGGTTTGCCTTTGGAACCACCTGGACGCCTGTTGGGAGGTCTCCAGGGTGAGAAAGTGGAAGAACTGACAGGATGAAGCTGGTGGGAACAGACTGCTGCCCAGGTTCGACAACCGTCACAGTACCAACAGACGTACTGGTGGGTCACTCACTATTTTGAGGCCCGCCCAATAGTCTTTCTAACTCACCTTGGATTGGTGCATTAGTTTTAGAGAATGCCAGCCGCATTCTGTCAGGAATCTGGACCTTTCCAGGTGATGAGCTAAGAGAGTCCAAATTCCTCAGCATCTCTGGAACAGTGAAAGAAGACTGAGTGTTGTGATATGCATCACGGCCTAGAATCTGAAGAAAACACAGCGACAAATATCTGGAGAAGGGTATACATAGACCCCTGGTACACTTCAGCTTCTGTACAAAGCCTCTATACAAAATCTCAAAAAAACACTCGAAGTCCATTCCACAAATAGTAAGCCATCTCTACTTGTGTTGAGTTGATCTGGTCGAGTCCACCAGAACTTCCTCCCATGCACCCCATTTTACAAACACTCCTTGTTTCCCATGTCGAGGAGCACCTTCTCTCCAGTAGTTGAGGTGCAGAGCATCTCTCACAGTATCGGCGATTATGGTACACTCAACTGTTCCATCCTTGAGAGTGACAGAGATGGATGAATAGTCTTCAGAGAGTTGTGCAGTGTACCAGAATTCACGCAAGTAGTCATGGTACAACTTGTGTGGATTAAGAGAAAAACACACGCCAATGGGAGAATCCAGAAGAAATTGTTGGATTCTTCCAATGTGATAATCGGCGGCTTGAACCCCTTCAAACTAGCCATGGGATTATTAGGGTTCAGTTTAATTAATCTTGCCTCAGGGGCACCATGAGCACGTTTGATTTGAGGAGATGGATTATATGCAACAATGAGCAGATTTATATCTTTGCTGTGAGAAGATTTGGGAGCCATTTGATTTAAGAAAGAAAGTGAAATTAAGAATTTTGGAATTAGGGTTTTTGATTTAAGAAGCAGAGAGAAAAATGAAGTAATTATTGATGATTGGAATTGAATGAAGGAATGTGAAACGAAAGTAAATATGTTCGAAGTAAATACAGGGTATTTATATGCTGGATTGACAATCCCAAAGAATAACCAAGAATATTTTATTGTCAAAGATCAATCTTTAAGATATTTTGTTAAAAATGAGTTTGAATTTTGAACCAAAATATTTAATTCTCCGTGTCAGCATTAAATGCTACGACGACTTATATATCCACTCGCCCACTAACTATTCACAATCCCCATAAAAAATGCATCTTTTTATAATATGGTGTTCACGCGTGACAGTTGTGAGTGAGTTAAAACACACTCGAGTACCATCACGTGTCACAAAAATTGACCAAGTATTCTTACCGTTATGAAAATCTGGTTAACCTCCAGTTTTAAGACGAGACCAAACATTTATACTGGAGGAATAGTCTAGTGCCAGTTTCAACTGAGAGCTCTCCAGTTGCAATTTTAAAAACAGTTTTAGTCAGAAAAACTTATTGAGTCTTTTCCCCCTAGAATGATGACCCAGATGTCAATTAGTGCCAGGATAGTTTCACAAAGGCATTTGATAGCCTGGCGAGCAAAGATCATCTGGACCTCCTCAACTGGAGAACTTTATCAGTGTCACTAGTGCGTTCATAACAAATTCTCCAGTTTTAAGGATTTAGCATTCCCAATTCGCTGATAAGATGTATAAAAGTTTCCTCATCAAAGAGGTTTTGTAAAAACATCAGCTAACTGTTTGTCAGTGGGGATGAAATAAATTTCAATGTCTCCTTTTATAACATGATCACGGATGAAATGATACCTGATGTCAATACGTTTTGTTTTGGAGTGCATCACTGGGTTGTGAGAAATAGCAATTGCACTGGTGTTGTCACAAAATATTGAGGTCCTTGTGTATTTTTGACCATAATCTAGTAACTGGTTTTTGACCCAGAGAATCTGGGGACAACAACTGGCCGCAAAAATGTACTTTGCTTGAGCAGTAGACATAGAAACTGATGTTTGCTTCTTACTGGTCCAACTCACTAGTTTTCCTCCAAGGAAATGACAACCACCAGTTGTAGATTTTCTATCTATCATACAACCTGCATGATCTGAATCTGAATAACCCATTAAATCTAACCCTGAGCCTTTGGGATACCAAAGACCAAGGGTAGGACACCCTTTAAGGTATCTAAAGATGCGCTTAACAGGGTGTAAGTGAGTTTCTTTTGGGTTAGCCTGAAATCTGGCACATAAACATGTTGCAAACATTATATCTGGTCGACTGCCAGTTAAATACATCAGTGAACCAACCATTCCATGATATTCCTTTTGGTGCACTGGTTTGCCATTTGGGTCAGAGTCCAAGTTTAATGGAGCTGCAATTGGTGTAGTTTTCGATGGGATTGAATCATATTTGTATTTTATTAACAAATCTCTGACATACTTTTCTTTGGTTAATAAAATTACCATCTTTGGTTTATTTAACTTGAAGACCTAATAAAAATGTTAATTCTCCCATTAAACTCATTTCATACTCAGTAGACATGATTTTTGAAAACTTTTTACACATTGTATCATCAGTTGACCCAAATATAATGTCATCAACATAAATTTGTACCACTAAGATATTACCTTTTTCTTTCAAGACAAACAAGGTATTATCTATTGCACCTCTCTGAAAACCATGTTTAAGAAGATGTTTGGTTAAAGTGTCATACTAGGCTCTTGGGGCTTATTTAAGACCATACAATGCTTTGTTCAGTCTATATACCCAGTGAGGATGCTTCTCATCAATGAAGCCTGGAGTCTGCTTAACATACACTTCTTATTCCAATGTTCCATTTAGGAACGCACTTTTGACATCCATCTGGTAGACCTTGAACTGCAGATGTGCTGCATAAGCCAAGAAAATTCGTATGGCTTCGAGTCTAGGACTGGAGCAAAAGTCTCATCAAAAGCAACACCTTCTGCTTGACAATAATCCTTGGCAACCAATCTGGCTTTGTTCCTAACAACATTGCCATCTTCATCCATCTTGTTTCATTAGACCCATCTTGTACCAATGGGTTCTTTCTTCAACCCTGGTGGACAAGGAACAAGTTCCCACACATTGTTCCTCTCAAACTGGATAAGCTCTTATTGCATTACTTCTACCCAGCTTGGGTCTGCCATAGCCTTGTCAATCTTCTTCGGTTCAATCAGTGATAAGAAGGTGATGTTCAAGCATTGTTTACTTGTGGCTCTTCTAGTCTGAACTCCACTACTTGGATCTCCAATTGCTCAATTGGATTTGCTTGTGTCCATTTAGTGTATTGACTAGGTTGATGTATAACTATATCAGTGCAAGTATCCTGAGGAACCTCCACAGTTGTAGAAACTGGAAGAGGATCAGTCCAGACTTCTTCAACATCCTCATCAGAGTCAATGAGATCACGACTTGCACCGTTGAATTCTTCAGTTGAAGGCATTTATTGAACAACTGGAGAACTTTGAGTCTAAACTGGTTCCGATACTAGAGTGGCACGAACATCAGATCCAATCACCAGTTTTTGTGGTACATTAAAACTGATGGAAGGATAAAATGAAGTGTCACTAGTTGTCTTCTTAGCTGGTTCCAAATCTTTGTGACTGGAAACATCTCTTGGTGTAGTAACTGATTGATGAACTGGATCACATACACCAAAATCAACTAGAACAACTGGAGAAATATCAAGATTTGGCCTTCTGTTGATTGCATCACTTGATTAATCAAATGTGACATGAATTGATTCATGAACCTTTTGGAGTCTATAATTATAAACTCTAAAGGCTTTGCGAATATCTGAATAGTCCACAAATACTCCTTCATCAGCTTTAGCATCAAACTTTCCAAGCTGACTGGAATCGTTTAAAATGTAAACTGGACAGCCAAATACATGGAAATAACCAATATTTGGCTTACGGTTTCCAAGCACTTCATAAGCAGTCTTCTTGTGTCTTTTGATGTAGACAGGCCTGTTTTGGGTATGACAAGCTGTTGCCACTACTTCAGCCCAAAAACTGGTGGGTAGACCAGATTCAGATAGCATACTTATTGCGGCTTCTATTAAAGTACGATTCTTCCTTTCAACAACACCATTTTGCTCTGCAGAGTTTGCTGAAGAAAAGTTTTGAGAAATGCAGTTCAAGTACTTTATTCTGAAATTCTGTACCATTATCACTTCTTAACTGACACACTTTGTGAGTATACTTGAGTTCAATTCTTTTGATGAGTGAGATGATTTCAGCAGCTGCATCACCTTTGGATCTGAGGAATATCATCCAACAGTGTCTGGTGAATTCATCAACCACAACTAGAGTATAATGTTTTCCAACTCTAGTTTGAACATTCACTAGACCAAACAAATCAATATGAAGCATGTGAAGAGGTTCAGTGATACTGAAGTTTTGCCTGGTTTTAAAACTGACCCTATAAGAGCCAACTGGACACTCTGCAAGTCATTCAACTAGGTTTCACATTGTTTAATTCAGTTAAAATTGTTTTCAGATATCTTTCACTATCAGTTCTAACAGTTTCAACAAACAGTAAATCACCATTGAGTGATTCAGCAACATCCAGTTTCAGTTCTGGGTCATCCTACTTATCATAATCACATACCTTCTTCAAAATGATGTCCACCCATCTTCCTGCAATGACATCATCTTTCACCAGATGTTGTTGTTGATCTTCCAGTGCCATAAAACACATATCTGTGACAACCGTCACCTGAGCGTTCGTTTGACTATACTTTTCTGTTTGTAGAAGGTCATTAACTATGAATTTAAGTCTTTAGACGTATGGCTATATGGATTAGAGTATGAATAAGATAAGACATGTTTATTGAGTACTAGTGCCTTTAACTTTTTAAGACTTGGAGCAAATGATTGAGGAAAACTAGTTGCCTCATAGAAATGGCAAATAAAGTTAAAATGAACTTTCAAAACATTCGGCGAATCAACGGATAGCATTTACCTTTGCCGTATATGGCGTCGTTTTAATTAATTAAACGAATCGACAACAGAAAAACGTATTGATTTTGTTTTGGTCATAAATTTCAAACCGTAACTCCGTTTTTGACGATTCAAGCGGCCACGTTTTCGTAAAAGAGTCTAGTTTGTAGATATGGGTCGAGCTCGACCTGGTTGAGGTCGAGCTTGACCTGCCTAGGTAGAGCTAGACCAGCCTAGGTCGAGCTAGAATTGGCCGGGTTTGGATTCATACGCGATTTGAGCAAAACGAACGATTTTGCCATTGGCGGAAACATGAGGTGTCATGAAAAGTACAGCACGACATGGAATTACATAGATACTGCTAAATGAAATAGAATATAATAAATATATTCCTAAATACATGAGTTCAAAGTCATAACAGTGCTAAAATAGCTTATTACAACCAAGTCCATAAAGAAATATTCCAAGGCATGTAGCCTTAAAGTCTGAAAATAAATAGAGTACCTGAAAAGTATACTAAAACGTGTCAACAAAAAGGTTGGTGAGTTCGTAGGTTTTAGTCAAAAAGTCTTAGTCAAAGAAATAAGTCTTTTGTCGATTCATTAAAGTCTAAACAAGTATTAGTTCAACACATAATGAGCAGAGTTACGCCATAATATGTCCAAAGTCTCATGCCTCATGTCTCATGTCTCAAAGTCTCGATGTCTCAAAGACTCAATGTCTCGAAGACTCAATGTCTCGAAGACTCAATGTCTCAAAGTCTCAATGTCTCAAAGTCCGGCCTTACGGTACCTGCCTTAGTCCAAGTCTCAAGTCTCATGTCCAAGTCTCAAACTCATACAATAAGCACGTCCAAACCATAAATCACAACAATAAACACATAAATCACACACATATAAACAAAATCAAGCACCTCAAATGGCACAAGTAACTCTATACGCACAGGCTCCATATTAAACATAAACAGGAATCGACAAAACCATTTGAAAAATAAGTATACTTTCCACCCAAAAGCACGTAAAAAGAGGGGCTACGAAACTCATCTGAAAAGTGTTATGAAAGTATAACGGACGAGCACGACAAGCACAATCAAAGTCCACGACAATCAACACCTACCAATAATACATGACAAGTCACAATGAAAGTCTTTGGTCTTAAGTCTTAGCCTATTAGAAATGCCTTTAGGTGCACATGTCTTTATTTAACTTCTAAAACGACGTTTGACAAAATTCGAATAAACCGAACAAGAGTCTGGATTTGACAACAAAGTCCTTTATTAAGTTCAAACACATTATTATATCAATACAACCTCATTTGAAATCATTTTATAGTTCAAAATAAGTTTTACTCGAATTTACTGAAAACTAGACAAAACCGGAGATTTTAACCGAAAAGCTTACGAAACCGAAATGAGTTGAGGTTGAGCTCAACCTAATGGTTGAACTCGACCAACTAAAGCCCAAATATGTTATTTTAAAATCTTTTATTCATGTGTTAGTCAATTGGACCAAAACTACACCTTTTGAGAAAACTAGTCAAATTTAAGAACCGAATAAGCACGTATGGACACGATAGGCTAATGAAATCGACTATATGAGTAGGGAAGTGGTTGAACTCGACCATGGAAGGTCTAGTTCAATCTGGAAAGAGGTCAAAATGAGTTTATTCCAAGTCTTAAAGGTCCGAGAGTTAAAACAAGTCATTTCGGGTCAAACTAGGAACCTTACGAGCCGTTTAAGGGACAAAAGTCAATAGAGGGTCAACCTAGACCACCAGAGGTCGAGCTAGACCAGGTAGAGGTCGAGCTTGACCTGCCTAGGTCGAGCTAGACCAGCCTAGGTCGAGCTAGAATTGGCCGGGTTCGGATTCATACGCGATTTGAGCAAAACGAACGATTTTGACGCGATTTTGTTAAAATAACGAGATCTAAGGCAAACCAATTCATGCTCGACCTAAGCTGGTCTAGCTCGACCTATGCAGGTCAAGCTCGACCTCTACCTGGTCTAGCTCAACCTCTGGTGGTCTAGGTTGACCCTCTGTTGACTTTTGTCGCTTAAACGGCTCGTAAGGTTCCTAGTTTGACCCGAAATGACTTGTTTTAACTCTCGGAACTTTAAGACTTGGAATAAACTCATTTTGACCTCTGTCCAGATTGAAATAGACCTGCCATGGTCGAGTTCAACCACTTCCCTACTCATATAGTCGATTTCATTAGCCTATCGTGTCCATACGCGTTTATTCGGTTCTTAAATTTGACTAGTTTTCTCAAAAGGTGTAGTTCTGGTCCAATTGGCTAACACATGAATAAAAGATTTTAAAATTACATATTTGGGCTTTAGTTGGTCGAGTTCAACCATTAGGTTGAGCTCAAATGAGGTTAAAATCTCGTTTCGGTTTCGTAAGTTTTTCGGTTAAAATCTCCGGTTTTGTCTAGTTTTCAGTAAATTCGAGTAAAACTTATTTTGAACTATAAAATGATTTCAAATGAGGTTGTATTGATATAATAATGTGTTTGAACTTAATAAAGGACTTTGTGTCAAATCCAGACTCTTGTTCGGTTTATTCGAATTTTGTCAAACGTCGTTTTAGAAGTTAAATAAAGACATGTGCACTTAAAGGCATTTCTAATAGGCTAAGACTTAAGACCAAAGACTTTCATTGTGACTTGTCATGTATTATTGGTAGGTGTTGATTGTCGTGGACTTTGATTGTGCTTGTCGTGCTCGTCCATTATACTTTCATAACACTTTTCAGGTGAGTTTCGTAGCCCCTCTTTTTACGTGATTTTGGGTGGAAAGTATACTTATTTTTCAAACGGTTTTGTTGATTCCTGTTTATGTTCAATATAGAGCCTGTGCATATAGAGTTACTTGTGTCATTTGACGTGCTTGATTTTGTTTATATGTGTGTGATTTATGTGTTTATTGTTGTGATTTATGGTTTGGACGTGCTTATTGTATGAGTTTGAGGCTTGGACATGAGACTTGAGACTTGGACTAAGGCAGGTACCGTAAGGCCGGACTTTGAGACATTGAGACTTTGAGACATTGAGTCATCGAGACATTGAGTCTTCGAGACATTGAGTCTTTGAGACATCGAGACTTTGAGACATGAGACATGAGGCATGAGACTTGAGACTTTGGACATATTATGGCGTAACTCTGCTCATTATGTGTTGAACTAATACTTGTTTAGACTTTAATGAATCGACAAAAGACTTATTTCTTTTACTAAGACTTTTTGACTAAAACCTACGAACTCACCAACCTTTGTGTTGACACGTTTTAGTGTACTTTTCAGGTACTCAGGCTAATCAGGGATAAAGACTGCTATGCTAGGCTTGGACTTCGGAGATTAGTGCTCCTCTATTGATTTTCAGACTTTAAGGCTACATGTCTTGGAATATTTCTTTATCGACTTGGTTGTAATAAGCTATTTTAGCACTGTTATGACTTTGAACTCATGTATTTAGGAATATATTTATTATATTCTATTTCATTTAGTAGTATCTATGTAATTCCATGTCGTGCTGTACTTTTCATGACACCTCATGTTTCTGCCAACGGTGGGGTGTTACAGAATGGTATCAGAGCCGTGGTTGTAGAGAATTAGGTGGAAAAGCCTAGACTATAACCTAAGAACCCCGTATAGCATTTACGATAGGAATCATAGATGCATTCTAGACGTGCCAACGTCACTTATATTTTGAGTTCATGGTCTATTTCGACTTATTATCTCTGTGCTTAGTTTGACTATGGCTGTCATTTGGTGACTGTGTACTTATAGTGACTGTGTGCTTTCAGTGTTATTGTGATTATTTATGTGTATTAGTGCAAGATGAAGTGATGGCACTAACTAGTATCGCATAGCGATAATCATAGAAAAGCCTGATCAACTGTTCTATGATTACCGCCATGCCTTGCGACAGTTATTGACATCAGTGATTGCACTTGTAGTGAGAGTGTGGTAGCTACCCTGGTCTGCTTAATGGGTGTTGGTTAGGTGGAGGGTTAGCCGCTGGTACACCCTGTATACATACCGAGCCAATAACTAGAGAGCATACCAGTACCGCGATCCGACCTTGCATTAGATGTACTAGGGGTGTGGAGGGTTAGCCGCTGGTACACCCTGTATACATACACCACTAGTGCAACGGATGTAGGTGTTAGATTCGGACCACATTTTAACTGCGATTTAGGGTTATATATTATTAGTATATATATGTATTGCATTGGCATGAATTGTATGAATAGTTTAGGTTTTAGATAGCATTCCTTAGACTATAAGACGAGAGAGCTTACTGAGTGTAACATGTGACATAGGCATTGACATTTTCGAGTGTTTCTTCACGAATAACGTTCCAAAGATATACTAACGTGTGCGGAATAACGGTGAGATGAGAGGCTACTGCAAACGGAGACGATTGCCGCAATTACTCAAGTCATCAATGTTGTCCTGACACGAAATGCGACAAATGAAGGGACGACTTATAATGAAGCTGAGGATGCACAGTATGAGGAAGCAGTGAATGAAGAGACTAATGAATACTATGAAGATGCTGATGAGAGAATTCGTATAGGAAATGTACTAAGAGAGACTAGAAGTGGTGTCAGATGTTTTACTTACAAAATCGTCAAGGAATGTGGCATGCAAGATTATGTGGCAGAGGTGGAGCAGGCATATTTATTCAATGATTAGATAGACGGAAGTTGTGATTGACATTAGTGAGTGTACACCTGGTCAAAGGTTCAGTTATAGGGCAATTTCTTTACCTTGGATGCGTTGTCTTAGTGGAATGGTCAATGTTGAGCCAGAAGCAGAGTAGTAGCCAAAGCGATGTCTTGGTTAAATTTTAAGGAGTTGCTAATGAGAAAGTTCTATACGACAAGTGAACTGATAAGCTTTATCAAGAACTTTTGGAGTATAAGATGATTGGTGCTGATCATGTTCGTTACGCTACATGTTTGAATGAGTTGTCAAGGATGGTTTCACGATTGGTTAATCCGAGAGCAAAGGCATCGAGAAGTATCTTTGTTGATCCCTTGGGTTAGGTTGATTATGGTTCTTGTTCATCAGCTTACTCTGGAAGAGGCTATATTGAGATACTAGGCTATGACTGATGAGTTGATTTAGTGTGGGACTCTTACTGTTGTTAGGACAAAGATAAAAGAAAGTAGTGGGGAAAGTAGTAGTAAGAAAGTTTGGCGATCTGATGGGAAGAGACAGAACAGGGGCAACGTATTCGCAGTGACTGACGTTGGCAAGAAGGAATATGTAGGTCCTCACCCTTAGTGTACAAAGTGTAATCTTTATACATACGGAGAATCAAATTGCATGACATCTTTCAACTGCCACAAGACTAGGTATTTTTCAAGTTACGGTAGGGAATTAAGAATTCAGAGGGCACCGTTCAATGGGTTATCATTGAATCAGAGGAGACTACCCTAAACACATGTCCTCAGAGGCAATCAAGTTCTAGCTGCTAGAGGTCATGCGTATGTACTAAATGCAACAGAGACTCTTAATGATTTGATGGTTCTACTGGGACTTTCTTCTAAATGATCTTTATGCTACTGTTCTTTGACTCGAGAGCTGACTATAGCTTTGCCGCGACTAGTTTTGTTTCCTTATTGAATACTAGACCGAGTCTTATGTGTGTGTGTGTATATATATATTTGACGTACAAATGGATACCTGAGAGCTAGACAGACGAGACCGGGTCATTCATTCGTGCACATTAGTTCTTAATGACTATGCTTTCTTTATTGACTTAGTACCTTTTCAAAAGGGGAGTTTTGACGTTATTGTTGATATGGACTGGATGTCATTGGTCGATGCGACGATACTATGTACTGCAAAAATTAATATAATTCCCTTTTTAACTTTTGATTCAGAAGATTAAGTTCCAAAAGGCATAACTTTTACCATTTCTTTATCTTTATCAAGCTCTATGAGATATCAACGCTAAGGTTTTTCTTTATAACCCACTTTCTTATTCCTACCTAATGGCGAGATACTAGAAGTTCAGTGTGAGTGGTTTGAGCCTTTTGAGAGGGCATGTCATGAGTGCGTCTGTTAAAGAGGTTAACTTGACTGACGTCCCCATCGTTCGTGATTATCAGGATGTTTTCCATGATGATCTACCCGGCTTACCTCCATCTCGACAATTTGATTCTTGTATTAGCCTTGTTCCTAACACAGTTCCTGTAGCAAAAATCCCCTTATAGACTACCAATGACTGAATTACAAGAGTTGGCCGTGCAACTAAAAGAACTTAAAGACAAGGGATTTATTAGACCCAGTCAGTCACCATGGAGAGAACGTGTTTTATTCTTCAAAGAGAAGGATGGTTCATTTTGTATGTGTATCGACTGTCGTGAGCTGAATATATTAACAATGAAGAATCGGTATCCCCTTCCTAGGATTGATGATCTATTCAACCAACTTCAAAGTGCAAAGTGTTTCTCAAAGATTGACTTACGTTCAGGGTATCACCAATTACGTGTACATGAGGACGACATACCAAAAACCGCTTTTAGGACAAGATACGGACAATTCGAATTTACAGTGATGCCCTTTGGATTAGTTATCGCTTTGGCAGTGTGCATAGACTTGAAGAATAAAGTGTGCTGACTGTATTTGGACAAGTTCCTTATCGTGTTTATTGACGAAATTTTGAACTACTCAAAGACAAAAGAGGAACATACTGAATACTTGAGAAATGTACTGGAATTGTTGAGGAAAGAAAAACTGTATGGAAAGTTCTCTAAATGTGAATTCTAGCTGAATGAGGTACGCTTTTTGAGACATGTTGTGAGCAATGAGGGAATACATATAGATCCTAGCAAGGTTAATTTAGTTAAGAATTAGAGAACACCTGAGACGCCGACTGAGGTTTGACAGTTCCTTGGTCTGGCGGGCTATTATAGAAGTTCATTGAAAAATTTTCTAAGATTACGCTACCGCTAACGCAATTGACACAGAAAGACAGACCATATGTTTGGGGCGAGAAACAAGAAATTGCGTTCAGATTTTGAAGGATAGGTCGTGTAGTGTATCGATTTTGAGTCTACCAGAAGGGTCAGATGATTTTGTAGTGTACTATGATGCATCATGTCAAGGATTAGGTTGTGTACTCGTGCAAAAGAGCAAAGTGATCATGTACGTTTAACAACAATTAAAGGTCCATGAGAAGAATTACACAACTCATGATTTGGAGTTAGGAGCGGTAGTCTTTACACTACAGTGTTGGATGCATTATTTGTATGGGACCAAGTGTGTAATTTATAATGAACACAAAAGGGTGCAACATATCTTTAGGAAACAAGATCTGAATATGAGACAAATAAAGGAGATGACTTGAGTTACTTAGTGATTACAATTGTGACATTCGTGATCACCCGAGAAAAGCTAATGTAGTGGTTGACGTTCTGAGCCGTAAGGAAAGGGTTAAGCCTAGACGAGTACATGTTACGAGTATGCAGAGGAGTGCTAGAGATCAGATCATAGAAGCACAGTCAGTGGTTGTTAATGATGAAGAACTTCTTAAGAAGGAATTACGAGGTATAAGTTGGAAAAAAGAGACGATGGCGGTTTGTGTTTTGTGGACAAACTATGGGTTCCCTTCACTGGCGAAATGCGGTCATTAATGAAGCATATAATTCAATGTATTCGGTACATTCGGATACTTACAAGATGTACCATGACATACGTGAGTTGTATTCTTGGACTGGCATGAGAAAGGATGTTGTTGTGTTTGTAAGGCAATGCTTGACGTATTTACGAGTGAAAGCGGAACACCGGAAGCCTGTTGGGTTACTCGGACAACCAGAGATTCCTGAATGGAAGTGGAAGTGTGTGACTATGAATTTTATTACCAAATTTGCCAGGACGAAGGAAGGTCAGGATATGATTTGGGTGATTGTCGATAGATTGACAAAGTCTGTTCATTTCTTGGTCATTCGTGAAAAAGTCTCCACAGAGGAATTGGTGAAGAAGTATGTAATGGAAATCATGTCGAAGCATGGTATACCAGTTCCGATCATTTCAGACATGATACTCGTTTCAGAGGTCTTTCGGAATTAGGATAGACATGAGTACGGCGTACCATCCTCAGACCGATGGTCAAAGCGAGTGTACGATTAAGACTTTAGAAGACATGTCGAGAGCGTGTGTGTTATGCCTTGGTGGTAACTGGGATGATCACCTACATTTGATAGAATTCTCTTACAACAATAGTTATCACACAAGTATTAAGATAGCTCTTTTCGAGGCATTGTATAGACGGAAGAGTAGATCACCTGTTGCGTGGTCTGACTTTGGCGATATCCAATTGGTTGGGCCTGAGCTTATTGAAGATACTGCCGAGAAAATAATTCAGATTAAAGAGCGACTCAGAGTAGCACGAGAACGACAAAAGAAGTATGTTGACGTCAGGCGTAGACTTTTAGAATTCAGTGTCGGAGACCGTGTACTTCTTAAGGTTTCCCCTTAGATTTGTTGTGAGCGGAAAGCTCGGATCAAGGTACACTGGACCATTTGAGGTACTGAAAAGAGTTAGTAAGGTGGATTATCGATTGAGACATTCGGGAGAGCTTGAGGGAGTTCACTATATAGTTCAATTGTCGCATCTTCGAAAATGTCTAGCCGAAGAGGAACGTCATGTGCCTATGGACGAAATCCAAATTGACGATAAGTTGAATTTCGTTGAAGAGCCTTTGGAGATTACAGATCATAAGGTGCGGAAATTCAAGAAAACCATGTATACCCTTGTTAAGGTTTGTTGGAATTTAAAGCGTGGGACTGAATATACTTGGAAACGATAAGACTATTTTAAGATCATTTCATGGCAAAATACCCCCAGTTGTTTAATTGGATGGGTGCGAGTTGAATTTCGGGACGAAATTCTTTTAACGGGGTAATGCTGTGACAACCGTCACCTGAGCGTTCGTTTGACTATACTTTTTCGTTTGTAGAAGGTCATTAACTATCAATTTAAGTCTTTAGACGTATGGCTATATAGATTAGAGTATGAATAAGACAAGACATGTTTATTGAGTACTAGTGCCTTTAACTTTTTAAGACTTGGAGCAAATGATTGAGGAAAACTAGTTGCCTCATAGAAAGCCAAATAAAGTTAAAATGAACTTTCAAAACATTAAGCGAATCAATGGATAGCATTTACCTTTGCCGCATATGGCGTCGTTTTAATTAATTAAACGAATCGACAACAGAAAAACATATTGATTTTGTTTTGGTCATAACTTTCAAACCGTAACTCCGTTTTTGACGATTCAAGCGGACACGTTTTCGTAAAAGAGTCTAGTTTATAGATATGGGTCGAGCTAGACCTGGTTGAGTTCGACTATGGTTGAATTCAACCATATACATGCCTATATAAACTTGATCTTTCATTCCATCAAAAGGGTTTACACACATAAGATTTCTCTCTAAGGTTTTCTTTGAAAAACACCATTTCTTTACAAAAAATTCAGATTTCATAGACAAGAAGAGAAAAGAGTTTGTCTTTCAAATCCTCTCTTAAATCATTCTCTCGATTTCGGTTCCAAACGCTTTCAATCAATCAAGGCTTCGATCTTTTATCTAGAAACAAGTGAATATTATCATTCTCTTCATCAAAAACTTGTGTAAGTCCTGTTCTTAATCTCTCCAATTCGTTTTTATATGTATATATATGTTTACTCTTTCGGTTCTTAACAAAAGCTAAGCGAATCACGTCTTTGATTGTTGATTGTGCAATTTCGGTTACATTTGTGCGTAAGAAATGAATTGAACCTTGATTAAGGCTTTGATTTGATACATTATGCCCTCATGTAATTTGGATTTTGTGCAACTACAAGAATTGAAGATATCATTTACTTGGCTAAAAGACTCTAAAATTAGTCGATTCCGTATCAAAGATTAAGGCTGTGCAATTGTTGATCACATGATGTATGAAATCGGTCGAACTTCACCCTTTTTGTACTGATTTGTGACACTTTTGTGCAATCAAGACTCATGGGTATGAATTGGCTAGCCTTAGATCTCGTTATTTTAACAAAATCGCATCAAAATCGTTCGTTTTGCTCAAATCGCGTATGAATCCGAACCCGGCCAATTCTAGCTCGACCTAGGCTGGTCTAGCTCGACCTAGGCAGGTCAAGCTCGACCTCTACCTGGTCTAGCTCGACCTCTGGTGGTCTAGGTTGACCCTCTGTTGACTTTTGTCGCTTAAACGACTCGTAAGGTTCCTAGTTTGCCCCGAAATGACTTGTTTTAACTCTCGGACCTTTAAGACTTGGAATGAACTCATGTATTTAGGAATATATTTATTATATTCTATTTCATTTAGCATTATCTATGTAATTCCATGTCGTGCTATACTTTTCATGACACCTCATGTTTCCGCCAACGGTGGGGTGTTACAATGTCCCTAATCTCTTCCTCATCATCAGATGAATCATCAGAGAGTTCCCACTTCCCTTCAGTGCTTGCCATCATGCATTTGTTCTTTTCTTTTTCTTTTTCAAGAGACAAGAGGACAATTTGTGCCTTAAGCTTCTTATATTTATCATCAGGCACATTATAATTTAGGCTAAGGGGACTAGATTGATTGTTCATTTGACTAGATCTGCATTCCTTCATAAAGTGACATTTCTTACCACACTTATAGCATGTTAGATTGGCCTTGTCTAGAGAGTTGGAGCTGGAAGCATTGTTGGAACCATTAAATTTATTAGATTTATGCTTAAACCTATTAAAAATCTTGGCAATCATGCCTACCAGATCATCATCGTCAGTTTCATCACAACCAACACTGATCTCAGTAGTCAAACCAGAGTTCAGCAAATTGCTTAACATCTCCTTCATAGAGTGTAACTGGTAACCTTGGAACTTTGGGCATGGTTTATGGCATCTTGTTTAGCCACAAGTCTTGCAGCATTGTTATCCTCAATGAATCTAAAAGCTCCATAGAGGGATGTAATAGTGTGATTGTGCAGGGTTTTACCTTGTCTTAAGACAAGAATCATATTTTCCCATTTAGATGGAAAAATATCACAAAATTTCTCAAGAAGGATGTCCTTGTCTTTCTCAATACCCAAACCTCTTAACTGATTGATAAGGCTAGTAAATCTGGTGTATGTACCAGTTAGACTCTCATTAGGTAGAGCAAAGAAGAATTCATACTTCTTGTTTAAAGCAACTTTCCTAGTGACAATGGTATCATCACCTCCTTCAAACTGAATGACCAATTCATCCCACAATGCCTTGGCACTGGGAAACAAAACAAATGTTGGAATTAAGTTTTCAGGGACAGCAACAAGGATCATGTTTATCAGTCTGGTATCCAAGTCTACCAGTCTACGATCCTCATCTGACCAGTGGTCTTCTGGTTTTTCTCTAGATCTTCTTCTTCCAGTTGGATCAAGAAGAGGACTTACCCCAAGAGACATGGGTATATATGGTCCATCCTTAAGGATTTTTAACATATACCTCTCTTTCTGTTAGAAATAATATTTCTAGTAGTTGATTTGTATTTCATAATACTTTATACTTATTTGTAATTTTCATAAGTATAGAAGGGGGTCAAGTGTAAATTGTATAGAAGTATATAAAGCTCCCTCCATAGCTTAATATTGTAACCTTAACACATTTCATGCAATCCAATCTTTCAACATACACACTTTCTCTCTCGGTATTTATACACACTTACACACACATGAGCTTTATTAACACACACTAAAACACGTACTTAAGCTCAGTTATCATCATTACATTTGGTATCAGAGCAAAATCAGTCAATCTGAACGACCCAAAATCAAAATTGAAGCTGAATTTGTTCTTAGTTTTGATGTTTTTCAGCTGTTCATACATATATCAGTTTGCCGAAGTTACTGTGGAATAAATTACTGTTAGAAATTCAAAAATAGTGATAAATTGTAATTTAAATTAGAGGACTTACTTGTAACTTAGGTCATAGTTGAATGATTAACTAAGGTTGAGGGGCTAATTGTGATAATTAGCATATTTGTGTATTTAGGTATAAATACCCTCATACCTTAGATAATCATAACCTTTTCCCATTCCATTTTACACATTGAATCAAATCAGACTTTCAACACACACACTTTCTTTCTCAACTCACACACTTACACCAAGAACACACACACTACACAAATCTACCATTGTTAAGCTCGAATTCAGGCGAGAAATCAAGTTATCACATGTGGTATCAGAGCAAACATCATTCTGATATGGATCCATAACTGAATTCGATCTCAAATTCATCAAATATCAAATTCGAAAACCGTTTTTCTATCCGTCCACTGTTTCATCATTTTTCACCACTCAAATCACATAAAATCATAAACTTTTGTTCACCAATAAATTACTGATAGTCTAAAACATAATCCTGTCAAGTTTCAAGTTCCAATTCAATCTATAACTCGAGATTGAATATTTTAGTTTTTGGCGCTAAAATTTGGGATTTGATTCTGTTGTGTTTTTTTCTGAATTTTGTTTAAGGATTTGTTGCGAAGGTGAATACAAACATTTTGCAATTTATTTCAAGTTCTAACTCCAAGTAATTCAGAAGATATTGAAGTTTTAAGAAGTCATTAATGGAGTTTATGAAAATGACTTGTTTCCTGATGAAGAAGATGACCACAAGACGATCCTCACTAGGATGATCTTCCCAGGATCGTCTTAGTGCTTGATACTTCGTTTTTTATATTCTGTGATTTGTGGCTTGTAGGACGATCCTCACAAGATCGTTCTAGCAAGTATTGTTGTGTTGAGAAGTGTTGGTTGTGGCTAACTAATCCTTACGGACTGGTTTGGTCAATTCAAAGTATTTTTACTTTGAAAATATTAAGGCAGAAAGCTAAAACGATCTTGCCAAGATCGTCTCAGCTCCGTGATACTAGGACGATCTTCATCAAGATCGTGTCAGTATTTTCTCTGAAAGTTAGTGTGTTTGGTTGATCTTTCGAAGTTGTTGTGATTGAGAATCACACACTTCTTATGTAACTGATCTTCTAGATTGGTTTTGCTCAATTTTTTAAGTACTCTAACACGATCTTCATCCAAGACCGTCTCATTTCCAAAGTTCAACACGATCTTTCTCCAAGATCGTTTCATTTACAAAACAATTTTCTTTAATTCATTTCATTTTCATTTCATACTTAACCAAATTCCACTCAAATTCTCCAAGACGATTAACTTCAAAATCGTCTTACTTCTTTCATACTAGGACGATCCTCCAGAACGATCTTGCCTAGAACGATCATCTTGCAAGATCGTTTCATTTCCTGATTTTTCCAACTCTTATTTCATTTCAAGTTTCAAAATCAAATCTCTTTCAAATGGCTTCTCGTGAAGCATTGGCATTGGGTTCAGATACAAGACCTCTAGTTCTCTACTGTGGTTCCTATGGACTATGGAAGAAAAAATTTATGGATTATGTGGAATGTCAACCAAATGGTTATCTTCTTAAAGATTCCATTCATAATGGACTTGCAATTCATCGCCATCCCACTACTGGTGCAATACTGACTCTTCATCTTTTCAATGCTGAACAAAAAGATAGAACAGCTACAGATAACAGAGCTAGATCATGCTTATACAAAGCTCTACCAGATGAAATCTATGGCTCTGTTGATTCTTATGATATAGCCAAAGAAATATGGGATGAGGTAGCAAGACAAATGGAAGGATCTGACGTGACTTCAACAATAAGATTGACAAATGTGTTGACTGAGTTTGACAACTTCATCAAATTGCCAAATGAATCTCTAGAGGCTGTCTACTGTAGGTTCTGCAATGTCATAAATGAACTTAGGGAGAACAACGTGAAGAAATCAGAAATTGATTTAAACATCAAATTCATCAAAGCTCTTGGTCCAGAATGGGAAGATTTTGGAACACAGATTAAGCAACATCAAAATCTGACCAAGTTCACCATCCATAATCTTCATGAATCCTTCAAACTCAATGAACATCAAGTTCTAAACAAAGCTTCATCAAGCAAAATGCCAAAAGTTGTATCTTCTGATCCTTTGGCATTAATTCTTAAAAAGCAGGTTTCTGAAGCTCTTAAAAGGCAAATGGTAATTGTTTCTTCATCTGATGAGGAGGGAGATGATATGATAGCTACAAGAGATGGTGTCTCAGATGAACTATATCAATCTCTTGCCGCGATAACTAAGCATTTCAAGAAGAAATTCTACAAAGCGAGGCAAGACTTCAATTACCTACCGAATCTACAATCGCCGAACAAATACAATTCAAGAAACAATGAATGTTTGGTTTGATGAGATGTCAGGAATGATCTTTGAACAAGAAAGTTTGCTACCAACAAGTAATGATCCAAGTGCTTCAAGTACTTCTAAAAGGACTTCTACTTTAGCATCTAGATTCAAGAAGTTTCCAACTCCAACAAGCAATGAATTAGATATTCTTTTTGAAGAATTCTACAATTCCAAACCGATTCATGATGAACATCCTCGAGTCATCGTTGAACCAATTTAGACAAATAATCCAATTACTGACAACAATCATGAATCATCATCAAGTTCTTCTGAGCAAGGTGCTACATCTTCTAGTAGTAGTTCTTCATCCTCTTCTAATGATTCTTCTTCACCACCCTCTCCTAATAATTCTTCTCAAGTGAATGTTCAAGAACAACCTACCCAATTTACTCAGACAACAAATCCGATGAACACTCCAAATGTGTATGTGCCACTTGACTTCGATCATCCATCCTATGAGGAAGCAGTTCTACCAAGCTATGATTCCATCTCTCAACTAAACTAAGTTTTAAATGATGATGATGTTGATATTCATCAACAAGATTCTCTTCCTTATGATCGCAAATGGTCATGTATGCTGAAAGATCATCCTATTGATCAAATTATTGGAGATCCACAAGCTGGTGTAACTACTCGTACTTCAGTAAACGAGTGTCTTGTTGCACTTTCTCTCAACAACATTGAATCCAAAACTGTCTCTGAAGCTCTTCGTGATCCAGAGTGGGTTAAGGCAATGCAAGAAGAACTCGCACAGTTTGAAAGACCGAAAGTATGCAGATTAGTTCCAAATCCAAGAAAAGCTGAGCCGATCGGAACAAGGTGGATATTCAAAAACAAAAAGGATGAGAATGGAGTGGTAGTAAGGAACAAAGCTCAACTTGTTGCAAAGGGTTATTGCCAACAACCTGGTGTTGACTTCGATGAAACTTTTGCTCCAGTTGTAAGAATGGTGGCAATTCGGATTTTCTTAGCTTATGCCGCATTCCGAAACTTCACTGTGTTTCAAATGGATGTAAAGACAACTTTCTTGAATGGTGACCTCAAAGAAGAAGTTTACGTTGAACAACCAGAAGGTTTTGTTAATCCAAAAAGGCCAAACTATGTCTACAGGTTAGACAAGGCTCTCTACGATCTTAAGCAAGCACCCCGTGCATGGTATGATTCCTTAACTACTTTCTTATTAAGAGGTGACTTTACGAAAGGCACAATTGACCCTACCCTGTTCATTCGTAAACATGGTAAGCATGTTCTTCTTGTCCAAATATATGTTGATGACATTATCTTTGGGTCAACCACACAAACATTTTGCCGAAACATTTCATCTTTTATGGTTAATCATTTTGAAATGAGTATGATTGGGGAAATGAACTACTTTTTGGGTCTTCAAATCAAACAATTACCAAATGGTATTTTTATATCACAAGGTAAATACATAAATTATATGTTGAAAAAGTTTGATATGACTTCATGTTCTTCAATTTCTACCCCAATGGCTGCTCGAACAAACATCAATGTTGATAAAAATGGGAAACCATTTGACCAAAAGAGATATCGAAGTATGATTGGTTCATTGTTGTATCTCACAGCATCCCGCCCAGATATAATGTTTGCAACATGTATGTGTGCTAGGTATCAAGCTGCTCCAACTGATTTACATTTTCAAACTGTGAAACGAATATTTCGTTATCTGAAGGGTACACCCAATCTAGGTCTCTGGTATCCAAGGGATACTGGATTCAATCTAACTGCTTATTCAGATGCAGATCATGCAGGTTGTAAGCTTGATCGCAAGAGCACTTCTGGTACTTTACAATTTTTAGGTGATAAAATTGTGAGTTGGTGTTCCAAGAAACAGAATTGTGTGTCACTATCAACGGCTGAAGCTAAATATGTGGTTGCGGCTAGTTGTTGTGCTCAAGTGTTATGGATGAAGACGCAACTAAATGATTATGGTCTGAAATATGATCATATCCCTATCTATTGTGATTCTCAGAGTGCCATTGCTATTGATGTGAGATATCATTTTCTCAAAGATCATATTGAGAAAGGTGACATCGAGCTCTACTTTATGGGAACTGACTATCAACTTGCAGATTTGTTCACAAAACCATTGGACGAAAAGAGATTTAACTTTCTTAATTCTAAGCTTGGCATGTTAAATCTTGAACCTTAAATTATTTTGTTCTTGATATACTCTAGAAAAACAAAATACAAAATTTGAAAAGATAAAAATAAATACAAAAATAGAAAATCTTGAAAACAAACAAAAAGTTTTTTTTCTCAAAATGGCTTGCATATACTCTGTATGCAACCCGTTTTTATTGTTTTATTTATTTCACAGTGGTTTACATATACTATGTATGTAACCCGTGTTTCATAGTTTTATTTATCTCAAATTGACTTATACATACTCTGTGTATAACCCGTTCTTCAATGTTTTATTTATGTTGAAATGTTTATACATTTTAAGATTCTGTTGTTATACATATAGATTGATATAAGAAAACAAGGAATCGAACGCCTTTGTGTACTTCCAAGTGATCTTATATCAAGATGTATGTGTCATAGCAGTTGATTGATTCCAAATCAAATTTGCTTAAATGTTTTATTGCATCCAACTTGTTGATATAAGATGCGAAGAATCGAACGCCTTTGTGTACTCCTTAGCATTCTTATTATTAACATTGTTGTTGAAGCAAAACTTTGTGATTCTTAAATGAAAATTCTTGTTCACATTAGACTCTCAAATTTTTTTTTCTGTAAATATCACATAAAAGATATTACTCATTTTGATTTCACAAAAAAAAAAAACCAACTTTTGCTATACCTTTCTATGGAAAACATTTTGATTTATTCTTGCATAGATTAAGGAGGAGTTTGTGATCTCAAAATTTTCAAAACTTCAAATGTGTTTTTAAATCTTTTTATACACACGTTTGATGATTTTCAAATAATTTTCTTTCAATTGAAGTTCGGTGATTAGTTGCACATGAGCGATTCGTTCACTCCATGAACTTCATCATCGCCGATGAGTTCTAACCCCGGAGTATTCAATTCTTTCATTAGATTGTAAGGGTATTTTGAGTGATGATGGTTTCGTGCAAATAGGTTGGAGGGAGTAAAGTCGAAAAGTGAGAGGTTAAGGTGATATGTTGTGAGAAAAGGGTTAAAAGAAATGATACCCTTCCCTAAATTCTCAAATCGCCGGGTTATACACGTTTCTATCGGATGTCATTTGTTGATATCTTGATAAAGACTTCATGGACCCAGTGAAGCGATGCACATCTTTACCTAACCACTCAAGTGTTTCTTAACAAATACTTGTTTCAATTCTCACGGAGATTTTCACATTTCTATTGACTCTTCACTTGGAAGATGTTGATATTGAATAAGGGCGACATTCTGCTCCAGTCCCCGACCTCATTTGATCACGTTGTGTCTAGAGCTATCTTGATTGATCATTAATTTGATCATTATTTATTTCTTTAAGACACATTCGAGTCATATCTTTGTGATATTATTGCTTATCTTTGTGATATAGCCGGAACATTTGTAGTGATATCTTTTGATATTCCACGATGATCAAATGGAAATCCTACCAATGCTAACATCTTTTCCAACGTTGAACGTAGGTCTCATAATTACATTTATGTGATTAATGAGTGAACGAGAAGTCTAACAGTGACCTCGGATTTTACCTAAAAGTCTTTAAGGATAATAGATTGTGGTTATCGAACGCTTCGACTGTACTAACCATGATTTATATTTTTTGGAGCAATCTAGTGGTTGAAAAGCCGCAAACCGAACTATGTTAGAACATTGCTTTGTGCATGTCTCAATCATACATATGAAATCCGAAAAATGTTATACATTTCTATCGGTCATTTCATTAATCTTTTTGATTTTTGAACATGTTAACGGATCATTCTTATCCGGTTTCATTTCTCATCTCACAAACACAAAAACCACCAACACCATACTATAACGTTTGTATCAACAACTTCAACCTTACATATTAGTTACCCTTAGGATTTTTTGGGATGGGCTAATTGTTTGGGTTGATGCGTTGATGGTTGATATTTCTCCATGTAAATCTAGTTTTGGATTGTGATATTTCTTTTAACATTTTATTAATCAATGTTTGCATAATGACATTGGTTTCCAACTTTGTCATTATGAGGGGGAGAAAAAGATTATGATTGATTATTGAAAGAAATAAGAATAATTTGAAGTTATGATGTGAAAAGGTGTTTGTTTGGATGAAAATTACACAAAGTCGTTACACAAAATCGAGCTATGGATCGTTCAGGTTAATGTGTCAAAGATTTTCAAAACATTTCAATCAATTGAGCATGAATGTTCACTAGATTTTAGTTGATTGAGATCTTGACTTGAAAAAGAAGAACTAAGATGAATAGAAAGATAAGAATGAAACCAAAGATGAAAGGATATTCTCTCAAGATAGAACAAATGTTCAAAGATGCTCCAACAAGGTTTATTCTCATGTATTAAGGGGGAGCATTATTACTTCATAAGAGACTTATCCAAACTTCATTCAGATGTTTACTTTTCAAAGTGTTCAAGTCAATATGACAAAGATCAAAGCTACAAAAAGTTGTAAGATTGATTAGAAGATTCAAGACAAGGAAGTAATGCTTCAAAAGAGTCTTCATCAACATACTTCATTGAAGATCTTCAAAGTCGTACAATAACACTTGTTCAAGAAGCTCCAATGCATATATCAAGGAGGAGAGTACAAGTTCATTTCAAGAAGTTGAACTTCACTTAAGAATTGGAGATTGAAGAATCAAAGACAAGTTCATATCTTCCGCACCTCAAAAGACAACTCTGATTCATGATTCAACAATCTTCAAAGATTCAAGACACACACACACATTTTATTCTCTGTTCAAAAGGAACATTGAGAATCAACACATGATTTAACTTCAAGAAGTCCAAGACCAAGTATGAAACAAGTTCTCCAAAGACAATGAGAAAGCTTTGAAGACTTGATTCATCACACTAATTGTCTGCTCCACCGGGCTCATCAAATTCATTCCTACAAGACAACATAACACGTACTTCATTTATTACAATTTATCACTAAGGAGGAGAATGTTAGAAATTCAAAAATAGTGATAAATTATAATTTAAATTAGAGGACTTACTTGTAAGTTAAGTCATAGGTGAATGATTAACTAAGGTTGAGGGGCTAATTGTGATAATTAGCATATTTGTGTATTTAGGTATAAATACCCTCATACCTTAAATAATCATAACCTTTTCCCATTGCATTTTACACATTGAATCAAATTAGACTTTCAACACACACACTTTCTCTCTCAACTCACACACTTTCACCAAGAACACACACACTACACAAATCTACCATTGTTAAGCTCAAATTCAGGCGAGAAATCGTGTTATCACAATTACAACATAATTCTGTGTGTTTTTCTTCAAAGTTTGTTCACCAATCGTCTAGGATTTTGATTATAATCATTCTGTATCAAAATTAGAGTTAAATTCCATCAGAAGGTAAAAGCATAGATCAGTGGGTTTGAATTCTGGTTGATTTTAGATATTAATTTGCTTGAGGATTTGTTCGCACTTATTTTCTGAACAAGTTGGTACAAATTTGGAGCTTTAATTCTCAGAATTGAAGAAGAAAATGGAGATTTTCAGTGTGCTCGGCATTTAAGGGTTGTTAGACGAAGAAGACGACTGCAAATCGACTATTTTGTCGTTTTGTGATCTCTAGTGTTTGTCGAGGTTGTTGATTTAGATTTTTTCTCTGTGCAGAGCTCCTTGCTCGACAAGTACAAGTATACAGAAGATAAAACAAAGAGTGGAGAAATTGTTATATTTGCAGAGTTATTAACTCGGCAAATAATTGAGTTTATACCTCTTTGATTTCTTGGTTAAGTGTTGGAACAACTTGTTCAGTTTGCAGAGATATTATCTCGGCAAACAATAGAAGTTGAATACATTGGTTAAGTATTGGTGATCTGTGTCTGTGTTAGTGATTGTACTAGTTGCCGAAGTATAAGCTCGGTACTTAGTTAAAATTGACATTGATCAAAATACTTAGTTTGTATAACGAGATATTTGCTCGGCATTCTTCACAAATCATCTTGTGTAAAGAACATCTTGTTCTATTTGCCGAAGTCTGAGCTCGGCATTCTTCAGAAATCCAGTTTCAAAATCTTCGTTTTTTGTTTAATTTCTCAAATTTTTACTATGTCTGCAAGAGAGGCGTTGGCTCTAGGTTCGGATGGAAGACCTCCTCTGTTGTTCAAAGGATCTTACCCTCTATGGAAGAAAAGATTTCAGAATTGGATTGATTGACAAAAGAATGCAAAGAACATTAGAAAGTCTTTGAAAGATGGTCCTGAAATTCCCAAAAACCCAGTGAATAATGAACCTCTACCAGAAGAAAGCTGGAATGCTGAACAGAATGTAACACCCCAACTAAGGCGGAACAATGAGATGTACAGAAAGTCGAGTATTCAAAACAAAGGATTATAAATAACATTCACCATAGCTTTATTTGATAAAAATAATTTACAATGTACAAACATGTGAACCAATTTCCAAGTACAAATGCATCCACCATACTTGGATATTAAGTCCACGAACCAAATAACAAGCACATGAAATAGTAAACTACAATGATCAAGGCGGATTCCATTGCCTATCACAAAGTTTGATCTTTGACTCCAAAGGGCAATGCAAATAATCATGAAGCATACAAATCCTCAATGCTTAAGCTTATTTCATGAAAAGCATGAAGAAAAAGTGTCAACTATGAAAACGTAGTTGGTGAGTGCATAGGTTTTTATATAAATCTTGGTACATCACCGTTTTAATACTTAGAAAACCGATTACTATTACATTTCGAAATATCCAAACCATATGATCGAGAAAATTTTCATATCATGTTATCAAGCTTCCAAATACCATAATGTCATATCAAGACTTGGAAAAATCCATAGTAAAATTTCAGGTTCTCATTTGTCAAATCATCATGAGAGAAAAAGTATATAAATCGATTAATCGTATATCATACCAAAATCATTCGGTTACCAAAATCATTTCAATATCACCAATTTCAACGTCTTTCAAGATATCATATGAGGGACGATACCCAATCCGTATGTCCAAACAATTTCCAATTATCAACAATATTAATATCAATTTCACTTAGCCACAAGGGCATAATTCAATATCAAATTTCATTTAGCCACAAAGGCATAATTTACATAATTTTGATGAGTAAATGCTTGAGCCACTACTACTACCATTTTCAAGTCCAAGCTTTATAATACTTCTTATCTTTGCACAAGCTGTCAATCAAGTTCCTTACTTATACTTGGGGTCGTGTCATGAGGACGACCGATTAAACTTACGTAGCTAGAACACCCTAATGGTCGGACTGGAAGTGATGGTCATCACGAAGGCAACCAACCTTCCACCGTTACGCTCTGGATGGGTGGACGACTCCTAGTTGCGCAATTATCTAACTACAGACCTCCCTTAGGAGTAAATAGTAGTGTACCGAAAAGAAAACGGGTTGACAAAACTCAAGTTCATCATATAACAATTATCACTTGGAACATACGTTATAACTTCATATCATAATCATACTTATCAAGAGTCATTTCATATATCAAACTTTCTTTCAAGAAACACTTCATATATATATATATAAAATAACTTTACTTATCATGCTTTTCACCCTGAAAGTTAAACACATAAAATAGTTTGAAAGGGGAGCTATGACTCACCTTGATATGCCGTATATTATATTCACTTATCCAAAATGGGTACTTCCCATCAATCGCTCCATCATACATCCGTCACGTTTCTCAATCACATTTGAAAGCCAAGACTATCCCTATGATAGGACTAATACACGTAAGTTCCTATCTTAAGCCATCACTTAGAAATGTCAATTTCATTATGTTGCTATCAATTGTGGGGTCCAAGTATATTGGTAACACTCGCATCATTTTGGTTGTAAAGATTGATAGTGTAAAGGGTTACTTTCATGACATGTGTAGTTATAAGTTGTTAGATTTTCGGCAACTTGGCTTCATTTGTGGTTTCACTTGATATATTAGGTTATCTTATAGAAATGCCATATTAAGTTATGTTATTCTTATTCATCATTTGTTGTGTAACCGATTTTGGCGTGAATAAACATTTGTGATATCAATATACAGCTTGGTTAACATAATTACTTATGTCAATCTCACTTAATTATCTTTGTTTTATTTTGATTATACTTATCTTCAACTCGTATATTCCTCGATTTGTCTTACGATTACTTGGTTCATGAAGTTCGTTTAAGTGTTATGGGCCATTACCAATTGGGCCTTAAGTGTCATGGGCTTTTAAATGTTTTGGGCTTACATTAGTTATTGGGCTTTACCTTATTTGGGTTAGGTGCTTAATGGGTCAAGTGGGCCTACTAATTTGTGTTCCGTATGGGTTCATTATTTGGGCCGGGTTAGCCCATTATGGTTCTTAGTTCATTACATAGCCCATTATGCCATTTATAAGATTACTTACAAATTTTCTGTTTTATACTTTATTTTTAAGAAATGTTAGCTACTATTTTGGGGTCAAGACGAATTATTTGTACTTTCATGATTTTTACACAGTGACTTACATGTATCTAGTATTTTTGTAAATTTTTGGTGAATTTTTAGATGACGTTTGGTGTCCGTAAAAATTTTCCAAACACAAACTGTCCCGAATGGGCACTGCTTGCGACATCAGAAGTTTTATAAAAGTTCTTGATGTTCTGATTGTTAGAAAAATCCCATGATTTTATTTTAAGTTCAAAACACATTAAAATTACTTTCCACCAAGTATGACCTCCTGGAACCTTATGGATTAGGAGATAAAAATTGTTAAAGTTTATAAAATATTCATACAAAATTACAGTTTTGACCAGTTTCAGTAGAAAAATCATATCTTTCGTTTAATTTAGTATTTTTGAGTAATTCCAGTTGAAGGTTAATCTTAACTCATTTGTCTACAACTTTTATTTTGATAGTTTTTCTTGAAAATGTCCTCAAATGTTCAGTTTATTCGTTACAAGACAGAAGACCAATTCTGTCAGAATGTTTATTGGTTAATACATCCCACCAATGGTTTTGTTTGCTTGCTTTAACCTCTAGATTCCCACTAACAAAATTATTACTTTATTTTGTATCTCTTAACATCAAATATACAGATTTCAATCAATTTCAAGTTCATCAATCATCCTTAAAAGATCCATCTCAAGTCCCATATCAAAACCAAATTAAACTAGTGCAAATCTAAGCATGCATGTAACCATCTCATCATTTTAACAACAAATCTTTATCCATTTTCAATTCAACAACTTAAAAACATATTTTTATGAAAAACTCCAGAAATATATTCATCAAAATATATAAAAATATGACCATATTTCAAAGGAAAAATCACTTTAAAATCTATTTAATCTATGACAACACCTTTGGGTCTTAAACTAGTTGAATCCTTGAATCTTTCTTCTAGATTTCAACATGCATGAGCATGAGGAAGTAGATTCTATCAACTTGCCTTCATCAAGTGTATTTTCAAGAGGAAAATCAAAGAAAAACATGGTCTTTGATAAAGATCTTTTAGTATATACAAAAACAAGATAGATTAAACTAAGAGATGATGAGTTATACCCTTGATGAACTCGAAATGGAGGTTGTTTTGGGCAGCCAAACCCACGACCATATGACCCCAAAATGGGCTCCTTAGCTTGCTTTAACACACCCTTGAATGATCTAGCATGAACCCTTATTATTATAGTTGATTCACTTAAGATTTTTGAGCTCTATTTTGTGTTGTAAGAATCGAAAATGAGAAGAAGAGAAGGAGAGAAAAGTGCAGAAAATTTGAGAGGAAAAGAGAGAGAGAAATGGGATGGAGTGTGTGTTGGAAGTGTGAAAGGAGTGATGGTGGAGTAAAAGGTGTGAAGGGGTGTATTGGGAGTGTAAGAATAAGTGGTGTAGTTGATTTTTGATTGGGTAAAGGGTTTTGGGATATGGGGGCCGGTTTTGGGTAAGGAAAAATAGAGGGGATTTTTGAATTTTAAAGGTATAATGTAAGTGTATATGTGTATGTGTATGTGTTGTAAGTATGGGTGCATGTATGGACTTGTAGGTTAGTTAGTTAGTAGTCTTCTAAAAGACTTGTGTGATTATATGAATATGTATATATATATGGCTGTATATATGTGTATGTGTTCATATATATTTGTGTTTTAATTTGTTAATTGACCCTTTGTTTATAAACTTGCATTTTATATAAGATATATATATATACTTATTATTATTCAACACTTTTAAATGCATATTAGCTTATAAATATATTTTTAGACGGTCATCATATATATATATATATGTGTTTGCATATACTTAGATTCTCTTGATGTTTAAATGGTTGGACATCTATAAGGATTTCTTGATTGTTATCACAACCTGTGAGTCTTGTACAAATATTATTTTGCAACTTAACTTCTCAAATGAAACTTTTTGGTTCGTTGGCATTTCATCAAGTTCAATTGGAATTAATTGATAGCTTGAGGTTGTTTTGAATGATTATAGTTATTGTTTATGGCATTTCTAAGATATCTAGTCATCTATGGTATTTCTAAGGCATTTCTCTTAATAAACCTCTACGGATCGATACCTAGATAAGTATAAGTAAATAGTCCTAATTGGAAATTGAGGGTTGTTACACAGAAAAATCGTGTGGAGGCTGATCAAATGTCCATTGCTTATCTTTATCAAGCACTTCCAAATAATATATATTGCAATGTGGACTCATATGAAATTGGAAAGGATATTTGGGATGAGGTTGAAAAACAAATGGAAGGTTCAGATGTTTCTAACACCATAAGATTGTCAACTGTTTTGAACATGTATGAGACATTCAAACAGCAAAAAGGAGAACCTCTTAATGATGTCTACATCAGATTTTGTAATATCATCAATAAACTAAGGAAGAATGATGTCAAAAGAACAAACATGGAGTTGAACATCAAGAATCTTGAAAAAGAGTGGCAAGTGTATGGGACTCAGCTGAACCAACAAGCAGACTTTGAGAACTTGACAATTCACACTTTGTTCGAAAAAATGACATTGAACACTGATCAAGTTCTAAAGACTCAAAAGATAAAAGAGGAAAGTGTTCATTCTGATCCACTGGCTCTTGTTGTTGAAAAGAAGTCTTCAAGAGATTCCAGGAAAAGCACAGTTGAACTTGAAACTGATTCGGAGGTAAGTGATGTAAGTGATCCTGAACTAGATGAAAAGGACCTTGAGATGTATAAAGAGTTAGCTTACTTCACAAAGGCTTTCAAGAAGAAATTCTTCAAGAAGAAACCTACCAACAATCAGCTTCGGTCTTCCTCAGTTTCATCATATGCCAAGAACTCTAGTGTTCCTAAGTTTGAAACCTACAAGGAACCAGTTGGGTAAAAGAAGTTTGATAGTGAGAAAAAAATTTGAAAGGACGGTCTTGGAAAAGAAGAATGGGGATAGAATGTGCTATAATTGTGGGATTCCTGGTCATATTGCCATAGAATGTACCAAACTTCGTCAGAAAAATTCAGAGTACTACAAGTACAAGCTCATGTTAGCAAAACATGAAGAAAGTGGGATTGCCCTTCTAGCTGAAGATGACAAATGGCTTCATCTCACTAATGATGAGACTGGTGAACTTGTAGCAAATGTGTGCTTCATGACAAAGATCAAGAAGTCAAATGAGCTAGATGGTGAAGCTGTAGATTCTACTAAAGAGGATGATGAGGTAATCACAATTCCCAAGAAACTTTTAGGTTTTTATATGGATAAAAGTGAAGCAGCTATTCAAGAAGGTAAAAAGAAAAACAAAGAGATTTCAAAAATAAACAATGATTTGAAAGAAAAAGACCAAATTTTACTCAATTTTCAAGTTAAGTTTGATCTTCTTCAAAAAGAATTTGACAATTTGAAATCTGAAATCTGAAAAAGCTGTAGTCACTTTTACTCCAAATTCCAAACTTCATCTTGAGAAAGAAGAACTTGAGACCAAAGTTCTTGAATTAAACAAGATCATGAAACAATTGGAAGTTGAGAAAACAAATGAGATGCTTCGAGCAAATGCTTTGGATGAGGACATAGAGTCATTAAATGTCATATTGAATGAGTCTACCCCTAGGTTGAAAGAAATGGAAGATCAAATTTCTAACCTAAAATATGATTGTTGTATAAAAGATTCTCTTTATCAACAACTTGAAAAGAAAAATGAGGAACTCAAAACTGAAATATATTTTTATCAAGAAAAGTTGTACAAGATAAATCGAACTTATCAACAAATCTATTTGAATAGGCCAAGAAATTCAAAAACTCAATTCAACTCAGGGTTAGGTTATGTTAATCTAGAACATTTGCTCAAAGCACAAGAAGAGGTTCCTTCAATGTATAAAGAATCTCATATGAAAGGTGGGATGACTAATCAATTTGTGAGACCAAGTCATAGTGATGTTGAGGCAGATGATTTTCTAAAGAAGGGTGCAAATGTTTACTTCAATTATGAATTACTTGATGAGTCATTTGATTTTTTAACTCGCCTTGTGTGTCAAAGCAATAAAGATAATCATGAGGTAGAGGTTCCTGAAATACTTGAGTGTTTTAAGAAAAAACCTTTATATGATTCAACTTCATTTCCAAAACCTGAAATTGTCAGACCTTATATACCACAAAGTGTTTTGGAAAAAGAAATTGATGATTTGAAAAAATCTCTTGATGAAAAACATGCACTCATAGAAAATCTGAAGGCTCAAAATCACTGTGATAACAAAAGAAACCCATCCAAGACAAATACCTCAATTTGTGACCAACCGGGGTGCTCTATATGTGAAATTGTGAATGAGACTGAGCAAACCAATTCTGGAAACATTAAACTTCAAATCAGTCTACTTGTTCAATGTTTTTGGTGAGATAAAGAATCCAAAAACATACTCTTCAACACATACCCAACAAGGTATGAAGACAAGACCAAAATTCACAAAAGCTTCTAGTGCAGATTAGACCTCTGGTGACTCAAAAGTTAAAACTGAAATTAAGTCAACAAAAGAAGTAAAACCTCACAAGATTTCAAAAAAGGTGCAGAATAAATTATTAGGCAACACACAACCAAAGACTCGGACAACATCTAGTATTCGTAGGAAGTCTCAGACGACCTCTAAGTCCACTTTGAAGCTAGTTAGAGACACAACCTCAGGGATTACTAAATAGAAAGATCGGTATGGTTGGTTGTCACCTAATAATACTAAGAAAGGTCAATTGAGCAATGAAAACAGTTCAAGACCCGAACTTAGTTGACCACAAGCTTCCGCAACAATAACCGCTTCCAATGTCAAATCTCAATTCCGCACTCCGACCACAGAGGATTTGGATATTTTGTTTGAAGAATTTTACCATGATCATCCAAGACTGTCTGAACCCGGTTCAAATACAAATACTGTTTCCAGTACCATGAATACTTCTTCAGCACCAAATTGAGACAATGAGTCATCACCATTACTCAATTCAGATTTATCTTCTCCATCATCTGATTCTCCTCTTCATACTGCCATTTCTGAGTTACAAGGTCCACATACTCATATTACTCAAGTTACAAATCCTGCTACTAATCCTGAAGTTTATAACACTGAAGACTTTGTTGAACCACTGGCAACTTCATTTGAGCAAGTAATTAACTGCACAACATACTCCGACATTCATTGATACTGAAGAATTAAATGATCCACAAGAACCTCTTCCTCACTCAACCAAATGGACTAGATCTCATCCGATTTCTCAAATAATTGGCAATCCAGACTCAATAATACAGACAAGATCTGCATCTGTGAATGAATGTCTGTTTGTGAATTTCCTGAGTATATTTAAACCAAAATCAGTGAATGAAGCACTCGGTAGTCCAGATTGGGTGAAAGCTATGAAGGAAGAACTTAATCAATTTGAGAGGCTTGAAATGTGGAAATTGGTTCTGAATCCTTACAGGAAGAGAGAACCAATTAAAACCAAGTGGATCTTCAAGAACAAAAAGGATGAAAACGGATTTGTTGTACGAAACAAAGCACGTTTGGTTGCAAAGGGATATTGTCAACAAGATGGCATCGATTATGATGAGATGTTTGCACCTGTTGAACGAATTGAAGCAATACGTATGTTTCTTGCCTATGCTGCTTACAAGAACTTTACTGTATATCAAATGGATGTCAAAACAACATTTTTGAACGAAGTTCTCAAGGAAGAAGTCTATGTTGAACAACCAGAAGGTTTTGTGAACTCTGCACATCCGGACTATGTCTAGAGGTTAGATAAGGCATTGTATGGTTTGAAACAAGCTCCTCGTGCCTGGTATGACGCTCTCACTGCTTTTCTCTAGAAATCTGGGTTCAACAAAGGTTCAATTAATACTACCTTGTTCATTAAAAGACAAGGTAGTGACATTATTTTAATCCAGATCTATGTTAATGATATAATTTTTGGGTCGACTAACCCTAAGTAGTGCAAGAATTTTTCCGCACTAATGATTAGCAATTTTGAAATGAGTATGATGGGTGAATTAAACTTTTTCCTTGGTCTTCAAGTCAAACAGTTGTCCAATGGTACATTTATTTGTCAAAATAAATATATCCTTGACATGTTGAAAAAGTTTGATATGATAAATTGTCAACCAATTAGAACACCCATGGAGACTCGAACAAAAATTCATGCGGATTTAAATGGTAAATCTTTTGATCAAAAGAAATATCGCAGTATGATAGGGTCACTCATGTATTTGACTGCCAGTCATCCAGATATTATGTTTTCCACATGTATTGTGCGCAAGGTACCAGGCGAATCCCAAAGATAGTCATTTTCAGACCGTCAAGCGGATTTTCCGTTACCTTAAAGGCACTGTGAACCTTGGTTTGTGGTATCCAAAGGATACCGGCTTTCAATTAGTTGCATACTCGGATGCTGACTATGCAGGTTGTAAGTTGGATAGAAAGAGCACTTCGGGAAGTGTATAGTTTTTAGGGGATAGGTTGGTAAGTTGGTCTTCAAAGAAGCAGAACTATGTATCCACATGTACTGCAGAAGCTGAATATGTTGTTGTAGCTAGCTGTTGTTCACAAGTTCTATGGATGAAGACACAATTAACTGATTATGGATTTCAGTTTGAAAGAATTCCCATCTACTGTGACTCCAAGAGTGCCATTGCTATATCCTGCTATCCAGTGCAGCATACTAAAACTAAGCACATAGATGTTCGGTACCATTTTATTAAAGATCATGTTGAGAAAGGTAACATCGAACTCTATTTTGTCCCCACTGACTACCAGTTGGTAGACCTTTTCACTAAACCACTGGATGAACAAAGGTTCAATTTTTCTAAAAACCAAACTTGGAATGCTTGATTTACAAACTTAATTGCATTCATGCTATGTATTTTATGTTCATTTTCTGTTTCAAACATTGATGTGTTTTACTTGTTATTACATTTAATGTTTGAGGGGAAGAAAAAGGGTAGAATGCATGATTTTAGGGGGAGTTTGTAAATTAATTTTTCTCTTGTATGCTTAATTCGAGGGGAGTATGCAAATGCATGTAAATTTTTGTGTTTTTGTTATTAATAATTGTCATTTTGTGTTTATAGTATTCTGCTTTTTGTGTGTTTGTTCTAAAATTGAAAAACCAAATACAAAATTAGAAAAGATAAAAAGACAACAAGATTTTCACTACAAGAAAACTGACTTTCAGCGACGACAAATTTCGTCGGAAATTAGTAGGAAAACGGTGTTACCGAGACATTTCCGACGAAAATTTGTTGTCGGGAAAACCCTCCTCGGAAACAATTACTGACGAAAGTTTCCGACGAATATTTTATTTTCCGACAAATTTGGTTGTCGGAATATCCATACTAACTATATCTAAAATAATTAATAAAAAGTCCAAAAGTTGTCTTTTTACGATGTATTTCCGACGAAATTATTGTTGGTAATTCATCGGAAATTTACTTTGATGTTTCCGACGAATTTCACCACCAGAAATATGTAATATTCCAAAAGATGATTTAGCTACAGATTTCCGATAGATCTTTAGTTACGAATTTCCGACAACTCATTTAGCTACAGATTTCCGACAAATCATTCAGATCATCATTTTCCGACAAATCTCCGACGGCAGCGGGTGTGCAGATTTAATGACAAAATACGACCGATTAATTTTTTCTCTAATCCATTATTAGAATAACTTTTGAAAGTAATAACATAATATTAAAATAAAATAGTATTTTTTTATTAGATTAAAGTTAACATTAAGATCAATACAAATATTTATCAAGATTAAAAGAAATATTTTTGATAAAATATATACAATGTAAATCTGAATCTATATACCTAATACAAACACTAACTTATATTTTTTTTTTCCATTTCCATCCATTCATATCTATCATTCTTTCAGATCTGAAAGATGAAATAACGTGAAACCAAATAATTATTATAAACCCAAATCAAATACAACAAAATACAAATAGAAAAAGAAAATACGGCGCCTGAGTTACATAACCGTAAACCACATCCATGGCCATCACCATCTTCCTTCTGCGATCTAATCAACAGGTAGCAGGCTTGGTGTCGTCGTCTTCCTTCAACGAGCTAAAAAGGGTATCGTAAACTCTTCAAACTTGGTTGAATTAAAATAATCAAAAGATGTTGTAGATGTTCAAGAACTAAAAGAGGGTGGATGTTGTTTTATTCAAATAAAAGTGATGTATGTAGTAAAAGTTTCTGGGTTCTAGTTTACAAAAGGAAAAAAAGAAGTTGTGGGTTAACTTTGAAAAAGAGGGTAGATGTTGCACATGTTATTATTAACTTTGGGAAAGGAAAGTGGAAAATGATGGTGTGTTTGTTTAGGGTGAATGATAGCCGTTAGATCGTATTTTGGAGGTTGTGTTTGACCACATGATCTTTATCCATGTGAGAGTGATGTGGGATTTTGATTGGTTGTATCATATCTCTAAACAAAACTAATGTCTTACAAGTTACGAGTTTTACAAGAAGTCGTTATTTTATAGGCTTTTATAACAATTCTTAAATTCTTATTCTAATCTTGAAATAAAATATTTAAAATAATCCGTAAAATACAAATTGTTAGTTCATAAGTCTCTAGAATGTTAGCTTTTAATATTAGATACAAGATTAAAATACAAATTATTAAATGTATTTAACTTAGTCGTATAGGAGTTACTAGATTTTAGACCCATGTCCAATACTGGACACGAGGTTTACGATATTATCAATATTAGATGTTCATACATTTAATTCATAAAAGCCTATAATTTTGAACGTATACAGTTTTAAGTGTTATACTTTACAAGTTGTAGTACAATAATCAGATGTTCGTCACTGTCATTATTAATTGAGACATATTGATGGAATTGTTTGTCGTAATCATTCCACAAGGCACATGCTACAATAATTTTCTTTATTATAAAATTTTTGAAACCAGTTGTACTTATAACTTGATATTATTATTAAAGATAATTAGGAATTAAAAAATTAAATTAAGTATTGAGGGCTAAAAAATTAAATATAAATTAAGTATTGAGGGCTAAAAAATGTTGTAAATTAAGTATTGTAAAATTTTTTCTCTATTACAAAATTTTTGAAACCAGTTGTACTTATTAAAGATATTATTTATAAAATAAGTATTGTAAAAAATTATATATAAATACCTTTTGTAACTTTTTTTAAAAATTTTCTTCAAGTTGACGCTAAAAGTAAATATAAATTAAGTATTGAGGACTAAAAAATGTAAATTATTGATGGAAAACAAAAAAGTGTAAATTAATGAGATTTTTTATAAAAATTAATATAAATACTAATATAATAATATATTTGGATAATGATTATTAGAGTTTTTAATTTATAACTAATCTAAATGATGACATAAGCGAGAGTCAATTTTTATGAAATTGAACGATTTGATTGATTAATAAGTCATTAGTTCAACTGTCTTATAATACATATTAAGATTTCAGTATTTAACTATATCAAAGCAAAAGATATTATTTTGTTGAATAAAAAATATAATTGATAACCCAAAAATAGGTTTCATTGGGTAACATTAATTCACTCCCATTCTTGTAGATATAAATATTTTTTTTATAAATTTTGGAAAGAATATGTATTTAAATTTAAACTAGATGAATACCCGCACGATGCGGCGGAGGAAATTCATAGCGTGCAGGTTATGGGAGGTTAATGGTGAGGTTATGGGAAAAAGCGATAAACTGAGCGTGTGTGTGTTTTTTATTTTGCAGGGGAAAAGGAAAAACATTGGGGGGCAAGTATGTCATCAATCAATATCAGAAGAAAGATAAAGAAAAAAATCCATGGGTAAAATTGGTATTTTAAATACGGAATTATTTAATGCTTGATGGGGATTTGCTTTATAAAGTATTAAAGATATATTTTATAAATTTTGTGAGAAATTTATAGGAAATAAAGTTTGTTTCCGAGGAATAGTCAACCTATATTTATATATATAGTGAAAATATGTGAAGTAACTTGTGTTCTATATAATTTTGTATTTTCGTCGGAAATTTGAAGGAAAATTTAAAAATTTCCGATGAATTTTTAAGAACATTTATTTCTTTTTGGATAAGACGTCGGAAATTTGTTGGAAAGTTTGTTTTTCAACGAACATATTTGAAAAGTACTAGATTTGAGCTATTTTAAAAACTTTTATGCATATTAATAGACACACACATACATAAATCATTAATATAATACTAAAATATGCATAGACACCACAATCATGTAAGTATAGTTACAAATACATATATTAGTTTAGATACATATACATTGATGTAATAAACTATTAGTATAACAACACATACACCTATAACACACATTGACACATTAATGATCACATATATCTTTTCGTATATAAAATTTATATATATATATTATATATACACATTAAATCAACACAAATTGCTGCAAAAACACATACTCATCAACATATATACCTAAATGCACTTAAATTTACATTCACAAATCGAAGTACGTTTATAATAACATTAATACATACACAATGATGAATGTGTATTTTCTTATATTTATAAATGTTTAGTGTATATTAATATATTTGTGAAAAAAAATGAAAAATACCTTGAATTTTATATAAATTTTATACTTTCGTCGGAAATTAGAAGGAAATTGGGGAAATTACCGACGAATTGCTAAGAAAATTTTTTGTTTTGACAAAGATAGTTTTTCCTCGTAATCTAGTTGGAAACAAGTATATCTTAATATGAATTTCCAACAATACATAAAAAAAAAACTAGTAGATTTTAGTTATTTAAAAACAAAAGTGTTTCGTTGGATTTTCGTTATAAATTTACTTCGGATTCGACGTATTTCCGACAAACTGTTTTCATTTTTTAGTTTTTATTTTATTTTTGTTATTTACATTTTTTTGTCGCAAATTTCTTAGAAATATCAAAATTTGCGTTCATTTTCCGACAAAAAAATTATTTTATAATTAATTAATTTTTAAACCAAATCTTTCTAAGGATTTTCCGACGAAATATATATCTGACATTAAATTCTCGGTTTATTGTCGGTAATATTTGTATTTTAGTGTTTGATTTCCGACAAAAAAGTTTTTGACATAATATCGTCGGAAATGTGACAGAAAAATACCTGATTGCTATTCAAACTATTTTCATGAAAAAATCATCGGTAAATTGTCGGAAATTTTCCGACCAAAAAATTTGGTCGGAAAATTCGTCGGTGATACCCATTTTTCTAGTAGTGTTTTTTTTGTTTTCATTTTATTTTATATTTTTTTTTTTATAAATTCTGCCTTAATTATTTTTTTTTAAAAAGTCAAATAGTTGTAAAACTAAAGAAACAGAACAATAAAGAAGACAAGAGAAATAGAGACAATGTAGAATTTCATTCATTATAATCACCAATACAATGTTTATATAGATACATATAAGAGTCTTCTCCAAGAAACGAATCTCGCAATACAATACAAATATCTAGTTACCATATATGGACATCCATATAATATTTATTCATAATACTCCCCCTTGGATGTCCATCTATTAAAGATATTATGCCTCGTTAAAACCTTATTACAGAAAACCCAATGGGACAAAAATCTAGTGAAGGGAAAAGAGTACATAATTCTTTCGATACGCTTGGGGATGTTGCCTCATTAAAAACCTTGACAGGAAAACCCAGTGGGACAAAGCCTTGCTCAAGGGAAAAAGAGTGCAACGCGTATCTTCTCCCCCTCATGATCACATCACTTAAAATACTTATCATTCCTAAACATATTCGATGTTTGGCATATTATGTGTCTGAATAAAATAAATCTTGTTGCTTTAATTTCAGTGCTTCAGTGACACTTTCTACTCAACATTGTGATCATTATCTTGAAAGTCAAAAGGGGCATTACAGTATCATTTGACCTCATAAGCATGAACGTCATTTATTACTAAGATTCATAAACAAGACAAACCCTTGTCTTTAATTTCACATTCAACTATTCAATCATCATTGGACACTCTCTCAGAGTCCATTAATATTCAAATCAAAATGTATGAAACTTACATCATATTCAAATCCGGATATCTTTATAAATTTCAACCATGATAATTTCAATGACAAACAATATTCTCGATAATCTTTCACACGTGTTTCAATCATTTTAAAATCATGAGATATGCTTCATGCATTCTATATCCTTCATGAAATCTCAATATTAAACGAGCTCTTTCCATATCCTTTAGACGCGAATCATAATTTTCTCACATTGCCAGACTTTTAATTTATCCATAGTTGCTTCCACCATATATATATCTACACCTTCAAGTGTTTAGACTTCATGTCCCAAACTAATAGCGTCTTTTCATCTTTGGCCAATCATTCATATCATATCATATCAATTTTCCGTACATGCATCCTTTCAAGATCCTCACATTATTCATACACTTAGCGCTATCATATTCAATCAATATTATCTATTTTTCGATTCCACAATTCTCTAGACATGTCACAACTCATTGAGATCTCATTATTTTCAGGTACCCGGGATTTCTCAAAAAAACCTTCATGTCTAGTCTTTCATCATTAAACTTTTGGGGTCTTTCTACCTCGAAATTTGACCATCTTAATTTTATGCTCTTTTTTGTTCGAGGCTTTTTTTTTTTTTTATTTGGAATCGACTTTTCTATCACTCATCACTACTAGAAAAATAGCCTTTAATAACACTAAAATTATGACACACGCATCTAAGATGACAAGCAAAAATGTATATCATAGAAAAACACGTAATTATTAATGTCATAAAAACTAAAAACTGTAGTGTAACACGGACTACACTTTATTTGCGTGTCATCATTAAATGTCGTGTTATTATTTTGTTTCAACTATTCAAAAAAGCTTCCGCTTGACATAACCCCCCAAAAAAAACCCAAGTATTGATAACCAAAAAACCCCCCGAAAAACCCATTTAATCGATCGATCGATTACCACCAAGTAACAACATCGAAGCCCCAAAAATCTGCTCCAAAATCGATCGTTTGAAGGTTCAAGTTCTGCTCCCCAAAATCTACACAAATTCCGCTCCTCAAAAAAACCCTAAATCTACACAAATTCCGCTCCCTAAATCGATTGAATGTTCAAATTCTGCTCCAATCGATAATGATGATTGGAAGGGTTTCTTCGAGATCTGAAAAACCCATGCAATTTAGTTTGATTTAAAATTTTGTTCTTGAAACCATTGACCAAATTTCTATCTCAGGATGGTATTTTTCTGCCTCGTGTTGAAGATGAAGGGTAATTTTAATTTTATTTGTATATATATGTGTATATATATTGATTATAGTTTATAATTTTATTGTATATACTGTATCTATATATCTCGAGATCTATATATGTATTTGTGTCTATATATATCTATATCTGTGTCTATATATCTGTATATCTATATATGTATCTGTGTAATTCAATTTATACTTGTTTTATTTTATATTTGTTGAAAAGGTTTTGTCACCACTACCTACTGTTTTAATTTTTGTATTTAAGTTTCTTTTTAGTAATGCAAAGATCTGATTTTATGTTCGAACGAGATCGGAGATCATGTTGTAATATGATATTATATGTATACAACATGAAGTATCGTTTTATTCTTTTATAGCTTTTGTGATTATGTGTATCCATCTGAAGAGTAGCACCTGATGCACTTTTCGTTATGAGTTGTTTATCGTGTACAAATATATAGTTCTGTTTGACGTGTTATATAATTGGAGTAGGGTTTGAGGAACTTTTACATTTACAACTGATGATTGTTTGTTGCAAGAGATTTGTAAGTATTAAGCATTGCAGCTCTAGTTTGGATATTGACCGTTATTATGTTTGGCAGTGTAATGATGATAAACATGTATTAGAGTAGCACAGTTGAGAAGCTGTATGTATATCTATGGATTGATCGTCATCATGTCAAAGGTAAAAGTGTGTGCTATATTTCTATTTCCCTCTGATCTCCATTCTTTTGGTATATTAACGTCACTTGAATTTTTTATTTTCTCTAGGCTCGAGAAATGGAAAGGAGAAAAGAGGGTAAACCAGGTGAAGCAAGAGCTGCGCTGCGCTAAGGCGTTCTATGAAGGACAACGGGTAAAAACAACGGCCTTTTGTTTGTTTTTTTTTTTGATTCCGTGCCTGCTTTTCAGTTATTCAGTTACTTATATTCGTCCTGGTAATATTATTTGATTTCAGGATTTTTCGAAGCACCCTGAAGCGGCTTAGGATTATGAGAAATTCTGAACCTATCAAACTTGGTAGTCATAAACGTACTGTTGCAGCATCAACATGTCTAGATAAGAACACGAGACAAAGAAGGAATGACATTTGATATTATGTGTACTCACTCTACCTTCTGATTGGATGAAAACTCAACTAAGTTCTTTCTAACGGGTCATTGATCCTCTGTTTCGGGCTCTCTTTTGAAATCAAGTCTGTTACAAACTCAAGAGGTATGTTGATTTCTTTGACTTGTAATTATGCTGTATATTTAATAAATGAGCAATGCTACATCTACAAACAAAATTTTACAAACAAAAACTACAAACACACACACGTGCAATAACCACCAATGAAACTATATTTATTTACTTTTTCTTAAATCACTTTTTTTTTCTATTGGTCCACATGTGTTTGTAAATATGGTTAGTAAACTTTTGTTTGTAACTATATCATTTCTCTTAATAAATAAATATTTCATGTAGTCTTGGTGTAAATCTTTCGAAAATTCTCACACCTGGAACCAAGGTTCGGGTATACAAGAAAACCATTAATGTGCAGCTTAAGTGGCAAATTGGGTGGGTCGGGCAGTTCAGTTACATATCAAACGAGTACAGTTTTGGTAATAACAATATGCGTATTTTATACATAGCATGTGTTCGTGTCTGCCTGCATAACTATAAAATTTGATAATCGTAGATAGATATATAGTTATTACGGTTATTAGCTTATTATTATAGACGTATGTTATAGCAGAACATACATTTGTCTCCTTTTAATGTATTGTACGTATTTGTCAGGGGAAGGTAAAAAAGAATACACGGATGATGATTTGGATGAAGTTCGTGAAGAATGGGGAAGTTATGTGGCAAACTTCATTTACCGGTCTTGAACTTTTAACGGTTGTAAACTTTTATGGTTAATATTAGAATTTTAAATTACTTGTAGTGTATGAAACGCATAGTTTTGATATATATATGAAATGTTCTCTTTTGCTATTTGTGTATTTGTTTTTATTATGAGATTAACTGTTATTTAATGAGTGAATATTAATAATTTTATAAAAAATATTTTTTAAATAAATATTTCAACCATGACACGCAAACGCCGTGTCATAAAAGAGTGTCATAAAAGCATGTCGTAAAAGTGTCACAAAAGCATGTCATAAAATTATGACGCGCCCGCAAGGCGTGTCATAAAGATTTATGACGGGGCGATTTATGACACCAAAAAGCGTGTCATCTGACCCCTTTTATGACACGCATTCGGTGTCATTAAAGGTGTTTTTTCTAGTAGTGCATTATCAATCGGAGCATAAGCAGCTTTTTGGTCAGTTTAAATTGCTGGCAATTACTTAATATTTTGAATGAATTATCCCACAAACTATAAGTTTATATTCATTGATGTGAGGATCTTTGATAATTCATTCTTACATCTTTAGCTGCTTTCCATTTTCCCTAATGTGGGGAACATCTCCCCCTAATGTTGGGAAAACTAAACTATGTCAATGAAAAACTTAAGTCATAAACAAATATTCCAATTATGGCTTTATTGAATACGTACACCTCTTTCATGTTTCAACTCATACCCAAAACAGCCATACTAATGTCTAGTTTAATCAGACAGTTTCGAACTGAATCAAAGCATAAGCCTACACACTTCCAAGGCACGTCTATTTTCCCAACATTATTTCCAACATTCTTTAAAATCTCATTTTTGTGCATCATGGTGGAACAACTTAATTATATATTGCACATTCAAAACTCTTATATGAGAGATACGTGGTTTCTGACCATAAACCAATTTCAATGGGGAGAAAACACGATAAATTCTTGGCATGATGCGAATTCAAATTATTGCATGTTAAATAATAACATGGCCCCAATCTATATTCATTCATTTGCTCTTAATAATCATTATTGCCAACAATATGGAACATGCTCCCAATCTTACAAGATGAGCAATTAATTACGCAAACTTCATGTTGCGATTTTGATTACTCATTTAGACGATGCATCGATTTCAAAACACTAAATGATTAATATGGACGATGTATAGGCCTACTTACATCTCCTTTGCATATGTTCCATTAAAAGGTTTTAATCCTTATCTTTCTTGGCATATACATTCTTATGGAGCAATGACCTCAATTTAAATAAACACTTTGAAAAACTTCTTCACTTTTCAATATATTTCGCATCATAATTGACCCGGGATGGTCCATCCGGTCATGCCAATTAATCAAACAATCAAAGTCTATCAACTTCCGTTTTAGACTATAAGCCAGATGTATTATCATCACATCTCAAGACAGTTATTTCTTATAATAAATCTACATATCATTCATATAGCCTTTAAATAAAATAGTACAATTAAATAGAGCATATAATATCCACATTGAGATATAACATATCATGCAATCGATATAACATATCATGCAATCGCATATATTTTACCATTATATAAAGTATCACCATCTTGAAAAATTGGACATCATGAACAAATACATATGTGTTACTTTACAATATTACAGTTTTGTCATAATAATTCACCTATCATTAACCAACTTATCATATACTCAGTGTCATCATTTTCCTTTCACTCCTTTGTACTATATCCTATATATTGTCACTTACAATATTTCATCTATGTACCATGACTTCTAGTCACATTTATTTCATAAAACTTACATTTATAATTATATTGGTCTACAACCAATTTGATGAAATTTTATAATATAAAATATACATAAATAAGCCTAGATTATTCTATCGTGTTTGATTACTAAAATAGATATATGCTAAACAATATATATGTTGGCACAAAGCTTCTTGTTAGTACGAGCATTCAGATCGATAAACAACTTCACTATCATCAAATATCAAATACATAAATATATATATAGAGCCATAGTCATTCAACAAGTCAGATATAAACTATAACATATGCTCCGTCTTTATCTAATGTAACTAATATCATCAGAAAATCTATTAGATATTTTCAAGCCATGTTTAATTCAAGAGCAATAAAAAGTGCATATTGCAGAGTACTAAATAGTAGTTGGCAAACAAAGACCCGATAAAATAATTAGTATATATTTATCCATGGTTTTATCTCCTATTAGCAAACAGCTGTTGTTTAATTCAAGAAACTTTGTTAAACAAGCAGTCCTATTACTCAAGAACATGTTAAACAATTAAATCTCTAAGTACCTTAATATAATAACTAAACTGAAACAAAGCTACCGATCAAATAAAACATATAAAACTACGGATACTAAAAGTAGTCAAAGCTTCGTACCTTAATCTTTATAAGATTTACTCAACCCAGTGTTGGATCTATGGCTCCGTGGACGAAACAATGCTAGCAGCATAGTATAAGCGAAACGAACTACTCAAAACGAGCTAGAAATCAACACCTACGACCACGGTGAACTTTAATCGATCACACATAAACTTGACTTTGTATTTTGAAAACTCAATCTCAGCTCGAAAATAAAAGGTCTTGGAAAAATATATCAAAATTGTATAACCGACTAAAGAAAAATCGTATAGTAAATTATCGTAGGGGTTTTACGTTGATCAACAATGAAGTAATATTGACAGACAAAATAAATTCTTATACATTAGTTATATTCGGTAACATATAAGATGTGAAAAACTTTTGAAAAACTTATGTACAGATTGTGGTTCCTCAAAAGAAAATTGTCGTCCGATGTTCAAAAACAAAGATAACATGATAAATTGATTGAAAACATCCATTAGAAAAAATTAAATAATAGCTAATAAACATTGATATTTATGATGATAATGAAAACCATGATCAAAACTCAACAAGAGTTTCGAAATATATTTTTTTTTTTTTTGACTATCTCAAGGTTTATCGGACAAAAGTTCATGCTTTATATGATTAATATTACAAATACCGAAAGTGTAGTTCAGATCAAAAAAACAATTTGACGGCCAAAAAAAATTTATTTAGGTTTTAGTAAGGGTTTAGATCGTGCTGATAACGTGTTGTAAAATTAAAGAAACAGAACAATAATACAATACAAATATCTAGTTAGCATATATGAACATCCATATAATATTTATTCATAATACAAATTTTTTTGTTTTGTTTGTTGTTAAATACCCCAAAAATATCTTAAGCCCAAGTGTTTTGCTAAGCCCAACAGATTTCAAATCAAAGCCCACCAAATAGATATATCCGGGTTGTCACGCGGGTCTAACCCAGACCCATGACCCGAATTTGAGACTTAAAAGGAAAAAGGGTTTGGGCGGGGATCATTTATTAGTATTCAAATTCAAACCAAATTTTTTTCTTTTTCTCTCAAAAACCGATCATTTTTTCGTTTATCTCTTTAATCTGGTGAGAAAGTTGGGTTATAATCAAAGAAAGGTTGGGTTAGTATTCATACTTGGGGTGTGCTCCATACCATTTTATCAATCTATTCTTCGATTTAAAGGTAAAACTTTCATATTCGATTATGTATTCCAAGTGTTTGATGAAATATGTGAATGAATTGATCATGATCTGTATGATATATGTGTTGATTTGGTTTGTGATTTGATGTGTTTAGATGCATGATTAGGGTCTGTACTTGATAGTTATCTGGTTTTAATACCTTTATTTGCATCGATTTGAATTTCTAGGTTTGGTCTTCATTGGGCTGGGTAAGTTTTCTAAGTATTTGAAGATCCTGTTTTTGATGCCGAGGTTTCTACTCGGCAAACAATACAAATGTCATTGATAATCTTCAAATCTTCATATCTTTTGAGTTACTTGTAAATATCCATCTTTTAATAAAAGATGCCGAGGTGTTTACTCGGCAAACAATTGTTTTTCACAAAAACTCATTCAAGTGTTATCAACTATATGCAGAGCTTTGAACTCTATACTTCTGTATTCATGAAAATCATTGTTTTTGTTGAAAATTTTGTCTGAGTCTTAATCATTATTGTTTACAGAGCTCTTTGCTCGGTAAATAAAACATGTTGGGAGAATTTTGTCTAAAGTCATCTTCCACTATCTGCAAAGCTTTGAGCTCGGCAAATAGTACAAGATGATAAATTTTTTCTTTCAAAAAGGCTTTCTTTGTCAACCTGCAAAGCATTTAACTTGGCAAACCATACTCTTTGATGGAAAATCATTTCTAAAGGCAGTCTTTAACCATTTGCAGAGCGTTGAGCTCGGACAAATCATTCATTTTGTTGAAAATTTTTTCTAAGCCTTGGTTGTCAAATTGTACCATTTGCAGAGCATTTTGCTCAGCAAATTTCCTATATGTCAAAAGGATCACTCAATTATTGAAATAATCTTTTATCAATCGGCAACATTCTTGTTGTTTAATCAAAGGATTTTTCATATATTCAAAATGAAGTCTAATCAATTTGTTCTATACGCCGAGGTATTGGCTCGGCATATAATAGACTTCATTTACATTCACACTGGAATGCATTTCTTCTGTCTGCCGAAGTTTTTGCTCGGAAAATCTTACAAGTTGCCCAAAATCTGTTCTAAAACCATTTTCCATACTTGTAATGTTACTGGGCAAAAAAATTTTTATGCTATTTACCGAGCAGTAAGCTCGACAAATACATAAATTTGTAAATTTTTCTTTCTTGTGGTAAGATTCTTGTATTTGTCAACTTTATTATGTCTTGATAAATGTGAATGTGTTCTAATTGTGTGTCAACTTATAGTTTTCATAGGTGTTAGGGTAAGAAGCAAGGTATCGAACGCCTTTGTGCACTACCTTTGTTATCTTATCTTTCAATACTTATGTAATTCTATAAATTATCATATTTCTTATATATATATTAGGGTGAGAAGCAAGATATTGAACGCCTTTGTGTACTACTTTTGTTGTCTCATACTTAATATATGTACGAAATATTGTTTTTGTGAAAATAATGTGTCTAAAATGTTCTAATGTGTTTATTTTTTGTGTGTGGTGTCTAAAGTTTTGTTTTCTGGTCAAATGTTTGTCAATTTGTTTTTCTTTCAGACTTTTATTAAATTTATAAAAAGATGACAATGTTCGAAGAAGGTTCATTAATGAAGATGCAAGCTAATCAAGCTTTACATATACCATTTGCATCCCCCGATCATAACTGAGATTCTTAATCACCATCCATTGAACATAGCTCTCACTAATGGTGTTGTAGTTCCAGAGAAGTATGTCTTTGATTTGTGGGAATCTATTGAATATACAAAAGCTGATAAGAGAAAGAAATCTGAAGACTACTTTCAGTACACCTTATAATCAGACGGAAAGTATTATCTGTGCAAGTTTAACTTGGAACAGTTCAGATCTATCTTTGGGTTTCCTGAACGAGAATGAATTTCTGGTGATACTGGTGATTGATGATACTGGCAACACCCTTGTGATACTTTCAGTTGGTTGGGTGACTGCCAGTGGTTCAGAATGAATTTCTGGTGCAGAAGGTGATTCAAAAGTTGTAGTTGGTGTTTGTTCTGGAAGAGGTGTTGGTGTATTTTCTGGGGGTGGAGGAGGCATATCAGATAGAATTGACTGGGAGACAGAGTGGATGGTGCGATCAATTTCTTCTTCTCCCAGAAAACTCATATTAACATCAAAGTCATTATCGTCAGACAGTGGAGAATCAACCATATCCTAATCTGGGCCGGTTCCACCTGCCTGGTCCTCTACTTGTACATTCTCCACCCTAACATTCAAATCAATCTGAGCCACCTGCTCCAGATTATCTCCTTTAATCTGCCTAACTTGTTCCCCCTCAACCTCTTCAACTATTAGGGACCCATCAGTAGCCATGATGTCCCCACTTTCAGCAGTTGCTACTGGTATGACAAGAGGTGATCCAAACCCTCTTTCTTCCTCACCACTTCCTTCTACTGGTACCGGGGAAGTGGTTGCTGGGGCAGTTTCCTGACCAATTTCTCTAGAATCTTGATGAGATGATTCTGGAAGGGATGATACCAGAACTCCGTCTCTCCTAAGACGACGAGTTCTATTCCTTGGCCTTGTGGGATTAGGTGGAATTTCAACAATATCCACAGCAGGCGGCTGAAGATCTGGGGCGATCTGGGAAATAGGTTGCACCCTTTCAGTAGTAACAACATCAGCAATTTCCTCATTGTTATGAGGCTCACCAGCAACCTCCTCATCAGGTGATGATGCAATTACATCTTCTTGAATTCTCAATTGATAAAGCATCACCGATGGAATGTCGACCTCAGTAGGAAATGAGGTCAACTTGTTGAGGTCCCTCAGATATTCACATATTGAAAAATGAGTTGTATTTACAGAGTACTCATTCTTCGAGGCCCTTCTGAATATGATGGACAGAAATCGAATAAATGGAATGAAGGCTTTCCTGTTCTTGACCCTCAATCTGTCCACCAGATCATTAAAGAAAATCTGGGCAAAGTCCACCCTGTACCCATGCCACAAGCAGTAGGCAATCTGGAGCTGTGTCTGGTTTATCTGATCTAAACCTCCAGAACTGCCACTCAAACACTCAACTAGGTGAGTAAAGAAATATCTCCATGAATCTGTCAGCCTGCTCATATATATAGTGCCCTTCCTGAGCAGCTGACCATTCTCATCCACTAATTCTGTGTGCCCCATCAACTTGCACACTTCCATGGTATTGATGCCAGAGGGAATCTCAACAGGCATTTCATTCTCATCAGAGTAATTCATCCTCAGGGCATCTTTGAGGGAATCAACAGTAATTGTGAAGTGTTTGGTGCCTTGTTTTAATGTGTAGTGGATGGATTCATCACTTTCCACGTACACTGCAGTATACCAGAATTCACAAAGATAGTCGTGATACATTTTGCCCCGATTTAGGGTTAGAGCACAATAGAGTGGACTGTTCAGGAAGAAGGTGTTCAACCTTCCAATGATTGAAGTTGGAGAGTGATTTGTTGAGAGTTTAGCGGTCCAGTTATTCATGTTTATGCGGATGGCATCGGCAGAGAGAGATATATGATTTGCCTTTTTGACATTTTCAGCAGGAGTATAATTGTAAGGTGCCCTATTGTTGCATGGATCGTAATAAGACGCGATTCGTTATGTCAAGAGTGCGGAATCCTCTTGAGATAACTAGATTGCTATTGCCTTTTGTTGATTAATAAGTAATTAACCAACCCAAGGAGATGCACAAGGCTTGTGGTTCGTGTAGGAGATCACACGAAGGAACAAATAACCTTGACTCGTGAATTCATGAATAATTCGAAAATCATTAACAAGGATTAACCTAATTCCGTAGATTAGGTCTTGTATTTATACTAGTTAAGTATTGGATCGTGTGGGCTTAGGCCTTAATCGCAGATTAGGCCCGAAACAATAAGTCAATCGACTTACCTCGTGTTGACGTCAGCACGAGGTTCGACCTTTGACTCTTTGTTTTGCTTCGTTTAGCTCGTACATAACATCCAATCATCGTTCAAGTGTTCCACGACACTTATAAACCTTGATTCTATGTTCTTGTACCTGCAAAACAATATATAACACACAAACACAATATAAAACATAAACAGATATAATATTGAAGTTCAAACGTAATCATTAAATATCAAGGTGTATCCAAAAGTCCACAGCTGAGCAAGGTGTATCCAAAAGTCTTCTTTGATCACCTCTTGACAAATTGACAACCTGCATCGGATCATACATGCGTAGCAACATCTGTTTTTGTGAATCATCAACAAACATCTGTGCTTCGCCTGACTTGATATCTATCTGCCAAAATGTCATCTCTGTCGGCATATCTTGATCCCATCTGATAGTAGGAACCTTCTTAAAACATTTAATCCTTCGTTGTTTAAAACGAAATGTGCCGTCTGGATTCTTAATCTTCCTCAAGGATGTTGGCTTTATCAACCTTTCTTCTGGCTTCAGACCTCTAGCACTGAAATACTTAATTCTTTCATCTCTGAATCTATTCCATTAGAAATCTGCAAGTCCATTGCTCTGAAGATTAACGATCCAACGTCTTCCCAAATCTATCATGTCAGAATCACTGAGAGAGTGGAAGTGTCTTTGACTCATCGACATGTACTGGCATCCCTCCTTTCTCTTGATAATAAACAATTTAATTATGTGATCATAGAACCAACTTTGTATCACTGAGAAGTATTTGGGTGCATCGTTATCTGAGATATATTCCCAAAACATTGATGGTTTATACGTATCACGTATCATCAAACCAGTATGTCCTCTATAACCTGGAATCAGTCTATTAATAATAAACTCATGATCTTTCTGCACCGGAGGTATATTAAATCTTCCAAGATTTATCTATATTCCAGTATAGATAAAAAATATTATCATATCCTTCATCAACTATGTTTGCATATACAGCAAATCTCAAACTTGCAGCATTCTTAGGTTCATCTGGACTATCTCTGATTGGATTGAGATTGAGATGTTCCACTTCGGCTATTGGTTCAACTTGAATGACTTCATCTTCATTAAAGAAATGATCAAAGTCATAAGGTGTCTCAAGCAACCTTTTTCTATGAGCTTCTGAAGTAATGAACTCTCCTTCTTCCAAATCTTCATCATCGATACTTTCTAGATCTTCTTCAACATCAAGATCGTCCAATGCACCTATCCTTCGAAGCTTATCTACAATTCAAACGATTTACATATACAAAGATAAAGAACATGAATTATAAGTCAAGACATAATAAAATAGTATAAATACATAAAAGAAATTTAAATAAACAATACTATATCATAAATATAATGCAACAATTACATTAATATTTATCTTATAATCTTTATCTATTTTAACTTACAACAATAATATTATATCATAAATATAATGTAACCAATACATTCATATTTATCTTATAATTATTACAAAAACAAAAATCATTAGCACTAAGGTTCATAATCCGAATTTGAATCCGAATCTGACTCTGACTCTGAAGATGTATGAGTTAACCCTGACTGTTCTTTCATTTGATCCCTAAGTGATCCTGGATCATAATAATTATTATAATCCATAATCTCTGCTCTAGCTCTCATATGAGCTTGTGGATCATATCCCAATCTCTTTTCTAGTCTATGCACAATTAAAGGGTGCAAATCTGACTCTGTAGACGCATTGGTAGTAGAATCAGTCTTAGTTGACTCACTATCCTGAGTAGATTTTCCTTTGCTAAGATTTTCTTTTTCTATATGATTATGAGGATCATTCACTATCTTTTCTCGAATCTCCCTTTCTATTCTATCAGAATTAGAATCGGAGTTACCTGAATTGGAATCTTCCCCATCATCATTGTTAGGATCATCAGGATCTGCATCAGAAGCGGTCATCACAACTTTTCCTTTATCTTGAGTCCTAGAAGTACTAGCACCAGCTGTACCAGCAATCTCTGACTCTCTTTGTCTTGACGATTCCCCATGAACATCTGCAGTCTCTGTATCTCTATTCTCTGGCTCACCAACTGATGGTTGTGCTTGATTAGGACCTTGAGCTGGATCTTGATCTTCATGATCATCATCTCTTGACTTCCTTGCTAGCTCATCATCCTTACAACCACTCTTATCTCCCCCTTGAGCCAAGAATTGGTCAAGTCTAGAACCAAGAGAATGAACAAGAGCTGTCATTACGTCCATCTCTTCCTGATGCTTAGCAGCTTGGAGCTTTAGTTGACTCTCCAAAGCTGTGACCCTCATCTGTAGCATCTTCTTCTCGGAAAACAAACGAGCTACACTTGAACTGGAGCAACTGGACGTGACGTAGAAGCAACATCAGATGTAGAGGCCTGAGGTGGCATCGTAGCTTCAAATGAAGGCATACCAGCACTAAAAGTTCCTGTGGGAGGCATCTGTGGTCTTTGCAGAGGAGCCAACAGACGTCCCATTATTGTCGAAACAGGAACTGTCGCCTGAATAGGAGCAGACGAAGGCCTAGGAGCAACAAGTGTCGGCTCTGGCTCTTGACGAACTGTAGACTCCGAAGTAGTAGGAATCGTAACAGTTGAGCCTCAGTAACAACTTGTGCGCGAGAACCATTTCCTCTTATTATAAACTTTGGTCTCAACCTTCTCTCCCCAACAACAACAGAAGCAGATGCAGCAGACACAGAAACAGGAATCTCAGAAACAGAAGCTCTTAAAGCAGCAACCAATGGAGTATCACCAACAGTAGGTGCATGAGACCTCTCCTTGGCTTCATTATAAGCAGCAAATTCTCTATCAACTTCAGCTTGAGATCTTTCTTGTCTTTTTCTTCGCTTTGGCAATCTCTCTTCCTCTTCTGAATCCTCAACAACATTAACAGGGACTTCAGAAGGACCAACATCAACATCAACTGGAGCAGAGATAGAAGCAGAAACTCCAGTAGATGGTGGTACAAGATTTGCGGGATCATCAACATCCTGCATAAGAGCGTCCATATCTGGATCAATCTTCAGATCTCCAGCATATAGAGGAACATCATTTAGTCCCTCAAACTGATCAGCTCGCTCTTCTTGAGGATCCTCTTGAGCCTGATCATCATCAGCAGCAACAGGCGCTTCATCTTCCCAACCTTGTCGAGGAGCAACATAGTCAGGATTTATGAGATGTCCGAACAATGGTGGATTGGCAACATTATCAGGAACACCATGACCTGCAAAGCGCTTCATACTCTCAACAAACACCTTATGAGTCAGATGACCCAAATTGAAGGTAGGACCATCAAATGGTAAATCTGCTATTCTGCGCCGAATGATTATCATTACAAATCTTGGAAGCAGAAAGAATTTCTTATCGTTTCCAAATGCTCTCAACTGCTTTACAAAATTGTCATATATGTACTGGGAAAAGCTGTAGGGCTTATTCAGCACAAGTGCAACCACCTGAGGAGCAGTAAAAATGTTCAACTGATCATGACCTGCACTCCGATGACTAAGAGACCTCAATAAGTAGTAGGAAAGCAATCTCCATTTGCCTAGAAGACGATTCTTGCGATAAGGATGAGTAATATCACCAACATATCCCATACGCTTGAGAGTACCGTCACAAAAGCTTTCTTCAAACTCAACAGGACCTTGCTCCATATCATCAGTTCCTAAGTCCAAAATAGTCCTTAAGTCTCCAGCAGTAAACTGAATGTTACGTCCAGCAACAGTAGTGCGAATCATAGTGTGATCACCAACTTGCATCAATCTGGCTGAGTTCCAGAATTCAGTAATAAGACTTATGACCAGCGGAGGATTCTCGGTCAAAGCAAAATGAATACGAGAGCGTGCTAAGTACTGAAGGACACCATGAAACTCTGGTGTGCATCCCGACTGCGTAATGCCGAGGTCAATTGCAGCATTATGTTCCTTGACGAACACGCGACCACCTTGTCCTGCCATACCTGCATAAAATCAAACAAAAACGACAAGAAAACGAAAGTTAGAATAAACGAAATTAAAAAATTAGGGTTTTGGCTCGTCTGCTTCGTGATGACATCATCACGAGGAGGATCTCCTTCGTCGTGACGTCAGCACGAACCAAGCAAGAACCCAGAACACGAAATACAAAACATCTCCATTTGATGTTAAAATTAAACAAAAACATCATCACGGACTTGTTTATGGTTCGTGTATGCCCAGAAAATAAAATCGAAACTAATTCGATGAACACGAAATTTGATTAATCTTGATTTAACACTTGTTTTCTTAAAGTTTTGTTAGATTTAACATGTTTAAACATCAATTAATCTAATTTTAAGTCCAATTTAAGTCCAAATCATCAAAAATCAAAGATCTAATTCGTGGTTCGTCCGAGTTACTGTTCACGCGAGGTAAAATCAAAAGTCGGGCATTATAACGACTTGTAATCGTTAATTCTTATAGTCAAAACATCAAACAATCATCCTAGATTAGAAGTATACCAACAAATCTGGATGAATAGCATGAAAAAAGAAGGAATCGATCGAAATAGGGGGCGAATGAATAGTAGCACGAAGGAGACGAAGTTCGTGTGATTTACTTAGGGTTAATTTTCGATTAATGGTAATTAATGAATAGTAAGAACCCATATATATATTCGTGATGATGTCAGCGCGAGGCATGCTGACGTCAGCACGAGGTGTTTTCAAATTTTCAGATTTTAAACCATATAAACTTCAATCCTTAGCCAAATTTCGCGAATTTTCCAGAAGTTTAAACAAGGAAAAATTCCAGAAACATAAACCTGTAGATACTCGTTACTAAAAACCTGTATCTACTCGAATATGCAATAAAAAATCATCCGTACTAACTTGTCATCACAATAATGTATCAAATAAATTTTACATTATTATCTTGACATAAAATCGATCATTTCTTCATTGATGTTTAACTCAACAATGCAAACTTACATTAAAACATATTTAATGTATAATGCATTACAATACATCAAAATATCATATCAACAACCTATCACATTACATCTTAGGTTGTGATCTTGATAATAAAACTATAATCTATCACACTAAGTCTTAGGTTAATAAATAGGCAATGATGCATTCCGCATGTAGATTAATCGTGATATATCCAATCTGACTTGTTTCAACATGGTATTCAATATGAAATTTGATATCTGTAACCTGCACACTTAACAAACTTCATCAATGCATGAAAAACAATAAAAAATATCATAAATATGAAAAACAACCAAAAATCTTAACCTAGCAATCATTACAAGATCTAAGGCAAGTCCAATCTTTGTCAAGCATACTTATCAACCAAAAACAATTGAAATTTCAAAAATTTACTTGAAACACATTAAAAAATATTTTGACTTTTCAATTCTCAAAACATTTCATTTTCTAAATTAAACAACTTATGTATTAATTAGAAAATCTATCTTTTAAACATACTTACCATAAGCAACAAGACTTATATAATTCACTAACAATTATAACTTTTAATGCTTATCAAATCTCTTGTGCAATAAGAACTAGTTTGACACACAAACTGACACTTATTACAAAAATAAAAAATAAAACAATATAAAATAAACTAAAAAATAAAATAAAATAAAAACTAAACTATTTTATTTATTTACAAGAAATTTTAAATTTCTGCAGATTAGATCAAATTAGCATTTACATAAGTCTGCAAGTGAGAAATAATTCTCTTATTATTAGTTATGAACAGTGATTCAACCACGATTACCGGTATATTTGTCCTCTTAAACACTTGGTACTTCCAGTTTCCTTTGAATTATGACACTTTCGACATACCCTGGCCAAGGACAGTCACCATGTAACCCGAGTAGCCTAATATGCCATTGAATAGTTTGCGAACTTATGTGACCCACATTCAGATATACTTCCGTAATCGATACAAGCATTAAGATAACAAATATTCAATGTATATTCAAAAACATCCTTAAACAAATCATGAGACACTTTTTAGATAACATAAATTAATTACTTTGTGATTTAACTTATTTGCTTTTGCATTTCATTATTTATAAGGAACCCGTGATTTTCTATGAGACCCATGTAGCGAACTTTCTGACAATCTATCCTAAGTTGGAAGCTTTAGGTAGGCTAGGTATACAAAGACACCCCGAGGACATACTTGTCCGAATCTCAAAGACCACATTAGCCCCTTAATTTTCATTCATTTCATTTGCATAAACAATATCACATTTAACTTTCATGCTCATGATTGGTAGAGGTTTTTGCCTATATATTGAACAAATCTTATAGTATTGCTAGATCTTTCACAAAATTTAAGGACTAGATCAATTCATTACTAAAAAGAAAGCATTCTCAGCCATATATCTGAATATGTTTCCCATAAGAACATTGTATAATTTAAGTTCAGATTAAGGAAACCTTGCTACTTTGTGTCTACCAATATATCCCAAATTGTAATCACTGAACTAAGCAGTTATATTACGATTAAGCAGACTTAAAAGCTAAGTATCCTCACTTCTAATCATCTGACAGCATTAACTTAAATCTCCCCCATATTTTTTGTCATTTTCTCATTTTTCACATTTTTATGATTTTCATGACACTAAGAACTCTTTTTGTATTTTTATGACTCTAGCTATTTACAGACACAAACTTACAAAATTAGTTCTTTGAGATATTTAATATGAATTAGCATTCTTCATCCCATTGAGAAGAATTAACTTCTCAAATCGAGTCTTATCAAATGCTTTGGTATACAAATCAGCTAAATTATCATCGGTTATAACTTTTTCCAAATGAATTAACTTCTTTTGGGTACAATCACGCAAGAAATGATGTCTAATATCATTATGCTTGGTGACCTTATGCATGACAGGGTTCTTTGTAATGTCTATAGCCGACTTATTGTCTATTCTAATAGGACTATCAAGAAAATCCATACCGTAGTGACGAAGTTGTTGCCGAATCCACAATACCTGGGAACAGCAGCTACCTGCAGCCATATACTCTGCCTCACATGAAGACGGAGAAACACATGTCTGCTTCTTGCATTGCCACGATACTAATCTTCCTCCTAACAATTGACAACCTCTAGTCGTAGACTTTCTGTCATTGTTACAACCGCTAAAATCCGAATCAGTATATGCAACAAAATCAAACGTTCCTCCCATTGGATACCATAGACCAAGCCCTTGGTTTCCCTTAAGATAACGTAGAATACATTTTGCTGCAGTCAAATGTGATTCTTTCGGACTAGCTTGAAATTTAGCGCAAAGACAAACAGCGAACATAATATCTGGACGCGAAGCAGTCAGATACATCAATGAGCCAATAATAGCACGATAATAAGTTGTATCCACAAGTTCATCTTTCAGATCAAGAACTCCTAAACCATGATTTTGCTGAATAGGAGTACCATATGTCTTGGACTCTAGCATTTGAAACCTCTCCAAGATGTCATCGACTTACTTAGACTGGTTTAAAGAATCCATCTTTCCTTTGATCTACTTGTAGTCCGAGTAAAAATTGTAATTCCCCCATAGCACTCATTTCAAATACATTTTTCATGCTCATTTCAAACTCTTTGCACATCTTTATATTAGATGAACCAAAAATGATATCATCCACGTAAACTTGTACAATTAGATAATCTCGCTTGTTCCACTTAATAAACAATGTGCTGTCTATCGATCCTCTTGTAAATCCATTTGTCAACAAATGTGTCGACAACTTTTCATACCACACTCTGGGTGCTTGATGCAATCCATAAAGAGCCTTATCCAGTCGATATGCTCTTCTTGGATAGTTCGGATCTTCAAATCCCGGTGGTTGGTGAACATACACTTCTTCTTTGACTTCACCATATAAGAAGGCACTCTTAACGTCTAACTTATACACCTTATAGCTTCAATCCTAACAATTGGTGCAAAAGTTTCGTTATAGTCATATCCTTCTCGTTGTGCAAACCCCTGAACAACCAAACGTGCTTTATTTCTAGTAACGATCCCTTTGTCATCTCGTTTGCATTTATATACCCAACGAGTTCCAATCGGTTCTTTACCTTTAGGCACATGTACTAACTCCCAAACTCCAAGTTTTTCAAATTGAGCTAATTCTTCTTGCATAGCTTCAACCTAACATGGATCTTGAAGTGTTGCCTTAACATTCTTAGGTTCTACTTGTGAAATGAAACCAAAATATAAACACTCAGTTATCAATCCAGTGTCTTTCACTTCACTAAACAAACTAGTTAGATCCTTATTCAATTGATTTCTAGTTCGAACAGGTGCTGTAGCATTCCCAAGAATATTCTCAACCGGATGATCCTTATTAATTCGATATTGAGGAACCGAATCAACATTCAGACTTTCTCCTAAATTTGTTCTAATCTGAAACTTAGGAGAGCTAAAATCATCTTCCGATTCTTCAGAAATAGGATCATCATCAGGCAGTGTAACCTTCGATAGAGTAGGTGGTTTAGTGTTCTCGGGTTCACTATTATTTAAATCTGGTGTCTTATTCTTGTCCTTACCACTTTCATCAACATAAGTAGTAGATTGATCGTTGGTTGGAGTAGTATCGACATTTCGAGTAGGCGGAGATATAGGAGTATTATCCATGTGATCTCTTAAAATAATCACATCATCAACTGTCTCAGGATCTGAATAAGAATTAGGACCATGTAGTGAACTAAACACATTATCGTAATCGAAGTTTTTGCCACTTCCAGAATGAATAGCGGGCTTATGACTGACAATCTTGACATTTGTTCCCAAATCAACTTTGCCGGTCTGTTTGTTGTAAACCCGTCGAATTGATGTTCCCGGTTTATAACCCATGAGAAATCCCTCTTCAACCTTTGAATCAAACTTTGACTGAGGTAGATACTTCAAGAAAGTACACGGTACACCAAATGGTTCAACATTCTGTAAATTCGGTTTCTTCTTATGCAGAAGCTCATAACATGTCTTATTATGATGCTTAACTACAGTAACCCTATTTAAAATATGACAAGCTGTATTCACCGCCTACGCCCAAAACATAGTAGGAAGCCCTGAATCTGCAAGCATAGTTCTGGCTGTCTCGATTAGAGTCCTATTCTTTCTTTCAGCAACTCCATTTTGTTGTGGTTCATAAGGAGAACTGTATTGATGTTGGATTCCCTTTGACAAACAAAAGACATCCATCACATTATTCTTGAATTCAGTTCCGTTGTCACTCCTGATTCTCTTAACACGAGCTCCATAAATGTTTTCAGTTTCGACAAAGAAATTTATCAAAATCTGCGGAGTTTCATCTTTCGATTTAAGAAAGAATACCCATGAGAATCTCGAGTAATCATCAGTAACCACCAAACAGTAATACATCCCACTGATACTTCTTACATTTACTGGACCAAATAAATCCATGTGAAGTAACTCAAAAGAATTGGCAATAGAATTTTCTTGTTTAGGTTTATGTGTAGACTTTTGTTGTTTACCATTCAGACAAGGTACACATTTGTCTTCCATTCCAAACCGTTTCATGGGAACGCCATCAACCAAACCATGTTTGACAATGTCATTCATCTTTCGGAAATTGATATGTCCCGTTCTTCTACGCCATAACAATGATTCAGATTCGTTTGCTTTCGATAACAAGCAAACAGACTCCTCTGGATTATCAACACCTAACACAAGGCCATAGATGTCTCTCTTCCTAGGAGCTTTTAGCAGGATCCAGTCTTCAGGAATAACATATCCTGGTTTCAATATAAGTGCTTTTTTCTCATTAAAATGGACAGTGTTACCCTTTTCATAAATCTCAGAAACACTTAATAAATTATGTGATAACTGTTCCACATAATTGACTTTTTCCAGCGTAAACTTCCAATTGACAACATCACCTTGGCCCGAGATGTTGCCGCCCTTGGGACCAACGAAACTAACATACGAACTATTTACATCTTCATAAATGGACAAAACGTTCTTGTCCCCTGTCATGTGCCGAGAGCATCCACTGTCAACATACCAAAGACTGATAGGCTTCCTTGATTCTCCCTGCACATCAGACGATAAGATGGTTAGTTTATGAAGGGAACCCAAACCTTTTGAGGTTTAGGTTTGCCGAATTCATCTCTAATGATCAATTCGGTCCAATATCCATCGCTCTGTAATGGAGCCTTGGATGTAGATGGTGTCACAGACTGTTTCTTAGGTGAAGTGAAACGAGTCTTAGGAGGTGAATTCCTTGGTGAGTGGGTACCAAATCTAGGTTGACTTCCTAATCGATCATAGAATTTAGACGAACTATTAATTCTAACAGGAGGAGATCGATTTTGTTAAGCCATCTTCCTAGGTGAATTACTCCTTTGAGGTGTACGAGAACGACTCGGACTTACACTACTAGAAGTAGTATTCTGTGAAGGTCCCTGTCGTTTTGGAGTCTTAGATCTATTGACACTAATACTTTGATCTGTAACAATAGACTCTCCATATGACACATTTCTAAGTAACTTAACATCATTCTGTGCACTTTTATTATCAGGATGTCTTTTTGCATACTCCTCATAATAATCCATTTTATATGCACTCATAAATTTCGGTGAAGCTACTTGTTCAACTAGTTTACCCTTCCCTTTAGGATTAGGAATATCACTAACATCCTTTGACTTGACTTGACCATCATTCTTAAGATTCTTGACCTTCCTATTTGGACATTCAATAGCTATATGGCCTTTCTCACGACAAGTATAGCACTTCTTTACTTGTTGTTTTCTAGATTGACCATTCTCTATTTCAGGGATTGGTATACCATACTCCTTCATTTCATTTATGGTATCAAGCGTCTTCTTCCATATTTGTTACTAATTTAAAAGGAGCATAATGTCTATCCTTATATGGAATTTGTTCAGCTAACCATTCTTCTTTATTTTCCACACACCAAACTTTATTAATTCTTGATTTAGGTTCAATCCTATTTATAGATACTTCTTTATCATAGAAAACTGTATCAGAGTCTTTCAATGTGTAGTATATTACTTCATCTGGATTAAAATCTAATTCAGTTTGTTAGTGACCTTGTAGAAGTAAATCAGAATCTTTAGACACATTACTTTCCTTTCTAAGGATAACATTTTCAGCAGTTAAACTAGTTGAATTTTCTTTTAGTCTCAATATTTCTTGTTTTAAATCTGACACCATTTTACAAACGTCAATTATAGAAGATAAAGAACAAGATACCTTCTGATCTGCAGCCTTGCAATCTGCCATGTATGCAACAAAGTCTTCAGTTGTCATACCTTCAGGTATCACGAAGTTCTTCATCTGTTCTTCAATGCTCTTCATGGAAATGTCATCAACAGAACTTGATGACTCTTCCTTTTCTTCAGATGCTTTTACTGCTGCCATTTGTTCACTCTCAGATCTTACGGTTTCAGCAACATTACATATATTCTTCTGAACTATCTCAGATGCACTTTCTTCACTTGAGTACACAGCATAATCAATTGTTGCAGCTACCTCATCATATAACTCTACCATGTAGGCATGATTCGAAGTATCATCAGATTGTGTATCCCATTGATAAGTACCATCTGGATTTTGAACAACAACAGCCTTTGACTCCAAAAATGGTGACAACACTGGCTATTGTGGAGTAGCAAGATATGTAATCATTGCTTGCGTCTTATGATTACTTGGAGTAATACCGCCTTGATTGTAATTTTGAAGACCAGCAACGGTATTATCAATCCTCTTAGGTTGTTGACACTCTCTTGCAAAATGACCAAATCCATCGCAGTTATAACATTTCACCTTGGATTTATCAAAGCCTTTAGTGCCATTACCTATAGGTCTCCCAGTTCTCTGAGTGAATCTTCTGACCTTAATAGTAAGCATAGCAAGCTGCCATTGTAGATCCATTTCTTCCAAATCATCAGGATCTATTTGATTGTAATCCTCATCAATTACTGCAGGATCAGTAATCTTTCCTCCAATAAATGCTTCATGAGCAGTACAAAAGGCTGAGTAAACACTCATTCTACCTTCTGCAGAACTCATACTTATTGGCATAGAGTGGAAAGATTGTACATTGCTCTTAACATTCGAATGTGTATTGTCATAAGCAACATATCCAGCAATACCTTCAGCATCTACTATTGGTGTAGCTTCTGCACCACTTAGAAATGCATTGTTTCCTGAGCTAGAACTTGCTAAATCAACAGACTTAGCATGATATAAAGATGGATCTTGTGTAAAATCCGAGTGAGTATCTTTAATCCTTCTCTTCAACTCTCTGTTCTTCAGCTTGGAGACTACCTTTTCAAAGTCCCATGTATTGTATTCTTGATCATCTTGAAGTTGATGAACATAATCAGTCCATGTCTTAGGCAGTGAATCCAAAAACTTATCAACTAGCTCAGTTTGAGGATAAACAACTTCAAAGTACGACAACTCAGTGGTCAAATGACTGAATCGAATAATAATCTCGTCAAGGGATTCTCCTTTCAGTCCATTAAAGGCTTCATACTGGCGCTTCAGAAGCTTGATACGATTCTTCTTCAAAGTTACATCGCCCTCACAATATCTTTCAAGAGCGTCCCATAAATCCTTTGAAGTAGTGTACTTTTTGAACAGATGTACACTATCTTGAGGCAAGGCCATAGTAAGAGTAGACAATGCCTTTCCCTCAACAGCGTATCATTTACGTTCTTCAATAGGCATATCAGCATAAGTATACCTATTGATCGCTCCATTCTTCTCATATGAAGGCCAATCAAAACCTTGAGTTATCACAAGCCACATTTCCATGTCAGTGAGACGAATGTAGTCTTCAAAACGTCTCTTCCACATCCAATAATTTTCCATACGGAAAAGCTTTGGAGGTGTATTACCCCGACCAACCTCATGATTGTGCATGATTATCTGGCTGATGAGTAGGGCATTTGGTGAATTTGCAGCAGCTGGTATGGTAGTCATTTCGAATCTTTTATGATCAAATCAAACGAAATAACAATAAAGTTCACGTGGCACGAAGTCACACGAGGAACACGTGACACGAAGTGGACACGAAGGACTCTTGTCACGTACTGGCGCACGAAGAGCAATTTGTACTGACGTGGCACGAAGTGGACACGAAGTCTGCTGGGTGACGTAAGCACGAACACGAAGTTCACTTCGTGCTGACGTATGCACTAAGTAACACGAAGAAGAGCACGAAAATGCAAATTAACACGAATTTCAAACGAAATTGCAATCAGTAGCTAATCAAACGATCTTAAACCTTCTGGTAATCAACCTTAGGGCTCTAATGCCACTTGTAAGGTGCCCTATTGTTGCGTGGATCGTAATAAGATGCGATTCGTTATGTCAAGAGTGTGTAATCCTCTTGAAATAACTAGATTGCTATTGCCTTTTGTTGATTAATAAGTAATTAACCAACCCAAGGAGATGCACAAGGCTTATGGTTTGTGTAGGAGATCACACGAAGGAACAAATAACCGTGACTCATGAATTCGTGAATAATTCGAAAATCATTAACAAGGATTAACCTAATTCCGTAGATTAGGCCTTGTATTTATACTATTTAAGTCTTGGATCGTGTGGGCTTAGGACTTAATCATAGATTAGGCCCGAAACAATAAGTCAATCGACTTACCTCGTGCTGACGTCAGCACGAGGTTGTTCCTACATGCTGATGACATCAGCACGAGGTTCGACCTTTGACTCTTTGTTTTGCTTCGTTTAGCTCGTACATAACATCCAATCATCGTTCAAGTGTTCTACGACACTTATAAACCTTGATTCTATGTTCTTGTACCTGCAAAACAATATATAACACACAAACACAATATAAAACATAAACAGATATAATATTGAAGTTCAAACGTAATCATTAAATTTCAACACTAGTTCTTATTTAAATGATTACAAACAAGTTCCTAAAAACATAAACGATAATCAAATCTATGTTGCGATTATCACAACGAATCTGCATCTACAATAATTAGCGGCTAGAAGATTTTTAGGAGATGGTTTAGGAGCCATTTTAGATATATGAAAATGAAAGTGAAGGAATTTAAGATTGAAAACAGAAATTTAATAAGAGAGATGATGATGATTGGAGAGTAAATGAAGAAGGAAATAAAAGAAGGAATTTAAAGATATGGGAGTAAATGATTTTCGAGATGAAACTGAAAGTGAAGGTAAATGTGGGTATTTATAGAGGAAAGAGAAAATAGAATTCAAAATGGTAATTTTGAAAAATTTCAAAGCAATTTTGATCGGTTTTGACATCCGCATTTAATGTTTTCCATCACACATAAATGTATGACGGTTGACAGCCCACAAAAATTACCAACTTGCACTTTTGGCCTTCCCAAGGTAACAAAACCATCATTTAAATTGAAAAAGTCATGCCACGTAAGGTAAACAGTAACTGTCCAGATGAAAAATTTGTAAGGTTGGCATGCACTATCCTTAAGTATTAAAAAGAGATGATTTGACACAAAAAGACTCATTTTAATGTATCTGGAGGTTGACTGGACACTCCAGTTTCACTGGTGGATTAGGCCAATAGAACATGCATTAATGGTACTCTGGAGGGACACTCCAGTAGGTACCCAGATTTGACCATTCTGGTAATCCTTAAACACGGACATCAACTAATATAAACAAATGAGAGGGACACATTTACAAAGAGACTGAAGTCACTTCAAACATGCACATCAACTTATCCAGTATTAATGAGAGGAACACATTTACAAGGTACTAGAAACATTTTTCAGAAAAATTTGTCCAGTAAGAAAATAAATTAATAAATTCCCTTTGAAACTTAGATAAAAAAAAATGTGGTCTTAGTCTTTCCCCCTGGAATGGTGATCCATAAATCTATCAGTGCAAAGATAGTATCACAAAGGCGTTCAATAGCTTTACTGGTATAGATTTATAAATCTGGAATCAAAGAACCCTGCCAGTGTCACAAAGGCGTTCATAACAAGGTTCCAGATTAAGGGTTCAACATTCCCAACTCACTGACAAGATTTTCAAAACTTTTCTCATCCAAAGGTTTTGTAAATATGTCAGCAAGTTGTTTATCAGTGGGAATAAAGTGGATTTCAACATCATTTTTCATTACATGATCGCGAATAAAATGATACCTGACATCAATGTGTTTCGTCTTGGAATGCATGACTGGATTGTTTGAGATAGCAATGGCACTGGTATTGTCACAAAAGATAGGAGTCTATGAATACTTAATACCATAATCAAGCAACTGGTGCTTCATCCAGAGTATCTGCGCACAACAACTGGCTGCAGATACATATTCTGCTTCAGCAGTGGATAAAGAAACTGAAGTTTGCTTCTTACTGGTCCAGCTCATCAGTTTGCCACCAAGGAAATGACATCCACCAGTAGTAGATTTCCTGTCTATCTTACAACCTGCATGATCTGAATCTGAATAACCCATTAGATCTAAGCCTGAGCCTTTGGGATACCAAAGACCTAAACTGGGAGTACCATTAAGGTACTTCAAAATGCGCTTTACAACCGCCAGATGAGATTCTTTTGGGTTAGACTGGTATCTGGCACAAAGACATGTTGCAAACATTATATCTGGTCTACTGGCATTTAAATACATTAGTGAACCAATCATGCCTCTATAAGCAGTGGTGTTCACTGGCTTCCCATCAGGGTCTGAATCTATTGTTAAAGGTGCAGAAATTGGAGTTGATTTTGAAGGTGAAGAATTCATATCGAATTTTCTTAAAATATCTCTAACATATTTTTCTTGATTAATACAAATACCATCACTAGTTTGTTTAATCTGGAGTCCAAGAAAAAATGTTAATTCACCCATCAAACTCATTTCAAATTTTGAAGACATGATTTTTGAAAATTTCTTGCACAAAGATTCATCAGTAGAACCAAAAATAATATCATCAACATAAACTTGTACCAACAGAAGATTACCTCTTTCACGAAGAATAAATAAGGTATTGTCAATTGCTCCTCTTTTGAAACCATTTTCTGATAAGTGTTTAGTCAGAGTATCATACCAGGCTCGAGGGGCTTGAGGCCATACAGTGCCTTGTCCAGATGATATACCCAATGTGGATGCTTTTCATCAATGAAGCCTGGAGGTTTCTTGACATAAACTTCTTCTTCTAATTCTCCATTCAAAAATGCACTTTTTACGTCCATCTGGTAGACCTTGAACTTATGATGCGCAACAAAGGCTAAAAACATTCTGATTGCTTCTAACCTTGCTACAGGTGCAAATGATTCTTGAAAGTCAAGGTCTGTCTGGACGTCCCCTTGTGCCACCAATCTGGCCTTATTTCTGATCACATGACCATCTTCATCAACCTTATTCCTGAAGACCCATCTGGTTCCAATTGGTTCTTTAATGTCAACAAGAGGAGGAACTAGATTCCAAACTTTATTTCGTTCGAACTGGTGAAGCTCTTCTTGCATAGCTATCACCCAGCTTGGGTCATTCATTGCCTCGTCAATCTTTTTCGGTTCAATCAGTGATAAGAAGCTGACATATAAACATTGTTCACTGGAGGCACTTCTGGTCTGAACCCCTCTACTGGAGTCACTGATAATCTGGTTGATTGGGTGAGCTATAGTCCACTTAGAGTATTAACCAGGATTGTTTCTTATAACAATATTAGTGCAAGAGTTCAATTGATTTTATGGTGTAGGATCTTGCCAGATAACTTCAGCATCTTCATCAGAATCTGTAAGATCACGATTTGCGTCATGAAGTTCTTCATTTAAAGGCATTTCTTGGATTACTGGCTCAAAATCAATTGAACTTGATACTGGTGGAGTAGTACGAACATCTGATCCAATAACAAGTTCAGAGGGTAGTTTGAAACTTATTGAAGGATAAAATGAAGTATTACTGGAAGGTTTTTCAATTTGCACTGGTTCCAAGTAAGGATGACTAGAAACATTTTCAGATGAATCTTTGTTGAAGTTGATAGGATCAGATTCACCAAAGATAGTTAGACTTTCTGGGGGAGAATTAAGGGTTGGCCTTTTATTGATTGCTTCATTTGACTCATCAAATGTGACATGAATTGACTCCTGGACCTTTTCCAGTCTTTTGTTGTAGACTCTGAAGGCTTTGCGAATGGTTGACTATCCTAAGAAATATCCTTCATTAGCTTTGGCATTAAATTTGTCTAACTGACTGGAGTCGTTCAAGATGTATACTGGATATCCAAAAACGTGAAAATAACCAATATTTGGTTTTCTATTTCTTAATATTTCATAGGATGTCTTCTTGTGTCTTTTCACATATACTGAGCGATTTTGAGTGTGACAAGCAGTTGCAATTGCTTCAGCCCAGTAAATTTTAGGAAGACCAGATTCAGCAAGCATACTCCTGGCAGCTTCTATCAGCGTTCTGTTCTTTCTTTCTACAACTCCATTCTGCTCTGGAGTGTTTGCTGATGAGAAATTCTGGGAGATGCCAGTATCAGTGCAGAATTTCTCAGAGTTGCATTCTGGAATTTTGTTCCATTATCACTTCTTAACTGACACACTTTTTGCTTGTATTTGAGTTCAATTTGCTTGATAAGAGCGATGACTTCTGCAACAGTTTCATTCTTTGACATAAGAAATATTACCCAACAATATCTGGAGTATTCATCAACAACTACCAGGGTATATTTCTTACCAGCACGAGTCTGAACATTCACTGGACCAAAGAGGTCCATATGAAGCATATGAAGAGGTTCAGATATGCTAAAATTTTGTTTTGTCTTGAAACTGGTGCGTTTCTGCTTCCCCATCTCACATTCTGGACATGGCTTTTCCTTTTTAAAGGAGACAGAAGGTATCCCATCTGCAAGTTGTTTTCTGGACAACTTGTTGATATTTTTGAAATTTAAATGGGACAACCTTTTATGCCATAGCCAGTTTGTGTCTTCATCAGCCTTGGTATAGAAACACTGCTCTGAAGGAGAGCTTTCCATATCCATCACGTACACATTCCCTTTTCTGGGAGCAATCAATACTACCTTCCAATCCTTATTAAATACGATGCCTTGAGAGATGTTAAATAACACCTGGTAGCCATCATCACACAACTGGCTCACACTTATGAGGTTATATTTCAACCCATTTACATAAGCCACTCGTCTGAATTTGACTTGACCATTATTCAGAACACCGTATCCCTCAGTCTTTCCAGAACCATCATTTCCAAAAGTAATGGAGGGTTCGTCTGAAACTTCGAACTCCTGCAGCAGGGTCTTACATTCGGTCATTGTCCTGCCAGCAGCACTGTCAAGATACCAAATATATTTCTTTTGATCGCCCTGCATATCCACCAGATTATTAGTTTAAAGGTTTGCGAACCCATCGACTGATGGGTTCTCTGGATCCACAAGGATGGATCCCAGCTGGTATCTGGTTGATTTCACTTTCAAAAATAGTGGGTTTCTCAGTAAACACCACTGGAATTGACAGTTATGAAACCTTTTTCTTTTTCTTGTCAACAGGTGTGCTCGATTTTTCTTTCTTGGAAAAAGGTTTAGTATTTTGTTTAGGGCCAGATGAAGTACCCTCAAAATTGTTAATTCTTGCATTACAACTTTGAACTTGATGAGCCAGTAATTGAAACTGACTCTCCAGCCTTAACAAAATATTTTCTTCAGATGACACCATAGCCTTTCCAGATGACTGTACTTTTGGCTTAGGTGGAGGAACAACATTCTTCTTTTTCTGAACCTGGGGTTTTTTAGAAGATGATTGAGGCAAAGGTTTATTCTACTTAACCTTCTTGACTGGAGCATTCATCTGGGGAGTTCCAGTCTTAACCTCAGACAATTGAACAGGAGGAATAATACAAGTTTTGGGTGTTGTTGGTTCATCATAGATAGTGCTAGGTTTTAACACTTCAGGCAGTCGGTCAACAACAGGTATTAATGCAGCAGCATTAACATCACCCCCCAGATGTGCACGTTTTGGGGAGGGGTACTGGTTACGTGCAGCATCATATGGTTTCTTGGTCTTAAGCCATGACTGGATAACATGTTTTTCTTTTGATAAAAGATTTTCCAGTTCTTCTTTTTCTTGGACCAGTTGTTCAGTAACCAAAACTTGTGCTTTGAAAGCGAGTTCAATATCTTGCAATTCTTTTAACTTAAATTGTAAGTTAGTCATTTCAGAAAAATCTGTTTCAAAATTATTTGACATTTCTGAACGAACAGTTTCCACAAACATTAAATCAGAGTTTAAAGCTTCAGCAATGTCCAATTTTAACTCAGGATCAATTTCTTTGTCATAATCTATTACCTTTTTAATGACAATGTCCACCCATCTTCTTTCACCAGATGCTCTTCATCAGCTAGAGCCATATAACAACAATCTCTTTCCTTTTCATCATCAACTGATGAGTCATCAGAGGGAACCCATTCTTCTTTAGCCACCATGTATTTATTAATATCTTTTTCTGCAGACATGAGAGCAATTTGAGCCTTAAGCTTTTTGTATTTTAATCTGTAGCTATCATCAGGCTTGTTATAAGAAGTTGATGGACCAGATAGTGAGACAAACTGATTGGACTTGCACTCTTTCAAGAAATGACCTTTTCTGCCACACTTAAAGCATGTCAGATTGGTCTTGTCAGTGGAAGAACTGGGTGCAGTGTGTCTAGTAGGTCTGTTAGCTCTTGCTTTGAAACGGTTAAACGTTTTAGCCATCATAGCCATCAGATCATCACTATTAGTTTCATCATAATCTGGAGAGATATTAATCATGACTCCAAAATCCATTAATTCAGACATCATCTTTTTCATCGAAAATACATTCTCGGAAGACATTAATGCTGCACATGGTGGTTCAGTATGACTAACCACAAGGGAACTACTGGAAGCATGATTAATAGCATCTTTTTTTGCCTCAATTCTCTGGGCTTGCTTCTCTTCAGTGAATCTGAAAGCTCGATACAAAGATGACAAAGTATGGGAATGCAAGGTTTTACCTTGTCTTAAGACCACGAACATATGAGACCATTTTGAAGTAAGAATATCACAAAATTTTTCAAGAAGTATGTCCTTGTCTTTTTCTACCCCAAGCCCTCTCAACTGGTTTATGATGGACATAAATCTGGTGTAGGTACCAGTTAATGACTCGTACTTCTTATTCAAAGCCACTTTCCTGGTAACAATAGTATCATCACCACCTTCATACTGGTTCACTATCAATCCCACATGCTTTTGGCACTGGGATAAAGCACTAGTATGGGAATGAGAGCTTCAGGAACGGCCCCGAGGATCATGACTTTTAAGGTAGTGTCAATATTGACCAGTCTCCTTTCCTCTTCAGACCAGTGTTCCTCTCTCTTTTCCCTCCCAGATCTTGCTCCAGTTGGATCAAGAAGTGGATTGAGAGGACTTCTAGGAATATAGGGTCCTTCATTTAAAATTTTAAGCATATTCCTCTCAATACCAGTAACATGTAATAACATCCTAGCTTTCCACGTGCCAAATTCATCACCATTCCCACTGAATTTGGGAACAGGAGTGTTTGAGTAGTGCACATGCACGTGTGGAGAAGAAGGAATAGGAGGTGGTGGTGGTGGATTATTGTTAGCATGGTCATTGGTTTGTTCAAATTCATTTATGGGTGGAGGTCTAGTGTTTAAAGGGTTTCCTTTTGTATTCTCTGGGTTGGCCATCGAGAAACTGCAGATCTAGGCAAGTATGTTAGCCTTTTGCTCCGATACCAATTGTGAAGTCCCTCACTCGATGGTTTAACCCACAAGTGTAGAATAACAAGTCAAGTAAACACTAGATAGGACTAGTATGAAACTTCAAGTAAGCACTAGATTGGACTAGTATTACGATAAATATAAGTGCAAGAATATATATAACAAAATACGTACTTAAGCAATATAAAGATAAGCAAGTAAGTAAATGGTGAGACACAATGTAATTTTCAAGTGTATTTTATTTATTGATGTTAAATAAAATACAAGGTTGTTGCGGAACAAGATATTACAAAGTAAGTATCTAAACAACCTATGAATTACAAGTGATCTAATCTTTGCTAAATAAACTCTTTGATCGAAATACTTAAAGTTGTGAAGTATGACTGTTTAGATCGAGAGTATTTGAGCAAAGGCACCAAATTGCAAAAGTATGTTATTTGGACGAGGAAGTGAGTTGGTATATATAGGCAAAAAGAATAAATATTATATTCTTTTTCTCGTACAAATATGGTTATAAGCATTTAAGGAAATTACTTTAATTACTTAAAAGCATTGATTAAAGTACAAGAATAAAGTCACATGATAGTGACTTGTCTTCTAATTAACCAACCACCTTTACATGCGTGTAAGGCTTTTAACAAAAGACAAATGGATTGTCCGGTTAAAGGCATGTAAAGGCATAAAGTCAATTCCCCAGAATCAGTGTTCAGACTTGTAAGGTCTAGAACACTGACAAGGACTCCAGTCAGAAGATCTGGTAAGTCTTCCAGTGAGCTCCGCTATTTGTCAGACTTTTTTTTTCAGACTTCAGTCTTCAACTTCAGTGAGAATGTTCTTCAGTGGAAAGATCTTGACTAGAGTGAAGTCCAGTGAACGAATCTGGTAGAATCCAGATTTCTGTACAAGTAAGTTGTTCACTGGTCTTCACATAATTTCTGGACAAATCTTTAGAGGGCTCCAGTAATCACGTCTGGAGTGAGTCCAGTAAATCTGGACCTAACACCCGAAGATAAACCAGAAGGTGACAACTGAATCTGGCATCCAAACGAAAACAAACCAAATACTCGAGCTTAAAGACTGTTGACTCTCGGATACATTTTGACAAATCACTACTAAGGGGGAGATTGTTAGAAATAATATTTTTAGAAGTTGATTTGTATTTCACTACTAAGTATGGAAGGGGGTCTAGTGTAAATTGCATAGAAGTATATAAAGCCCCCTCCATAGCTTAATATTGTAACCTTTACACATTTCATGCAATCGAATCTTTCAACATACACACTTTCTCTCTCGGCATTTACACACACGAACTCCATTAACACACACTAAAACACGTACTTAAGCTCCATTATCATCATTACACTTTCCCACCAAAATGCAGCAGCATTCTGGCCTTCCATGTCCCAAATGTTTCACCATTCCCATCAAATTTGGGAACATGAGTATTTGAGTAATGGACATGAACCTAGTTGGGGGCATTAGGAGGAGGTGGAGGAGGTTTGATATTAACAGTTTGATTAACATTTTGATTAGGTACAGTATTGTTAGCATTAATGTTTTCATCATGACCAGAACCATTCTCACCTTCAGTAGTAGACATCTTAGCAGATCTAGGCAATTATGTTAGCCTTCTGCTCTGATACCACTTATTAGTCCCAACTCAAGAGATGGTACTAACTGAAGACACCTCTATATCGATGGTGAGATTTCTTTGCAATATAAACACTGAACTGGAGACGACCAGTTACAGTGAATGTATACCAAGTCCTTAAATTACTTAACAGGTAACAACAAGTAAATGACAACGCAATAAGTAAATACAATAAAGTAAAAATGATGAGACCAAGTTGTAATTTTCAAATGTAATTTATTTATTGATGTTAAATAAAATACAAGGTTGTTGCGGGACCAAGATAATACATAAATGTAAATATCCTAACAACCTATGAAATACAAATGATCTACACTTGGAAATTCTCTATCACAATCGAAACACTTAAAGTTGTGAAGTGTTTCCTTTTAAGATTGAGAGAATATTGCACAAGTACACCAAGAATATTGAAAAAGTTTGAATATTTAAAGTTATATTCTTGTTGTGCAAAGAGCTCTATTTATAGACAAAGTTGGCATTGGGATTCCAACTTTGTCGTATAGTTATGGTTGACAGCATATGAGTTCCTTCGAAATGCTTGATAAGGTAAGTCAAGATGTTACTTTATCCAACCTACTTTATGCACTTTTGTACTTTAATGATAGACAAATGATATTATTTGTATAAAGTTGCATAAAGCAATAAGGTCTTCCTCATAAACAGTGTAAAGCATTGTAAAGGCTTTAAACTGATGCTCTCCAGTTTCTAACTGAGTAGAATGTCAACTGAGCGTCGCTGCCATCGTTATTCTCTATCTTCCACTTGTTGTCTTCGACGTCAATTGGAATGTCTTCAGTTCTGATTAGATCTCAACTGGAGGAAGTCTTCAGTTGCATTAACTGTACGCTACAACTAGACTTCAATATATTTCTGGACAAATCTTCTGGTCTCTAGATGCAACTGCAGACTGGCCAGTTTTAGATGAAACTGGTCCTAACAGATTATGATTGTGAAATTAAGTATCATCCCGGTAAAGCTAATGTGGTGTCGGATGCATTGAGTAGAAAAGTGCAAAATGTTTCTTGTAAATTGATGAGCATGGTTGTTCAAGCTAAGTCGGGGTTACTTGATCACATCAAGGAAGCTCAAGTGAAGGCTTTGATGAAGGATAACATTGACAAGGAAAGTATTGGAAAGAATAAACGTCTTGTTATGGAAATGAACAACCATGGATTCCAGACCTATAAAGGTTGAATTTAGGTACCATTGCTTGGTGGTAACCAAGAGTTGATCCTTGAAGGAGCCCATAGGTCCAGGTATTCAGTTCACTCTGCTATTACAAAAATGTATGCAGATTTGAAGCCTACCTATTGGTGGCCAAACATCAAGGGAGAAGTTGCTCATTTTGTTGAAAGATGTTTGACTTGTGCACGTGTGAAAGCTGATCACAAAAAGCCATACTATTTGTTACAGCAGTTCGAGATTCCGAAATGGAAAGGGAATCATATCCCCATGGATTTTGTGACCAAGCTACCAAGAACACCTAAGGAAAATGACATGGTATGGGTTATTGTGGATAAGTTGACGAAGAGTGCTCATTTCTTGGCAACACGACAAGATGTACCACTAACCAAGATGGCAAAGATGTATGTAGATGAGATTGTTTCAAAGCATGGTGTTCCTTTATCCATTGTTTCAGATCGAGACATAAGGTTTGTGTCTAGCTTTTGGAAGGGTCTTCAACGAGAGTTAGGTACTAGAGTTAACTTGAGCACCGCCTATCATCCTCGCACTGATGGGCAAAGTGAAAGAATAATTCAAACGTTGGAGGATATGTTGAGAGTTTGTGTTTTAGAATATGGTGGAGCATGGGATGAACACTTGAAATTGATCGAATTCACTTATAATAACAACTATCATGCAAGCATTGGAATGCCACCATTTAAAATGCTTTATGGTAGGAGATGCAGGACTCCAAGTTGTTAGATGGAACCCGGTGAAAGGCAGTTTACGGGTCTTGAAATCATTGAGATCACAACTAAGAAAGTTAATATTGCAAAGGAAGCACTTCGTGTACCTAGAGAACGACAAAAGACTTATGCCGATAAGAAAAGGAAGTCGGTTGAGTTTAAAGTTGGTGATTTGGTAATGCTTAAGGTTTCCCCATGGAAACGAGTTATTCGTTTTGGGGAGAAGGGAAAGCTAAGTCCACGTTTCATTTGACCTTTCAAGGTTTTGAAGCATATCAAGGATGTAGCATATCAATTGGAATTGCCTCCAGAACTGGGTGGAATTCACAACACATTTCATGTTTCATATTTGAGGAAGTGTTTGGGTAAGGAGTCTAGTATTATTCCAATTGAGGATGTGAGTATCGATCCGCATAAAAGAATAGTTGATGAACCAGTAGCAATACTTGGAAGAAAGCAAAAGAAACTCCGCCAGAAGGTGATTGATCTTGTGTTGATTAAATGGAAGACGTGTTATCTTACTTAGCTAATTCATTAGCTAACTGATCACGTATGTATTTACATATACATTAACGAGAATGGTATATTTACATTAATAAAATATATTTTGTGTAAACGAAATATATAAGGTCAAACAAATGACAACAAGTCATTATATGTTGCTAATCAGCCTAATCGACCATATATGTTATAAATATATACATATGATTATGACAAGTTTGTATCGGCAGTGAAAGAGGCCAACTCTCTGGCTTACTAATATAAAAGCCCAACCCATTGGCCTCGTAAAAAGATCTACCCATCTAAGTTGGAGGAGACCTATTTGCCCATTTAGCTTGTAAACACCTTCCTCAAAAATGGGAGGAAGGATTCATTCATCACAACTCTCACACACATATTCATTTGATTCTCTCTCAATCATCATCAATATCATCAACATTCGATATCCTCCATAGATCGATATATCTCTATGGAAAAATCAGCATACACCTTAAATTCGCCAAGAATTTAGTAGGTTTGCACTACTTTGTAGGAGATCTTGATGATTTTCTTGGTTAAACTCACCTCGTGATGGAGCTCCTCATTTTCAGGTTCAAACATTGGCGCCATCCGTGGGACCCGAACATTCGTGTCTTAACAAATCAATCAAAGAACGATATAGATTCTCGTATCTGGAAAAACAAACAAGCCATGTCTTCAGATAAGTTTTTAACTTTAATCTCTGAAAAGTATAATATTGTGGGAGATGTTGATTTGGGTTCAGATCTTATACAGAATCACTTGCATAATAGGCTTATATCTAATTTTTGGTAGCAATATGTGAATATATGTAAAAAGTAATCATGAATTTCTAGGGTTTGGTGCCTAAAAAAGAAACCAGGTATGGAGAAGTTATATGTGGTGCTTGAATTGCAAGTTAATTATATGTTAAAATGTATATCTGTTATTTTTAAAGCCACACATATATAAACTATCATAAACATTCTCTTCCGTTTCTTTGAAAACCAATGGAAATGTATATTTTATACGGATAAGAAGAGATTTAGCCACAAGCAAAAAACTACCAGAATATTATATATGAAAATGTGTAGCTAGCTGGAATTTTTGATTTTTAGCTAATCTCATGAAAGATCATTTCCATTTCTTGTGTAAAAGAACTTGAATTCTTCATGTCTATCCTTAACATTTTGATTTTGAAAGGGAGATTTCTATCTGACCGAGCAATATATGTCGTGTCTCTGTCATAGCTAAATATCAATTATTGTCTGAAGTGTACACCAAGTGTTTGACAATATGCCAGTCACTCAATCGAGCCACAACTACAACAGTGTGGCTGAGTCCTTTGACATACAAGCTATTTAGTTAGCCACAATTGGCCTTGCTATCTTGTAATTTCTTTGGCATCCTGGAGTTTTCGTCATCGATTTGACAAACTAGTTGTTGGGATTTATTCAGCTTCTTGTATATCCACTCAGTTTCGAGGAGAGTTACTTTTGCAATCAGATCTTACTCAAACCTATTTCAATCCTGGTTTATCCAAATCCACAAGCAAAGAGGAAATTGACGTCAAGAGTCATCATTTCGAGTTAATGTTCTTTAGCAGTGGTAGAAGAATATGCCCTGAAATCGATTTTGCTCTTGAAACATTGCAATTTATATTGGCCAACATAATACATGGATTCGAGTATCGAAATCCTTCAAATGATAAAATTGACCTGATTGAAAGCTCTGGATAGTCAAATGATAGATCTTCTTCACTTGAGCTCTTTGTTTCTCCAAGACTATCCTCACATGTTTATGGAGAGTCCACCTATGCCTGATAACAAGCATGCCATTAGCTACCATATTCTGTTTACTGGTCTTTGGTCATCTGGCATGGATAAAATCTCGAGTTAATAGCAGTGATAACAGAAAGGGAACAAAAGTAGCAGATGCTGCAGGATCATGGCCGATAATTGGTCACTTGCATCTTTTGGTCGGTCCTCAAGTGCATCACAAACTGTTGGGGTCTATGGCTGACAAGTTTGGACCCATTTTCAGTATAAAGTTTGGTTTGCATCTTTTTCTAATTGTTAGCTATTCGGCCATGGCCAAAAAGAGCTCAAAAAATATGTGAAAAAAGAAAGAATCGCTGAGGAATCGGATTTGAAGAACTTGGTCTATCTTCAAGCACTTATAAAAGAAACGATGCGACTTTATCCAGCTGCACCACTTATGGTTCCTCATGTTTTGACTAACGACTGCATTGTTGCTGGCTACACTGTCCCTAAAGGGACTCGCGTCATGAAAAATCTGTGAAATATTCATCATGATCCTGAAGTATGACTGATCCCTTTGAATTCCAACCAGAAAGATTCTTGACAAGCAACAAGGGCATTGCACTTGGTGCAGGGGTCTTTGAAGGTTTGGTTCTCAACGAAAAATTTAAGATGACCAAGTAAGTTTTCTACTTTTAATAAAGTCAGTTAGAGCATTTATTTCATTCTTTACAAAGTGGAATTTATATGTTCAAATATGGGAGTGGGCTTCCGTAATGGCCACATATAAGTATAATATTCATCTGCATGTGCGGGTCATCCTCTACTTGATCACCCATTAATAGTAAGTTGTATCACTTTGCTCGACTAATATTAGCTAAATCAAACATATACTTTGTATCTGGGCAAAAATGCATGTAAAGTTGAAAGGTTGAGCCTGCCCGTAACCAAGAATGGGTCGACCTCTAGATTGAAACCACGTGATTTTAGTTACACATGCTGGCCTAATTATTGATACATGTTATACGAGTTGATCACCTTGTATCATTCTGTTATAAAGGGGTAGGATTTTACATAAACTTCTTAAATCGATCGAAATATGTCCAGGCCTTGTCACTTATTTGGTGTTTGCTGCCAAATGACCTGATCATGCCACTTTTTATGTGATATTTGTATTGAATGTCTAACTATATGTGTGGACCATAATTTGCCTGGTAGGACTCATTTTAGCATCCATCTTTGTTTCATTATTTGTAAGTGTTCTAATGAGATCCCCCTCTAAGGTGTTTCGTATTACTATGGGGTTACACAAAGTTGGAGTCATTTATGAACTTTTTGTCAATCCTTAGTGGCTGCATAAACAAGAAACCACTCATGGAACACTATTTTCTGATAACCAGTACATTTTGGTCTAATCATTATTGGGTGTTGTTGAGGTTGACGTTTTTGGTACATGCCTTGCTAAAAACGGATGCTCTGTGATGAACTCTTAGAGTTCATTAACTCTTAAAAAAAAAAAAAAAAACAAAACAAAAAAAAAAAAACATGATTTTACAACTAGGAGGTGCCAAGGTTTTGCATAAGATTTTTAAACCTTTTAAGGTATAGTGTATGATATCCGTACATGAATAACATTGAAAAAAGGCCAAAAGTCATTGATAACACAGTATCACTGACGGCTTAAGGTAGAGGGCACCTTTGTGCACATTATGAAGGCAGTGGCAAGTCATTTAACAGTTGCGTAAAATTTAATAGAAGACAAATCGTTTTACTCCTCGAGATGGTTGCTGATGGATCTTCAGTTTTATTCTCAAGATACAAAGTTGGACTTAGCCTAAAAAAATATGACAATAAGAAGCAAAATTTCACTTTCAAAAAATCCTATTTGACTAAATGGGTAGGAAAGTGAATCTCATCGCTTCTCTGGTATTACCCAACAAATATGGCTATGGCCTCCTTGTACTAGCAACACATATTTCAGCTTGCAGACACACCCATTTAATTAGATGGGCAAAAGCATGAATCTCATCTCTTATCAGCTATTATTTTACAAATATGGGTATGGCCATATTGCACCAAAAAGGTTCCAATTTATTGTAAGAATGAGAATTCCGACTTTGATTACCCCTAGACAGGTCTTCCGCTTGGCTAAAGTATTGACAAAATACCACCCTCTGCTAGTCAATGACAACTAATTGTATGGCAACATACTGGAGATTCTTCCTCGAATGCAGAGAGCAGCCATAAAGTGATACCAGTACCATTTATAACTGATGTACTAAAGATCTGTAAAGGCAATGCTACTCTCACGAAAGCCCTTCTGAGATTGAAGATTCTAGCAAGATCCAGTGCAGCTCCTAAAATCTTGAAAAGCTTGGTTGTGGACCTGAAGTTACTTCAACTATTGATATTCCGAGCTTTTCTTCAAGTCCAATGGAAAGTGATGCAGATGATACATTATTGGTAATCAGCAAGACTAAACCATCTTCCGAAACATCTTCGTTGAATATTGAAAGTTTTCTACCTGATTGTGTGAACAGCTCGTCTTCTTGAAATGATTCTTCAAAATTCCAACTCGTGTCAAATATTTGTTGAGAAAAAGGTGACAGTTCCCTCTTTTTATAATTACATTCGTAAGGGCGTACATCCATTCCAGGTCGACTCTGGTCTAAATTAATGACCTAGGAGCCCATCTTCTAATTCACTTTTCACGTCCACAAAGGCATGTTACTACATGGAAAAAAGAGAAGAGAAACTTGTTACTTCATACAGAAAAGTCTTGGAAGATTCTCTTATATACGAACTGGGTACTTGATAATACTCAAACGTATAAATGCCCAAAGGTTTAACAGGGTCATCCTATCCGGGTCAACTGAGTCATGTCATCCCACCCGTGCTCCCTCAATCTATATGGAAAGTGTAAATGCTGGCATGCAGAAAGAAGAGGCTCAAATAGTCCATGATTGAGCTTAAGTGATTAAAATGAAATCGATCAAACTCGTTGTGGGGAGCTGATCTTCTACTTGGATGGAGCTCATACCCCTAAGAGCATGAATTCTTGTGCCAAATTTTCTAAGACCGAAAACAGGGAAGAATTCTACAGAAATGGGCACTATTACATCTGTGTTATTAACTCATTATTTGTTTGATCCTCATAATTATTTAATCAATTCACACAACTCTCTACTCAAGCAACTCATGCGTACTTCAGGCCTATGTTGTTGCTGATGCATATAATGTGTCAAACATCTCACACACATTCCAGCTGAAGCCCGAGGAGATTGCCTTGACATGTGAAGCAACTCCTCCTGCTGTTGTTGCTGTTGTTGATGCAGAAATTATCACGTGTCAAAATGTTGAGCCTCTATTTTTTTATATAGAAGGAAAGTTTCTCATTGTGTGAATCTGTTGCAATTCCATTGATGTCCATTTTGAGCTGACCAAGATTTTGCAAGGCTTTTCTTTGTTGAGAGTTTTGGTCATTTGACACATGTGGCTCCATTTTCACGTGGCCTGATCCACTAGGAGCCGTTTGATATTGCTGTTGATGGTCATTCTTAAGGACACAACAATCTGCAAGCATTATAATTAGTGCAGATCCTGCTACTACATTTGGGCTACTCTTGGCAAGAAAAGTTTCACTAAAAAGAGCTCTTGGCTACTTGGTTACACAAAGTATAGGTGCAATTTACAGTGCGGTTTGATCAAGGCCTTTATAAAGTCAGACTTCAATTCATGGTGGTGATGCATACAAGGCTACATGAGCTTACAAGGACATTGCACTTGGTGCCGAGATTATGTACATTTGTACTTGTCTATATTGCTTTTTCTCCTACCGACCCAAAGAGAAGTACATGTGACATTCACTTTCCAATTCTCACTATATTACCTCTTAAGTTTGTTGGGTTTATGGTCCATTTGGCCACCATACCTATTAACTCAGACAAATTTTCATGAAAATGTGGCTCAGTACTTTTATTTATCTTTATATATATGGGCACATCACTTATATATACATGTTATGGTTTAAACATGTATATGTGTTGTATAAGCCATAACTAGATGCTTGAAATAAATTAATACTCTCAGACGTATTTTCTAAGTAAAAAGGATATTATATCGGATGAATAAAGACAATCATTGTAAACATGCTTGGACGCTTTGGCACGAGCAGGTTCAAACATTGGAAAGTAATGTTACACCTTCAAAGGTGGCCATTGTAAGCAAGAGCATTTGGTTTTTAACAAGACTTGAGCTCAAAAGTAAAAAAGAAAAGTTGATCTGATCATGCATCTCAACTTTTAGCAAGACTTGATCTCAAAAGTAAAAATGAAAAGTTGATCAGATCATGCATCTCAACTTTGTCACTGACGAAAGCTTCATTTGGCTAAAATAAAAAAAAAATTAAAAAAAAAAAGTTGATTAGATCATGCATCTCAACTTTTAGCAAGACGTGAGTTCAAAAAAAAAAAAATATAAGTTGATCTGATCATGCATCTCAACTTTGTCACTGATGAAAACTTCATTTGGTTGGCAAAAAGAAAAAGAAGTGGTAAAACATGAAGAAAAAATTCTTTCTTTTAGCAATTTTTTATCCATGTTATAGAAACCCAAAGTACCGGATGGGCAAAACACACCATATATATGCAAAAACACTTAAAGAAAATCTTCCTTTTTCTCATTAGTTGGATGAAAGTACAAACACGGAAGAAAGATACAAAGCGGAATAAAATCTCACCAAGTGTGAGTCCCAAGTGTAACAAGCCAAAACTGGGCCCACCAGACTACCCCAAAAGGAAACACAATGGAAACATCATTTAGTCTTGTCTAAGGAACTGAGACAGTCATCCCACCCGAACTAATAATTCCATGTCATCGTATTGTAAACTTTAACCCAGCCCAGAATGAAGAAACATTGAGGGGAAACTTGAATCTCATTAAAGAGAGGAGAGAAGTCTCTCACATCAAGTTGGCTGAAAACAAGCAAAAAATGACCAAATATTACAACAAGAGAGTCTACCATGTGTCCTTCAAACCGGGGGACTAGAGGAAGAATGAAACAAGTAGGGTACCTAACTGGGAAGGACCATACATGGTTAGCCAAGCAAATGGATATGGTTCATACATCCTTAATGAGCTTGATGGGTACCCAGTGTCTAGAACATGGAATGGGACAAACTTGAAAAAATGTTATGTTTAAACAAAGCATTAATGGAAGTTTAGTTTGATGGTCTGATCTATAGATCCCATTTATTTGTACTTTGATCAATGAATCATATGTCTTTATATTTCAATCAAAAGAATCTTTCTATCTTCTCCTAATTTGGTTTATCAATAAAGAGATTCTCATTTATGGTCTAATCTAAGTATCCCATATATTCTTATATCTTTTATGTTATTTACATTGCTTGAAACAAGTTACCTTCTTTTGAGAAAAATCATAAAGTTCTACATGAACCTTTGCAATTTGCACTCACAAGTTGAGAACATGGAGTCGAGCATGGGAAATGAAAAATGCTAGCTAAATAATTCCCAAATTCCCAAGGTATACCCTTGGATGTAATTATCTTGTAAGATGTAAAAAGCCCAAGAGCAACATAATTTTTTAAGGCTGAACACTTAGATAATTTTTCGTCTTTTTATCTATTGGATGATAAGATAAGTGTTTCCTATTGGGAAGCGGCGCGCAAAATATTCTATTCATTTTTTTTATTCATTGGATAAAAAGGTAGGCACTTTTCATCAAGACGTGACGACAATAAAATTTGTAAGACCCAGACGTGGGCAAAACATATTTAAAAATTTAAAACCAAAGATGTTTATAAGAAGTCCTTTAATAATTGACTTTCGGACATCATACTAGAATTGGTTAAAGATATATGTAGGCATGAATTATGTTCCTCCGTTAAAAATCGGGCATGGATTATGTTCCTCTGTAACAAAGCAGGCATGGATTATGTTCCTTTGTAATAAGGGCGGGCATGGATTATGTTCCTCCGTATGAAGGTGTGGCACTGTGTAAGTTTAGGCACAAGCATATTTACATATGTATTTAAATATGCTTGTGCCTAAACTTGGTGGGCTTGATCACGCATGTATTTACATATACATTAACGAGAATGGTATATTTACATTAATAAAATATATTTTGTGTAAACGAAATATATAAGTTTATTTATGTAAGGTCAAACAAATGACAACAAGTCATTATATGTTGCTAATCAGCCTAGTCGACCATATATGTTATAAATATATACATATGATTATGACAAGTTTGTATCGGCAGTGAAAGAGGCCAACTCTCTGGCTTACTAATATAAAAGCCCAACCCATTGGCCTCATAAAAGGATCTACCCATCTAAGTTGGAGGAGACCTATTTGCCCATTTAGCTTATAAACACCTTCCTCAAAAATGGGAGGAAGGATTCATTCATGACAACTTTCACACACATATTCATTTGATTCTCTCTCAATCATCATCAATATCATCAACATTCGATATCCTCCATAGATCGATATATCTCTATGGGAAAATCATCATACACCTTAGATTCGTCAAGAATTTAGTAGGTTTGCACTACTTTGTAGGAGATCTTGATGATTTTCTTGGTTAAACTCACCTCGTGATTGAGCTCCTCATTTTCAGGTTCAAACACTAACACTTGTTTCTTTAAATGTGTTGTTCCTTCAGGTTTAGCCAGCTTTGAATGAAGATGAGTAAAGGGTGAGGCATGGGTAGATTACTTGAAGATGATCATAGTTTACCCATAGTGGCCGCTCTTTAGACCTTTGATTTATGTTAAGATTTTTATGGTTTGTTAAGACTTGTGATCGGTTGTTTTATGTTGGGCAACCGATGGATTTCCATTTAGATTTGTTTCAATGATATGGCAAGTAACACCATTTAATGAAAAACCAAACTGAATTTATTGGTTTGGACTTTTAAATGTTTGTTCCGCTTTTTTTGACACCGTTAGGTGAAAATTTTTGGAAATCCTTATTTTTAATTGATGGATGTTACACAAAGTCATATTGCTCATACATACTTCCCGGAAGAATACCCACACCCGCTCCCATATCCAAAAGTGACTTGTTCATTTTAAAATAACCAACTTGAATAGTAATCAAAGGAGCTCCCGGATCTTGTAGTTTAGATTGGAGTATACCCATCACAACGGCATTAACTTCTTCGGTTAAAACAATTTTTTTAGAAGTTTATGGTACCGTTTTTGGGTACACAACTCTTTGAGATATTTAGCATAAGCCGGAACTTGTTTGATTATGTCAATAAGAGGTATGTTGATTTTAACTTGCTTAAAAATTTCTCACATTTCTTCCTCATGTGTGGACCTCTTTTCTTGAGTGTAGGCCTAAGATTTGGATTAATTAAAGTCAAAGGAAAAGGAATGGCATTATCCTCCATATCCTTTCCTTGTTTTCCAGAAAATTTACTATTAGACCTACTGTTTTCTACCTCATTAAAAGACACTTTTTTAGTTAATTTAGGTAGAAGAAATTCCAGTTCATGCTCACTGTAGATGCAGATTCGTTGTGACAATCGCAACATAGGTTTAATTATCGTTTATGTTTTAGGAACTATGTTTGTAATCATTTAAATAAGGACTTGTGTTGGTATTTAATGATTATAGTTGAACTTCAATATTATATTTGTTTATGTTTTGTTTTGTGTTTGTGTGTTATATATTGTTTTGCGGGTACAAGAACATAGAACCAAGGTTTATAAGTGTCGTAGAATACTTAAACGATGGTTGGATGTTACGTACAGGTCAAATGAAGTCAAACAAAGAACCAAAGGGACGATCCTCGTGCTGACGTCATCAGTATGAAGGATTACCCTTGTGCTCACGTCAGCACGAGGTCGGTTGGTTAATTGTCATTTGGGCTTAATTATGTCGATTAAGGCCTAAGCCCACACGAACCAAAACCCTACTAGTATAAATACAAACCTAATCTACAAAATTAGGTAATCAATTATATTCATTAGTTGATATAATCACGAATTCGGTTGACTTGTTGCTCGTGTGACCTCCTACACGAACCACAAGCTTCGTGCATCTCCTTAGGTTGATTAATTACTCATTAATCAGCAAAAGGCAATAGCAATCTAGTTATCTCAAGAGGATTCCGCACTCATGACATAACGAATCACATCTTATTGCAATCTACGCAACAATAGGGTACCTTACAAGTGGTATCATAGCCCTAAGGTTGATTACCAGAAGGTTTAAGATCGTTTGATTGGCTATTGATTGCAAATTCGTTTCGAAATTCGTGTTAATTGGCATTTTCGTGCTCTTCTTCGTGTAACCTCGTGCATACGCCATCACGAGGTGAACTTCGTGTTCGTGCTTACGTCACCCAGCAGACTTCGTGTCCACTTCGCGCCACGTCTGCACGAAATGATCTTCGTGCTCTTATACGTGACCTAGTTTGTCTTCGTGTCACGTGCTTCTCATGTGAATTCGTGTTCTTCGTGTCACGTGCTCCTCGTGTGACTTCGTGCCACGCGATCTACGTTGTTATTTCGTTTGATTTGTCACCAAAAGATTCGAAATGACTACTATACCAGCTGCCGCAAATTCACCAAATGCCTTACTCATCAGCCAGATGATCATGCACGATCATGAGGTTGGTCGGGGTAATACACCTCCAAAGTTTTTCCGTATGGAAAATTATTGGATGTGGAAGAGACGATTTGAAGACTACATTCGTCTCACTGAAATGGACATGTGGCTTATGATAACTCAAGGTTTTGATTGGCCTTCTTATGAGAAGAATGGAGTGATCGGTAGGTATACTTATGCTGATATGATTGAAGAACGAAAAAGATACGCAATTGAGGGAAAGGCCTAGTCCACTCTTACTATGGCCTTACCTCAAGATAGTGTACACTTGTTCAAGAAATACACTACTTCAAAGGATTTATGGGACGCTCTTGAAAGATATTGTGAGGGCGATGTAACCTTGAAGAAAAATCGTATCAAACTTCTGAAGCGCCAATATGAAGCTTTCAATGGACTGAAAGGAGAATCTCTTGATGAGATTATTACTCGATTCAGTCATTTGACTACTGAGTTGTCATTATTTGAGGTTGTTTATCCTCAAACTGAGCTAGTTGATAAGTTTTTTGACTCACTACCTAAGACATGGACTGATTATGTTTATCAACTTCAAGATGATCAAGAATATAGCTCATGGGACTTTGAGAAGGTGGTTTCCAAACTTAAGAACAGAGAAGGATTAAAGATACACACTCGGATTTCACTCAAGATCCATCATTGTATCATGCTAAGTCTGTTCATTTAGCAAGTTCTAGCTCTCGGGGAACAATGCATTTCTAAGTGGTGTTGAAGCTACACCAATAGTAGATGCTGAAGGTCTTGCTGGATATGTTGCTTATGACAATGCAAATACAAATGTCAAGAGCAATGGACAATCTTTTCACTCTGCAGAAGGTAGAATGAGTGTTTACTCAGCCTTTTGTAATGCTCATGAAGCATTTATTGGAGGAAAGATTACTGATCATGCAGTGACTGATGAGGATTACAATCAGATAGATCCTGATGATTTGGAAGAAATGGATCTACAATGGCAGCTAGCTATGCTCACTATTAAGGTCAGAAGATTCACTCAGATAACTGGGAGACCTATAGGAAATGGCACTAAAGGCTTTGACAAATCCAAAGTGAAATGTTTCAATTGCGATGGATTTGGTCATTTTGCAAGAGAGTGACAATGACCTAAGATGATTGATAATACCGTTGCTGGTCGTCAGAATTACAATCAAGGTGGTATTACTCCAAGTAATCAGAAAACTCAAGCAATGATTACATATCCTGCTACTCCACAACAACCAGTTTCGTCACCATTTTTGGGGTCAAAGGTTGTTGTTGTTCAGAATCCGGATGGTACTTATCAATGGGATACACAATCTGATGATACCTCGAATCATGCCTACATGGTAGAATTATATGATGAGGTAGCTACAACAATTGAAGGTATGAGATAGAATTATGCTGTATACTCAAGTGAAAAAAGTGCATCTGAGATAGTTAAGCCGAATGTACGAAATGTTGCTGAGACTGTGAGATCTGAGAGTGAACCCATGACAGCTATGAAAGAACCTGATGAAATGGAAAAGTCATCTATACATGTTAATGACATTTCCAAGAAGAGCATTGAAGATCAAATGAAGAGCTTCGTGATACCTGAAGGTATGACAATTGAGGACTTTGTTGCATACATGGCAGATTGCAAGGCTGCAGATTAGAAGGTATCTTGTTCTTTACTTTCTATTGTTGACGTTTGTAAAATGGTGTCAGACTTAAAACTTGAGGTGTTTATTCTGAATAAGTCTGTTATTAACTTAACTAGTCAAAACTCCATGTTTAAGAAAGAAAACGACTCTTTGTTTGCCAAAACTTCTGGTTTGGTAAAACAAGAAAGTCTTTATCAAGATAAGATTCGTGCATCTGATAAGGATATTCTTGCCTTGAAAGAAAAATTAAAAGAGTCAGTTTTAATGGAAAAAGTGGGAAATGAACAATATGCTCAACTAACTGAAGACTTCTCTAAGAAAGAGAAAGAATTAGTAGATGCAAAACTAGATATAGTTAAGCTTAATGCAAGATTGGACCAAATTAGGGGATCTAAATTAATAAGATCAATGCAGATGCAAAAGCCTGTACCACGGGATTCAAAAGATAAAAGTGGTTTGGGATTGAATTATAAAGAAGTTAGAGGTCCATTTAATGATAAGTACACAGAGTCTCTAACACAACTTTCTGAGAAGGTTGATATTGGTGAAATTTCTCCAATTTTCTCAGAAAATCAAAATATTGATCTTAAGAGATCACATGGATAATACTCCTACATCTCCGCCTACTCGAAATGTCAATACTACTCCAACCAAAGTTCAGTCTACTACTGTTGTTGATGAAAGTGGTAAGGACAAGAATAAGCCAACAGATTCAGATGATAGTGAACCCGAGAACACTACACCACTTACTCCGTCAAAGGTTTCACTGCCTGATGATGATCCTATTTGAACAAATTTAGGAGAAAGTCTGAATGTTGATTTGGTTCCTCAATATCGAGTTAACAGAACCTGTTCGAACTAGAAATCAGTTGAATAAGGAACTGACTAGTTTGTTTTGTGAAGTGAAAGACACTGGATTGATAACTGAGTGTTTATATTCTGGTTTCATTTCACAAGTAGAACCTAAGAATGTTAAGGCAGCACTTCAAGATCCATGTTGGGTTGAAGCTATGCAAGAAGAATTAGCTCAATTTGAAAAACTTGGAGTTTGAGAGTTAGTAGATGTGCCTAGAAGTAAAGAACCGATTGGAACTCGTTGGGTATATAATTGCAAACGAGATGACAAAGGGGTTGTTATCAGAAATAAGGCACCTTTGGTTGTTTAGGGGTTTGCACAACGAGAAGGATATGACTATAACGAGACTTTTGCACCAGTTGCTAGGATTGAAGCTATAAGGTTATTTTTAGCCTATGCAAGTTTCAAAGGTATGAAGGTGTATCAGTTAAACGTTAAGAGTGCCTTCTTATACAGTGAAGTTAAAGAAGAAGTATATGTTCACCAACCACCGGGGTTTGAAGATCCGAACTATCCAAGAAAAACATATTGACTGGATAAGGCTCTTTATGGATTGCATCAAGCACCCAGAGTGTGGTATGAGAAGTTGTCGACACATTTGTTGACAAATGGTTTTACAAAAGGATCGATAGACAACACATTGTTTATCAAGTGGACGAAAGGAGATTATCTAATTGTACAAGTTTACATGGATGATATCATTTTTGGTTCATCTAATATAAAGATGTGCAAAGAGTTTCAAATGAGCATGAAAAATGAAATTGAAATGAGTGCAATGGGAGAGCTTCAATTTTTCCTCGGACTGCAAGTTGATCAAAGGAAAGATGGATTCTTTATTCACCAGTCTAAGTATGTCGATGACATCTTGGAGAGGTTTCAAATGTTAGAATCCAAAACATATGGTACACCTATTCAACAAAATCATGGTTTAGGAGTTCTTGATCCAAAAGATGAACTTGTGGATGCAACTTTTTATCGTGCTATTATTGGCTCATTGATGTATCTGACTGCTTCGCGTCCAGATATTATGTTCGCTGTTTGTCTTTACGCTAGATTTCAAGCTAGTCCGAAAGATTCACATTTGGTTGCAGCAAAACGTATTCTACGTTATCTTAAGGGAAACCAAGGGCTTGGTCTATGGTATCCTATGGGAGGAACGTTTGATTTTGTTGCATATACTGATTCAGACTTTGGCGGTTGTAACAATGACAGAACGTCTACGACTGGAGGTTGTCAGTTATTAGGAGGAAGATTAGTATCGTGGCAGTGCAAGAAGCAGACATGTGTTGCTTAGTCTTCATGTGAAGCAGAGTGTATGGCTGCTGGTAGCTGTTGTTCTCAGGTCTTGTGGATTCAGCAACAACTTCGTGACTACGGTATGGATTTTCTTGATACTCCTATTAGAATAGACAATAAGTCAGCTATAGACATTACAAATAACCCTGTCATGCATAAGGTCAACAAGCATATTGATATTAGACATCATTTCTTGCGTGATTGTGCCCAAAAGAAGTTAATTCATTTGGAAAAAGTTATAACTGATGATAATTTAGCCGATTTGTATACCAACGCATTTGATAAGACTCGATTTGATAAGACTCAATGGGATGAAGAATGCTGATTCGTATTAAATCTCTCAAAGAACTAATTTTGTAAGTTTGTGTCTGTAAATAGCTAGAGTCATAAAAATACAAAAAGAGTTCATAGTGTCATGAAAATCATAAAAATGTGAAAAATCAGAAAATGACAAAAATATGAAGAGATTTAAGTTGATGCTTTAAGACGATTAGAAGTGAGGATACTTAGCTTTTAAGTCTTCTTAATCATAATATAACTGCTTAGTTCAGTGATTACAATTTGGGATATATTGGTAGACACAAAGTAGCAAGGTTCCTTAATCTGAACTTAATTTATATAATGTTCTTGTGGGAAACATATTCAGATATATGGCTGAGAATGCTTGCTTTTCAGTAATGATTTGATCTAGTCCTTAAATTTTGTGAAAGATCTAGCATTACTATAGGATTTGTTCAATGAATAGGCAAAAACGTCTACAACTCATGAGCATGAAAGTTAAATGTGATATTGTTTATGCAAATGAAATGAATGTTAATTAAGGGGCTAATGTAGTCTTTGAGATTCGGACAAGTTTATCCTCGGGGTGTCTTTGTATACCTAGCCTACTTGAAGCTTCCAACTTGGGATAGGTTGTCAGAAAGTTCACTACATGGGTCTCATAGAAAATTACGGGTTCCTTATAAATAATGAAATGCAAAAGCAAATAACTTAAATCACAAAGTAATTAAATTTTGTTATCTAAAAAGTGTCTCATGATTTGTTTAAGGATTTTTTGAATATATATTGAATATTTGTTATCTTAGCGCTTGTATCGATTACGGAAGTATATCTGAATGTGGGTCACATAAGTTCGCAAACTATTCAGTGGCACATTAGGCTACTCGGGTTACATGGTGATTGTCCTTGGCCAGGGTATGTCGAAAGTGTCACAACTCAAAGGAAACTGGAAGTACCGAGTGTTTAAGAGGACAAATATACCGGTAATCGTGGTTGAGTCATTGTTCATAACTAATAATAAGAGAATTATTTCTCAATTGCAGACTTATGTAAATGCTAATCTGATCTAATCTGCAAAAACTTAGTAATTATTGTAAATAAATAAAGTAGTTTAGTTTTTATGTTAGCTATTTTTGTTTTTATTTTTATTTTTATTTTTGTACTAATAAGTGTTAGTTTGTGTGTCAAACTAGTTTTTATTGCACGGGAGATTTGATAAGCATCTAATGATTCTGTAGGAAGTTATATGATCCTTAGTCAATTATATGAGTCTTGTTGCTTATGGTAAGTATGTTTAAAAAATGGATTTTCTAATTAATACATAAGTTGTTTAATTTAGAAAATGAAATGGATTTGAAATTGAAAATTCAAAATATTTTTGAATGAGTTTCAAGTAAATTTTTAAAATTTCAATTGTTTTTGGTTGATAAGTATGCTTGACAAAGATTGGACTTGACTTAGACTTTTGATCCATAGGTTAAGATTTTGATTGTTTTGCATATTTATAATTTTTGTTGACCTTGATGCATTGATGAAGTTTGTTAAGTGTGCAGGTTGCAGATTTTATTTTATATGTATTGAGACAGACAACAATCTATGCACGCAACGTGCTACAAGGACGGATTACCTTGTATATATTAACCTAAGACTTAGTGTGATAGGTTATAATTGTCAAAATCACAACTTAAGATGTAATGTGATAGGTTGTTGATATGATAATTTGATGTATTGTAATGCATTATACATTAAATCTGTTTTGATGTAAGTTTGCATTTGTTGAGTTAAACATCAATGAAGAAATGATCGATTTTATGTCAAGATAATAATGTAAGATTTATTTGATACATTATTTTGATGACAAGTTAGTACGGATGATTTACGATTGCATATTCGAGTAGATATAGGTTTTTGGTAACGAGTATCTACAGGTTTATGTTTCGGGAATTTTCGTAATTTTTCCTTGTTTAATTTTCTGCGAAAATTGACAAAATTTGGCTAAGGAAAGCAGTTCGTGTGATTTAAAAACTGAAAATTCGACTTCGTTCGTGCTGACGTCAGCATGCCGCGTGCTGACGTCATCACGCAGCCCACGAACTAAGTGTTCGGCTCGGCCCACGAAGCTCCAAATATAAATATGGGTTTTAACCTTTCATTAATTACCTTTAATCGAAAATTAACCCTAAACTACCACACAAACTTCGTCTACTTCGTGCCACTATTCATTCGTCCTCTTTTTGATCGATTTCATCTACTTTTCGTGATTTTCATCCAGGATTGTTGGTATAATTCCAATCTAGGATTTATTATTGATGTTTTGACTATGAGAATCAACGATTTCATGTCATTATAATGCCTGAATTTTGAATCTTCTTCGCGTGAACAGTAACTAGGACGAACCAAAAATTAGATCTTCAATTTTTAATGTTTTGGACTTAAATTGGACTTAAAACTAGATTAATTGATGCTTATACATGTTAAATCCAACAAAAACTTAAGTAAACAAGTTTCAAATCAAGATTAATTGAAGAAATTTGTGTTTCGGTCACTATTCACACGAAGAACACAAACTTCGTGTTCATCGAATTTGTTTCGCTAATTCATTTCTGGGCATACCACGAATCAAAACAAGTCCAAGATGATATAAAAGATTGAATTTGTTCGATTATTTTATCATATGGAGATGTTTTGTTCTTCGTTCGCATAAAGGTTCATGATGACATCATCACGAAGAGGCTTTGCCTTGTGCTGACGTCACCACGAAGCCAATCGTGTGACCTAGAATTTTTTTTTTTTTATTTCTACCTTTTCGTTTTCTTGTCGTTATGTCTGTTTTGTGCAGGTATGGCAGGATAAGGTGCTCTCGTGTTCGTCAAGGAACATAATGCTACAATTGATCTCAGCATTACACAATCGGGATGCACACCAGAGTTTCACGGTGTCCTCCAGTATCTAGCACGCTCTCATATTCGCTTTGCATTGACCGAAAATCCTCCGCTGGTCATAAGTCTTATTACTGAATTTTGGAACTCAGCCAGATTGGTGCAAGTTGGTGATCATACTATGATTCGCACTACTGTTGCTGGACGTAACATTCAGTTTACTGCTGGAGACTTAAGGACTATTTTGGACTTAGGTACTGATGATATGGAGCAAGGTCCTGTTGAGTATGAAGAAAGCTTTTGTGACGGTGCTCTCAGGCGTATGGGATATGTTGGTGATATTACTCATCCTTATCGCAAGAATCGTCTTCTATGAAAATGGAGTTTGCTTGCCTATTACTTATTGAGGTCCCTTAGTCATCGGAGTGCAGGTCATGATTAGTTGAACATTTTCACTGCTTCTCAGATGGCTGCTCTTGTGCTGAACAAGCCCTACAGCCTTTCTCAGTACATATATGATAATTTCGTTAAGCAGTTGATAATTTCCTGTTTCCAAGATTTGTGATGATAATCATTCGGCACAGAATATCAGATTTACTGTTTGATGGTCCTACTTTCAATTTGGGTCGTCTGACTCACAAGGTGTTTGTTGAGAGTATGAAACGCTTTGCAGGTCATAGTGTTCCTGATAATGTTGCCAATCCACCATTGTTCGGACATCTTATCAGTCCCAACTATGTTGCACCTCGACAAGGTTGGGAAGATGACGTACCTGTTGCTGCTACTGGTGGTGGTGATGATCAGGCTCAAGATAATCCTCAAGAAGAGCGAGTTGATCAGTTTGAGGGACACAATGATGTTCCTCTGTATGCTGGAGATCTGGAAAATGATCCAGATATGGATGCTCTTATGCAGGATGTTGATGATCCCGCAAATATTGTGTCACCAACTTCTGGAGTTCTTTTTCTACCTCTCCTCCATTTGGTGATAATGTTGGTCCTTCTGAGCTACCAGTTACTGTTAATGCTAGTGATGACTCAGAAGATGATGAAGAAGAGGCAGAAAGATTGCCGAAGCGAAGAAAAAGACAAGGAAAAGGAGTTGATGCTATGGAGAGACTTCCAACTTCTCAGCGATCTCATGCTGAAGTTGATAGAGAGTTTGCTGCATATCAAGTTGCCATGGAGAGATCTCAAGCTACTCCATCAGTTGTTGCTTTAAGAGCTTCAGTTTATGATGTTCCTGTTTCTGTGTCTACTACTTCTGCTAGTGTTGTTGTTTGGGAGAGAAGGTCGAGACCAAAGTTTATTATTAGAGGAATTGGTTATCGCGCACAAGTTGTCACTAAGGCTACAACTGTTACGATTCCTATTGCTCCGGAGTTTACAGTTTGTCAAGAGCCAGAACCAATAGTTGTTGCTCCTAGGCCTTCTTCTGCTCCTATTCAGGCTACAGTTCCTGTTTCTACTATCATGGGACGTCTGTTGGCTCCTTTGCAACGACCTCAGATGCCTCCCACAGGAACTTTTAGTGCTCGTATGCCTTCATTTGAAGCTAAGATGCCACCTCATGCCTCTACATCTGATGTTGCTTCTACGTCACGTCCAGTTGATGTTAGAGAAGAAGATGTTAGAGATGAGGGTTACAGCTTTGTTCATTCTCTTGGTTCTAGACTTGACCAATTCTTGGCTACAATTCTTGGATCCAAGCTGCCAAGCATCAAGAAGAGATGGACTTAATGATAGCACTTGTTCATTCTCTTGGTTCTAGACTTGACCAATTCTTGGCTCAAGGGGGAGATAAGAGTGGTTGTAAGGATGATGAGCTAGCAAGGAAGTCAAGAGATGATGATCATGAAGATCAAGATCCAGCTCAAGGTCTAAATCAAGCACAACCATCAGTTGCTGAGCCAGAGAATAGAGATCAAGGTCAAGGTCAAGATGCTGATGCCGCTATGGATACAGAGCCTGCAGATATTCAGGGGGAGTCACCAAGATAGATAGAGTCAGAGATTGCTGGTACAGCTGGTGCTAGTACTTCTGGGACTCAAGATAAAGGTAAAGCTATGATGGTTGCTCCAGATGCAGATCCTGATGATCCAGATGATGATGATGAAGAAGATTCCAATTCAAGTAACTCCGATTCTAAGTCTAATAGAATAGAAAGGGAGATTCGAGAAAAGCTAGTGAGTGATCCTCATAATCATATTGATAAAGAAAATCCTAGCAAAGGAAAATCTACTCAGGATAGTGAGTCAACTAAGACCGATTCTACTACCAATGCCTCCACAGAGTCAGATTTGCACCCTTTAATTATGCATAGACTAGAAAAGAGATTGGGTTATGATCCACAAGCTCATATGAGAGCTAGAGCAGAGATTATGGATTATGATGATTATTATGATCCAGGATCACTTAGGGATCAATTGAAAGAACGGCCAGGGTTAACTCATACATCTTCAGAGTTAGAGTCAGATTCAGATTCAGATTATGAACCTTAGTGCTAATGATTTTTGTTTTTGTAATGATTATAAGATAAATATGAATGTATTTGTTACATTATATTTATGATATAATATTATTGTTGTAAGTTAAAATAGATAAAGATTATAAGATAAATATTAATGTAATTGTTGCATTATATTTATGATATAGTATTATTTATTTTAATTTCTTTTATGTATTTATACTATTTTATTATGTCTTGACTTATGAATTTATGTTCTTTATCTTTGTATATGTGAATTGTTTGAATTGCAGATAAGCTTCAAAAGGTAGTTGCATTGGACGATCTTGATGTTGAAGATGACTTAGATAGTATCAATGGTGAAGATATGGAAGAAAGAGAGTTCATTACTTCAGAAGCTGATAGAAAAAGGTTGCTTGATATACCTTATGACTTTGATCGCGTCTTTAATGAAGATGAAGTCATTCAAGTTGAACCGATAGCTGAAGTAGAACATCTCAATCTTAATCAAATCAGACATAGTCCAGATGAACCTAGGAACACAGTAAGTTTGAGATTTGTTGTATCTGCAAACATAATCGATGAAGAATATTACAATATTTTTGAGTTATACTAGAATATTGATGCTACACAAGAGATTGATCTTAGAAGATTCAATATACCTCCGGTGCAGCAAGACCCTGAGTTTATTATTGATAAAAGGGTTCCAATGGTTGTAACTCATGTTGGTTTTCATGTGGGTGCAAATTTGAAACCATCAATGTTTTGGGAATTTATTTCAGACAAGGATGCACCCAAGTACTTCTCAGTGATACAAAGTTGGTTTTATGATCACAGAATCAAATTGTTTATTATCAAGAGAAAGGAGGGATGCCAGTACATGTCGATGAGTCAAAGACATTTCCACTCTCTCAGTGATTCTGATATGATAGATTTGGGAAGACGATAGTTCGTTAATCTTCAGAGCAATGGACTTGCAGATTTCTACTGGAATAGATTCAGAGATGAAAGAATTAGAAATTTCAGTGATAGAGGTCTGAAGCCAGAAGAGAGGTTGATTAAGCCAACACCTTTGAAGAAGATTAAGAATCAAGGTGGCAAATATCGTTTTGAATAGCGAAGGATTAAATGTGTTAAGAAGGTTCCCGCTATCAGATGGGATCAAGATATGTTGACGACGATGACATTTTGGCAGATAGATATCAAGTCAGGCGAAGCACAGAAGTTTGTTGATGATTCAAATAAACAAATGTTGCTACGCATGTATGATCCCATGCAGGTTGTCAACTTGTCAAAAGGTGATCAGAGAAGACTTTTGGATACACCTTGTTCAGCAGTGGAATTTTGGAGAGTTGAAGAAAGGCGCTATCGCACAAGTGACTTTTGTATGATCCCGCTAGTTCGTTTATGTTTTAGGAACTATGTGAAGTCCCTCACTTGATGGTATAACCCACAAGTGTAGAATACAACAAGTCAAGTAAGCACTAGATAGGACTAGTATGAATGAGACAAGTCAAGTAAGCACTAGATTGGACTACTATTACAATAGATATAAATGCAAGAATATATATAAAGTAATACGTACTTAAGCAATATAAAGATAAGCAAGTAAAGTGAATGGTGAGACACAATGTAATTTTTCAAATGTATGTTATTTATTGATGTTAAATAAAATACAATGTTGTTGCAGAACAAGATATTACAAAGTAAGTATCTAAACAACCTATGAAGTACAAGTGATCTAATATTGCTAAATAAACTCCTTGATCGAAATACTTAAAGTTGTGAAGTATAACTGTTTAGATCGAGAGTATTTGAGCAAAAGCACGAAATTGCAAAAGTGTAATTTGGACGAAGGAAATGACTTTGTATTTATAGGCAAAAAGAATAAATATAATATTCTTTTTGCCATACAAATATGTGATTCCACCTACACAAGATGTACAACGAGAACAAGATATAACAAGATATTAAATAGGTTAACAATAAACACAAGTATATCAAGTAACCCGACTGGCAAGTGGTTCGAATCTAGATAAAGACTAGTTATGAACCACAATCCAGATATGGATATGAACAATAAAGAACAAGTGCTTGAAACTATATAAATACTAATTATATTCAAGTATTATGGCAATGAGTCGAGATATATTTTTCAATGTATTTTATTTATTTCTATAAACAAAATACAAGAGTTGTTGCAGAACAAAGATAATCACACTTGTGAAAATATCTAAACAACCCTAGAAATACAAATGATCTATGCGACAAGGAATTACTCGTAAGAATACTTAGAGTAATATCACACGTTGCAATTGCCAAAGTTCCCAGCTGCTTTGCATGTGTGAGAAGTCCTATATTTATAGGCAAATATGTCTGATGACATGGCAATCTGCCGTACAAATATGGTTGGGAACATTTATGGATTTGTTGGACAAATCCATAACATGTTTGTTTAAGGTAAAGTATGTAAGTTTCTTTGATGTGATTTGACATAATTTATTCCCAACCTTTTGCCAAAACTATCCCGATCCCAGGTTTAAAGTTATTAACCGGGTAAAGGTAGTTAAAGGCTGCAAAAACACTTTCCTCGTAATCAGTGAAAAGTGTTGTAAATACTTTTTCACTGAGAGCCTTCAGATCTTTAACCAGGTAAGATCCTCTTTGAGCTCTGCTTCCAAGATGATCTTCTTCTTCAGTCTTCAATCTGAACGTTTTCAGATATGTTGATCTTGATCTGAGGTGAGGCTTCAGAAGAACTAATTCTGAAGGACGTCTCAGAATTTCTGTACAAGTATTTCTTTAGAGCTTCAATATTTTTGAACAAATTATACTTGGTTGATTTTCGACCTAACAAATTCCCCCTATTTGTTCTAAAATATTACATGCATTTTTAGACTTCTATCTATACAAGTTTGTAAGTCTAAAAAGCAAGTTTTGGTTTTAAGTTATATGAAAATTTTTCTAAGGACATCTTATAGATCATTGATGTCTTAGAATTTTAATTTGTGTAGATTCTAACTTAAACCTATCATCTACTTGTTGTGAATGAGTTGCAACATATATATACAGTCCAGACTTTCAGTAATGTTACAAGTACATAAAATTGAAAATATTTACATGTACATGATAATTTTAGAGTGAAAACTACTTCTTTGCAGCCCTGGTGCCTTTAGGTGCATCAGCAGCTTTCTTCTTCAGAGGGGAATCCTTCTTCCCAATCAACCTAGCTTCCATCTCATTCTTGCCTTGTAACTTCTGTTGGATCTTCTTTAAGAATACCAATAAAATGAGACTTCGGCTTCGCCCTCAGAATTTGGATCATTTCTTTATGTTCAGTAATCCCGAATTCATGCACTGAGACCTGTGTGTATTATGATGGTGCCCTTCCTTCCCTTGAAACCACCATATCAAAAAGCCTCAGACCATCCTCCTTTGTAATTTCTACATCAGTAATCTTGGCAGCATTGGAACGATGCTTCAGATAATGCTCATACTAAGCCATTTCTGCCTTCTTTTGGGCTGCAGCAGCATCTTCAGAAAGTGGTACAAAGGTTGAAAGATCTGCATCACGAGAACTTTTCCTTATTGTTCTTGGTCCAGTTACTTTGGGCTTTACTGGGGGTCTTGTCAGAATTTTCTCCACCTTCAGAACATTAGCCAGATCGTTTTTCTTTTTGTTCTCCATTTCAGCCTTTCTATTTTTCACCAAGTCTTCCAACGACATTTGAAAGGTGAGATGATCCAACTTTTGTTCCAAAGGCGAGTAATTTACCCCATATTCATACTCAGTCATTTCAGCCAAAGCCTTCTACACTCTTGCATCTTCCTTTATTTTCTGATATCTTTCCAATGAAAGACCAAGAGCTGCAACATCAATATGATCAAGATTCCCCATCTTCAGATGTTGTTCTCTTTCTCTTAGCTTGTTTTCTCTGAAGGCAATGAACTGATTTGACACTTGTTTCTACAAGGTTTTCAACTTGTTTTCATCTGCAGTAGGATCAGTCAGAAGAAAACCTTGCTCATCAACATTTTTCCCAACCACAAGTCCAGAATCCTTTCCCTTGGACTTGGTGATGTGACTCATTTTATACATATTTCCCATATTGTTTTAGGTCATTTATGCTACGTTTATAGTCATTCGTACCTAAATTTCGATGCTTTATGGTATGTATGAGTGGTTTCAGGTCCATAGCAGGTTCATGGAGGAAAATGGCCAAAAACAACTTAAGAAAGTACATCGTGAAGTTTGTGGATGAATTGGGATGAAGATAGAGTGGAAAAGGATGTTAAAATGAAGAAATTTTGATGAAAGAAGCTTAACTCCAGTTACAATACATCTAATGGCCGTTAAGAGGATCAAGGAAATAACATGGCCACTGTAACTGCAGTTACATTTGTGCTAATGGGAGTTACAAATCCTTAACGCCCGTTAGTAGCTGAAGGACGAAATCTGCAAAGAATGGAAGTTAACCCGTGTAACGGGAGTTACAAGTCTATAACGGCAGTTACACATGGACTTTATATAAAAACTCTTTTGGACGAATTTTAAAAACATCTTTTGATAACTTAGAAACCCTAAGCCATATTTCACCCGTTTTTGGAAGCACTTTTTGAGGTTTTTCTTGTATTCAACCTTCTTTAAGGATTTCAAGCACGATTGGATCAATTCCATTATTCGTTTTCATTCCTTTGTATTCGGTAACGATGAATTCTTCTATTTTGATTTGTTCTTTCATATTTAATATGAGCGGCCAATCTCCTTTTCATCCATCTTGATGGAGTGAGACATTATGTAAGGATTGAACAATTTCATTAATTCAAATGATTTGATTTAACGTTGTGTCGTGATCTTGATCTATTATTTCTTTATTATTTAATTGTTGATTGCGGATAATTTATATTCATTTCTTGGTGTCGACTAGGGTTTGGGTATAGGTTATTTTAATTGCTTTTCATGAAGTAATTAGTTCTATGACGGGTACGGTAGAAAGTAATCATTAATTAATAAGAATTAACGGGTTAATGATTGGGTACAATCAATAGGCACAATTGTTATCTGAAATGACCAAAACCATTGTTTAACTAGAGAAGTTATAAATAGATGTCTCGGGGTACCGGTCTTAATAATGAAACTAGTTAATTCAAAAGAGTCGAATAAATTGTTAACTTGACGGGTACGGGGTTGGCAATTAATTTGAGTCTCGGTTGTTAAATCTTTAGTTGAATTTGAGCTTCATCAAAAGTGCAATCCTAGCATGTTTCGAGCGAAGTCAAGATGAGTGACCTTTAAATTCTTGTTTTAAACTACAATCTCCTTTCCGATTAATCCTTTGGGATTACTAATTTTCAACTAACTACTTGCATCGTGGCAACTCGGCCACAAAACCCCCCATTTATACTTGAATCATTTAACGTTTTTCAAATGCTTGTTTAAGTCCTTGCGAACGATCTCGGCTTACCATTTCTCACTATACTGCATACGATCAGGTACACTGCCTGTGAGTGTGTAGTTATCAGTATTTTTCGGTAAATCGTGTTATAAATTTAAAGCTAGATTTCGCACATCACTTAGGTTCTTCCACCATTTGAGCCTTGCCCTTTGCCTTGGTAATCTCAGCCTCCTTCTTTTTCTAAAGTTCCCCCTCAGCTTCAGACTGCTTCTTGGTTGCCTCAATTAATTCTTGTGAACTGGCAATCAAACCAATCGGCACGTCACCACTTCCCGCTTTGGGAATCTCTGCAGGCATTGTAGCATACAATTCAATTGCCTTTTGCATATTCTGCAGAGGTTCCCAACTTTGTTGTGTTATGCTGTCAGAAATCCCTTTACTCATTGTAGAAAATCGAGCCCTTAATCTGAAGGAAGAATTGAGGTTCAGCTTCTCTTGTTCATAGACTTCTTTCAGCATTTGTCTATCTTCTGCAGTGAATGATGGGAGTGGAGGAACAACAACTATAGGCTCCCTTCTGAGCATCATCAAAACGTCATCCAATTTCTGAGACTGGTCCTTGACAGATTTGTCAAGGATGGATACAAACTCCTTAATTTCTTCAACAATTTTATCCATCCTTGCATTTTCCTTTGTTGCCAAGTCAGTGACCATCTCCTTAACCTTTTCTTCAACCTGGGCTGCAATGGCAGTTGTTAATTTTGTTACAAGATTCTCAGACAACTCCAATTGCACCCTTTCCATTACATTTTCAACCCCAGGTTTCTTTACCAACTCATTCACCTCCTTCGCTACTGCCAAGACTTCATTTTTTCCTTACTTCAACAGAGGATGTCAGATTTGCAACAACGGTGGTCTGAAAATCCCTCTTGGTCATATGGAAGGCTTCTCTGATGGCTGAGCTGATCTTGTTACAAGCCATCACAAGCTCATTAAGCTTCCCACTTACTAGCCCCTCATTTCCAGCAACTTTGGTCAACTCAGTTCCAAGGAAGATCTGATCACCTTTCATATCAGCAATGGAGCTAGTATTGGCAGTTAGAGATTTTATTAAGTCCTCAACCTTGGGAAGTAGGCTTTGGACTTCAGCATTTTGTTTTTCTAACTATGCTTCAACACTCAAAGGAGGGGGTGGTTGTGCAGAAGCAGAAGCAACAAACTGAATATTCCCAAGCCCTTGCAGTACATCATCAATCTGTATTTCAGTTGGACCCTCAGATTCTGTTGCATAATCCAGGTCCTTCTCAGCTTCTTCATCATAATTGATGGGCTTTGGGACTTGTTCAATTTGGGGGTGAAGATGTTGTAATTGTGGTTGAAAGGTTGGTGAAGTTATGAATGCAGGTGTTGAGCCTTCTGGAAAGAGAGGGTGTTCATGTGATATTGGTGGGCGGACATAAGGTTGTTCAATCAAAACATTTGGATTTTCTGGGAGAGGTTGTTGGACGTTTGCAAGGTTGAAGGTTGGCTCAGAACCAGACGACTAGTTCTCCTCCAATAGATCCTCGTCAAACTCAAAGTCAGCAAGGGAATCAAGATTCCCCTGAGGTGGCTCATCTTCATCCCAGAAAGAGGTATACACCTGATTCTGATCAGATATGCCCTGACTCTGACCACTGGTGCCAGATCCAGATGCAAGTTCAACAACTACTTCACGAGTAGATGCATCGTCACTTGCAATACTTGTTATTCCAGGAAGGGCAAACACAGGGGTTGGCTCAGTAACTCTTGTGCCTTCTGCAAGAGAAACATCATCGGCCGTAGAGTTTGGATCCTCAGTTTCTAGTGGTGTTTCACCAAAAACTTCATCAGATCGTGATGCAATAGAGTGTAGGATTTGTGAAGTATGTGCTTGTGCAGACTCAGACTCTAATGTGAGTTGGGCTGACTCACTTATATTTTCTTCACCATCCCCTCCTACCGAAATTGCGGAGATGGTTGCCTGTGGGTTGTCCCTTTGACTCGATTCTTCTGGTTCCTTTTGGGAGGAGCCAGAAGGGTTATCTTCGGTACTAATGTCCTTGGGCTGTGAGGACTTCTTAAATGTTCGACGTTTTAATAAGCCCTTTGGGGATCTTGAGGGATCTTTTGGGAGATCCTCAGGTTGGTCAGTGGATGGGGGAGTTTGTGACTTGGTGGTCGAGGCTGGTTTGGGTTTTACCAAGCTCAACAATTTGTCACGAGGTGCACCGGTGGGTCGCGCATTCTTTTGCGACCCGCCCAGTGACCTTTCTGAGCCAGCTTGTCTTGCTGTGTCAAATTTAGAAAATACCTGAAGCATGGCAGATGTGAGTTCTGGCTCTACCTCAGACGTAGACGCTTTAGACAAGTCCTTGCAGAACTTAGTAGCTGACAGCTCAGGTCCCCCTTCAGAATATGCATCTCCTAGAATCTGTCTGAAGCAAATGCTCAGAAATCTTGGAAAGGAGATATGAGGACTCCTTTTCCCTTTCAACTTTCAAACCAACTGGGAGAAAAGCATCTCTGCAAAATCAACTGCTATCCCATTCCACAGATAGTAGCCTAATTCAACAGTAATGAGGGAAATCTGGTCCAAACCACCGTAATTTCTCCCAAGGCACTCAACGAGTTGGGTCCAAAAATACCTCCAACAATTATTCAAACCAGACAAAAATATGTGACCAGAAGTCTTCAGGTTTCCATCCTCATCCAACATACCATCATGACTCATCTCGTACAGAACCTCCCGAAAATTTACACCTTTCAATCTTTTGTTATATACAGAGGGAGGTCTGAGATAATTCAATTGAAGGGCCTCTCTAAACCCATCAAGAGAAATGACACACTGCCTTGTGCCGTCATTTAATGTAAAAGCAATGCATTTATCATCCTTGCTCACCTCGGCAGTGTACCAAAATTCAAGTAAGTATCTATGATACATTACTTGGGGATCTGCAGTCAAGGCATGATGAAGAGGACATTCTTTCAAGAATGTGTTGATCCTCCCTATCAAGGTTTTAGAATCGGCATTTAAAGACGCCTTGAAATTATTCATATTGAACCTAATGGCTTTTGGTTCGAAACCCTTGGGCCAATTAGATCCTGACTTGACTGCAGGACTAGGAGGATTATATTCGAAATTTATGAGAGATTTGGCTTGAGATGGTTTAGCCATTATTTCTACAAGGGAAAACTGAAAGTAAATTGAAGAATTTAGGGTTTGAGGGTTTTGAAGAAGAGAGAATGTGAGAGAGAAAAATGATTAGAAGTAACTGAAGAACGAAGTAAATGAAGGAATATTTTCTGAAAAAGGTATTTATATTTTCGAAGGGAATTCAAAAGGATTTCCAAAGAAAATAAATAAAAATAATTTTGAATTTCAAATCCAATAAAATATAATGATATTTTATTAAAAATAATTTTGATCGGGTTTGAAATCCGAAATAATTTTGGTTACACGTTCGCATTTAATGCAACAACGGCCATGAACCCACATTTTCAAGAAGTATTCAACCGTTTTTAATACAAAAGTAATCATCAACTTCCATTTACGGCGCAAGTGGTATGACACGTCAGCAAAAAGGTATCCTGGAACAGTAAAAATCACGTGTCCACTTTCTAATCTGGTATCCATTATATAATAAAAGGTTTCGATGGTCTTCAGGAGTAATTTATTTAAATTCTGAGAGAGATAAAGGGAGTGCAATCTGAATCTTCTCATTTTCTAAAATTCTGAAGTCCTTCAATTTCTGAACCATTTCAGACAAAATATTTTCTGAGGCAAAAATTTCCCCTCAGAGAAAAATTTCCTTTACTTGTAAAAATATTTTTGTCTATTCCCCCTAAAATGCTACACAGGATTTAGCATTCCTAACTCGCTGATGAGATGTTTAAAAGTTTTGACATCTAAAGGTTTTGTAAACACATCAGCTAGTTGTTTGTCAGTGGGAATGAAATGAATTTCAATATCACCTTTTAAAATATGATCATGAATGAAATGGTACCTGAGATCAATATGCTTGGTTTTAGAGTGCATAACAGGATTGTGAGATATTGCAATGGCACTTGTGTTATCACAAAATATTGGCGTTCTGGTATACTTAACACCATAATCAGTTAGTTGGTTCTTCATCCATAAGATCTGAGCATAACAACTTGCTGTAGAAATGTACTCAGCTTCAGCAGTGGATAATGATACTGCAGTCTGCTTCTTGCTTGTCCAACTAACCAATTTGCCACCAAGGAAATGACACCCACCTGTGGTACTTTTCCTATCTATCTTACAACCTGCATGATCAGAATCTGAATAGCCCATGAGATCTAGACTTGAGCCTTTGGGATACCAAAGACCTAGTCTAGGGACACCTTTCAGGTATCGAAAAATCCTTTTTAATGCATTCTGGTGTGCTTCTCTGGGATCAGATTGAAATCGTGCACAAAGACATGTTGCAAACATTATGTCTGGTCTACTTGCAGTTAAATACATTAATGATCCCACCTTACCACGATATTTTGTGGGATCGACAGGTTTTCCATTAGGATCTGAGTCCAAAGTTAATGGTGTAGAAATTGGAGTATCTTTAGATGAAACAGAATCAAACTGATATTTCTTTAACAAATCTCTGACATATTTTTCTTGATTTATAGAAATACCATCACTGGTTTGTTTTACTTGAAGACCCAGAAAATATGTCAGTTCACCCATCATACTCATTTCATACTCAGAAGACATTATTTTTGAAAACTTGTCACACAATTTTTCATTTGTAGAACCAAACATATACTTGTACAAGCAAGATATCACTTTTCTCATGCAAGATGAATAAAGTGTTATCTATTGCACCTCTATGAAAACCATTATCTAAAAGATGTCGAGTTAGAGTATCATACCAGGCTCTAGGTGCTTGTCTCAGACCATATAAATCTTTGTTCAATCTATACACCCAATGAGGTTTTTCTTTGCTTTCAAATCCTGGTGGTTGATACACATACACAACTTCTTCTAGCTCCACATTCAGAAAAGCACTTTTGACATCCATTTGGTAGACTTTGAACTCATGATGAGCTGCGAATACTAAGAAAATTCTGATAGCTTCAAGTCTGGCCACTGGTGCAAAAGTCTCATCAAAATCAACACCTTTTTCTTGGGCATAACCCTTGGCAACAAGTCTGGCCTTGTTTCTGATTACATGAGCATCTTCATCAACTTTGTTTCGAAAAACCCATCTTGTCCCAATTGGTTCTTTCTTTAGATTGGGGGAACATGGAACAAGCTCCCAAACATTGTTCCTTTCAAATTGGTTAAGCTCTTCTTGCATTCCTTCAACTCAACTTGGATCTTTCATAGCCTCATCAATCTTCTTCGGTTCTATCAGTGATAAGAAGCTGACATATAAGCATTGATCGCTTGTGGCTCTTCTGGTCTGAACCCCTCTACTTGGATCGCCAATCACTTGATCAATTGGATGTGAGTGAGTCCATTTAGAGTAATGACCAGGATGAATAATGATATCAGTGCAAGAACTCCTCTGGCTTACTTCAGGAGATGGTTCAGAATAGACTATTTCAGTTTCATCATCTTCATCATCTTGTAAATCACGATTTGCATCATGAAATTCTTCATTCTAAGGTATTTCAGGGGATACTGATATCTGAGGAGCGGCACGTACATCTGATCCAATAGTCAATTCAGAGGGTAGTTTGAATGTGACTGAAGGATAGAATGGAATGTTAATATGCTGACTTGTAACTGGTTCTGAACAGGAATGATCAGAAACATGTTCAGGTGACTGATCAGATTTGTCATTGTGATCAGATTCACCAAAACTGATAGGATCTTTTGAAGGTGGTTCAGAGACTGGTTTATTAAAGATTGTAGAATTTGATTCATCAAAGGTTACATGAATTGACTCATCAACCTTTTCAAGTCTTTTGTTATAGACTCTAAAGGCCTTGCAAATTGTTGAATAACCTAGGAAGTAACCTTCATCAGCTTTGGCATCAAGTTTGCCCAATTTGCTAGAATCATTCAGAATATATACTGGACATCCAAACACATAGAAATATCCAATATTAGGCTTTCTGTTTCTGAGCACTTCATAGGCAGTCTTCTTTTGTCTTTTGACATAAATGGAACGATTCTGGGTGTAGCAAGCAGTTGCAACAGCTTCAGCCCAAAAACATTTTGGAAGACCTGATTCATTCAACATACTTCTGGCAGCTTCTATCAGCGTTCGATTCTTTCTTTCTACAACACCATTTTGCTCTGGTGTATGTGCTGAGGAGAAGTTCTGAGATATGCCAGTGTCAGTGCAGAAGGTTTCCAGAGTGGAATTTCTGAATACAGTGCCATTGTCACTTCTGAGCGGACGTACTTTTCGCTTGTGCTTGAGTTCAATTTATTTGATGAGGGCAATGATTTCAGCAGCAGCTTCACTTTTGTTTCTGAGGAAGATTACCCAACAGTATCTTGAATATTCATCGACGACAACCAGAGTGTACTTCTTCCCCGCTCTTGTCTAAACATTCACAGGACCAAAAAGATCCCTATGAAGCATATGAAGTGGTTCAGTGATGCTAAAATTTTGCTTGGTCTTGAAAGATGCTCTCTTCTTCTTTCCCATTTCACACCCTGGACATGGCTTGTCTTTATTGAAAGACATGGCTGGTATCCCATCAGCAAGTTGTTTTCTTAACAACTTATTAATATTTTTGAAATTGAGATGGGATAACCTTTTGTGCCACAACCAGTTGGTGTCCTCATCTGCCCTTGTGTAGAAACATTGTTCAGAAGTAGCACTATTCACGTCTACAACATAAATGTTTCCCTTTCTTGGAGCAATCATTACTACTTCCAATCTCTGTTGAATATGGTGCCTTGTGAAATATCAAATAAAACCTTAAAGCCATCATCACAAAGTTGGCTGACACTGATCAGGTTATATTTCAAACCATTCACATATGCAACTTTAGTGAATTTGACTTGTCCATTGTTCACTACACCATATCCCTCAGTTTGGCCGTTTTCATCATTACCAAAAGTTATTGAGGGCCCCTTTTGCACCCTATATTCCTCTAGCAGGGTTTTGTGACCAGTCATGGTTCTGCCAGCAGCACTGTCAAGAAACCAAGTATTCTTTTTGCGGTCACCCTGCACATACACAAAGATTAGTTCCTTTTGGGAACCCATCTCTTGATGGGTCCACTGGGCTCTCCCTGAGCAGCCTCAGATTTCTTTGGTACGTAAGGGACAGAAGGATCAAAGGGAATTTCAGTCATAATTTCAGACGACACAAAAACAGTTGGTTTAATGACTTCAGAAACCTTTTTCTTCTTAGATTTTTGCTTTTCTTGCTTGATTTTCTTTGAAAAAGGTTGTGGGTTTTGTTTAGGATTTTGGGTTGTGCTTTCAATATTTTTTAAACGTGCATTACAACTCTGCACTTGCCTAGCCAAATTTTGAAATTGACTTTCAATCCTTAAGAAAATAGACTCTGAATTAGACACCTGAGCTCTACCAGAATCTGAGGTAGAAGGCTCAGCAGGGATCACATTTTTCTTCTTTTGAAAGGTCTTAGGAACCTTATTTGAAAACTGAGGGGAAGGCTTCTTGGGTTTAGCTTTCTTGTCTGAAGCACTGGTCTGACATGCTTCAGATTTGCCCTCAGGTTGTTCCTGGTTTTGATCAGTTATCACTTTTGATTTTCCAAGATCTTTAAAAATGATCTCTGGTCTCATTTCTTTAGGAAGTGCTTCCAAATCAGTTATTACGGATGCAAGATGAAGATCACCAGTGCCATAAGCGATTCTTTGATTTTCAAAAGTTTTCTTAATGGCAGCTTCAGAAAAAGGTGATTTCATCCAAGATTTAATTATTTTCTGTTCTTTTTCCAAAATAATTTTTAATTCTTCCTTTTCCAATTCAAGTTTGGAACATCTTTCAGTTCTTTTAATCTGAACATCTTTTCAAGGCCAACTGAACATCTTTCAGTTCTTTTAATCTGGCCTGACTGGCGTTCAGTTCAGAAGAATTTATTTCAAACATTTTTATACTCTCTGAACGCACAGTTTCAACATAAGCTATGTCGGGCTCTATAAGAACCAAAAGATCTAGTTTTTGTTCTTCATCCTTCTCAAAACCAAATGTACTAACCTTCTTCATGATGATATCCACCCAACGACTAGATTCAACATCAGACTTGACAACATGACTATCACACCCCCAAAATGCGGAATCGAAGGTGTGACTAATTTTTGTAAACAAATCACATATTATAACAAACGACCTCTAGATTGAGACGTTTTTAGAATATATCCAAAAGATTTTCTTTAGTGATCATAAAAGGATAATTGAGTACACAACTAATACAAATGAGATTCTTTAAACATGACAATATAAACTAAGACATCTCCATAAGTTTTTCTTATAGTATGCAATTTTGACTCCAAAAGTATGCATCTATCTAATGCGTCATCTAGCTCAAGTACCTGAGAATACACGTTTAAATTACGTCAACATAAAATTGGTGAGTTTACAGTATATAACAAGAATTTACCTTTGGATCACAAGATTTATATAAGATATCGCATGCATTTACGAATATCAAGATAACATGGTTATTTAAACCAATAATATTTATCACATTAATATGGTAAGAAAGACCAATACTTTTATTCACATGCTTATACCTTGGAAACCGAATACCTTAACATCATACGATTCACGTATATATAAAAATAATACCCCTTTTGTGATGCTAAAATGCTCAACACAATCACGGTATATTTCAAATATTAATTATCCATTGCAAGTGTTAGTGCGACTAATCTGGATAGGGGTGTCAACCCAATAGTACTATTTATAATATTCACGTTATAAATTTTAATCGGTCCAAGTTCCATATAGGGGATTTCGAGCCAGAGCATTGTAATAATAAAAATATAAACATGGATCATTTTAAACAATTGTGATCATAAAAACAAAACAGTTGTGTATTCTCAGTCCCAAAAATAGTAAATAGGGATCCATGAAACTCACCTTAGATCGGTGAAAGTATTAGTAACGTAAAGAGTTGTAGATGGCGATGATGACAAACGAGCAATTTATCCTAATAGAAAATACGATTTGATTTATAGTCTTGGTTTAAACTTAATTTATTTATAATGTTATTTATCAATACGCTTGTCAACGTAAGAAACTTTGGGTTCTTTTAAAAATATTTATTTTTAAAATATTTATAAATGATTTCTCATTTTATCTTTATAAAAATATTTCATAAGTTTTTGTTAAAAATACACATTATAAGCTATCAATTAGCTTAAGATATGAATGAGAATAAGAAGACATTTGAAAGTATTTCTTTGAATTGATATGAAATATATTCGAAGACAAATACGAGTGTGTATATATTTATATACATATAACGAAGAGATACTTTAAATAGTAGGACTATAATTTATACAAAATGTATTAATCATAGGATGAAGAGATACCTTAAATGGCAAGAAAAACCAATATTATATTTCAAGTTGTGTAAGGGTTGACGTGGGTCATGTAGTATCCCGACGGTGAACCAAGTTGCGTTTAGAATGCGAAAGCAAACCGTTTGCGAACTACAATCCGCTCCGTTGGTATACCCCAAAGATGCCCAAGGTCAATGGCAATCACGTTTAGAAATATAGTATGGTTAAAAGGCTATCAAGGATATATTTTATCCATAAATCCGACAATTCGAGAAAGCGAAAATTATTCACAGATGGTGAATAGCGATTATATGAATATTCATTTATACTTCATTGGAAGTACATAAGGAGATTCATTTTAGTATAAATATCATGTACTTCTATAAAAGTACCAACAATTTATTATGCGTATAAAAGAGATATTTAATGTATTTAAATGCAGGTATATATTAATTGAGTATAAAAATAAGTTGACAAGCATTTCAATACATAACATATAGTCATAGAATTATAAGAAAATATATAGTAAGGTTTCATAGAAACACTTACAAGTTTGGAGAATTATAAATTCTAGGATCAAAGTAACGATATAGGAAAGAGCTCCGAAGAAGATCTTGAGAAAATTGAATATAGCTTGGACTTGTTTACTTGAAGAATATTGAATAATCCTAACTTCATGTGGCCATTGTAACTAGGCTTTGAGAAGTTCTTGAGAAAATTTACGATAACAACGTCGTGTTTACAAATTGCTACCAACGAATTCAAGACAACATTGGTTGAATTGAAAGCTTGGGACGATGAAGGGTTGTGAAAGATATGCTTGAACTTGAACAAGTATGGATCTTGGAATGATAAAGATTTAAGAAGAGAAGCTTTGATTATGTGAATTAGCAAATTGGAATGAAGACATAAGCTTGCTATTTATAGTAAAAGTTTTGGAAAATGAATGGTAGAAAGTGGTGGTGATAAGGAGGTGATTCATCAAGTTTTTCTAAGGTGGTGATGTGGTGGATTTATGGTGGAAGTATAAGGAAAGTGGTGATGTGTTCAATTTGCCATGGTTTAGAACAAATATCTAGTTTTAATAAATTTATATAATTTGTTTAAGTATATAAAATAATTATTAGCTTTTTATAACTTAAAAGTAATGTTTATAAAAGATGGTGATGTGTTCAAAATGTGGTGAAATGATATAGAAAAGGGTGATGTGTTCAAAAGTAATTTAAACCTCCTTACTATTCATGACTTTAATTAAATTTTTTGATTTTTCGAGTGTGTTATTTTATGAATTAAAAATCGTAATTGAGTATAGAAATACTAGAAATTAGGTTTCCCAAAGTCTTAAGTCCATAAGAGAAAGACTCACGTGAAAAATAAACGTTTTATTATTTTTCACGAAATATAACAGTTTTATTTTCTTAGTTGCTCGTCATCAAGATTCTTAACCTTGCTACAATAGTTCATATAATAGATTGATTAATCATATAATCAATTAGAAAGTTTAAACATGCACTTGCTCACCTAATCACGCCCTAAATAGCTTAAATTACTTTGGAAATTAAGCAAAGAACATCTTAATTGATTTCAATTAAGAATCTTGTTGAATGGAAATTTGACGGATGTCACAGTATCTACCCGTTAAATGAAATTTCGTCCCGAAATTTAGATTGTGCCTCTAAGTAAGATATTCAAATGTAGTTGCTATACGTTCATTTGAGATTTTGGATAAAAGCTTACGAGTTACTAACCACCACTATACTTCAGCGTCAATTAACAAAAGTATGTACATATAATGATGATCTACCTCTAATATTCTATTGATCCTTATGTAGAGGGTGTACCTATGGATAACCCACCGTACCAATGGTTTAATAATGATATATCATCCGTATGCGTATATTTATGAACTTAATCAAAATTTCCTACCTCAATATACATTAAGCTTATAGCCAACATGTAGTTCTTTCTTATTTAACCGTATATTCTTAAACTTATAATATCAATCCCGTTAAAGACTAAGTTCTATAGACTTAACATTCTAGCACTTTGATTCATAATCATTGTTACTGTTATCATGGGTTACTTTTGCCACTATTTTTATTGTAACTCCTTTCGTTCATTATAACCTCAGTGTAACCACTTTTGTTACCAATTCTAACTATCGTAACCTTTCTTATTCTTATCCTTTACAAATCCTTTTTAACTGGATAAAGTATTTAGTATCTAAGACATAATTCCTTAGATGTGAGATTTTCGTTATTTAAGTGAATTTTGGATTATTTAGAAGAGACGTACCCATATCGAAGATAGGGTCCTCATAGTCGTCACCATCGGTTATCATTAACACTTCCTCGTGTTCTGGTTCAGTCCTCGTGTTGTTGTTCATTCTCATGGTCTAAAAACATTGGACAATTCCTTCTGAAATGTCCCTTTTCTCCATAGTTGAAACAACTACTATTGTTGCCCCAAGCTACTTCTCTACACTCCCTGGTATGATGACGTTTGCATATGTTGCAGAAAGGCTTGGTTCCAAGATTGAATGAGTTACTACTTTGTCTGACATAGTATGCTTTAATTACACTTGGTTCCTTGTATAGGTGTTGTTCATAACTTCTCTCTTGATTCTCGTCCAACTTCCTCTTATTATCATTGCTTTTTATCTCTGCAATCTTTGTCGCTCCATTGTGACGAATCACCTGATCCATGAGATCATGAGCTAAACTAATGGCACTTGAAAGTGTAATTGGCTTTGATGCAGTCACATTCCCTTGGATAGACTATGGAAGTCCCCAAATGTACCTCTTAAGTCGTTTGTACTCAGGAGTGACCATTGTTGGGCACAATACTGACAACTCATAAAATCTCCTAGTATATTCAGCCACATTATTCCCTTTTACTACCAGATACCAGAACTCTATCTCTAGCTTCTGAATCTCGTTCCTTGGGCAATACTCTCCCTTCATCATTTCCTTGACTTCTTCCCACGGTGATGCATTAGCTGCGTCTATTCCTATAGAATTAACATATCCACTCCACCATGATAGAGCACCACCAAGAAGTGTGCCGGTGGCATACTTGACTCGGTTGCCGTCAGTGCATTCACATAATCGGAATACTGATTCCGTTTTCTCAAACCATTGCAACAAACCTACTGCCCCTTCAGTACCATTGAAGAATATCGGTTTGCAATACATGAAATCCTTGTAAGAACCTGCTCTACTAGAGTTTCCTTTCGTAGTTTTGCTAGTATTCTTGCTTGCTTCCATGGCAAGAATTTCAGCGACTTGTTCATGTATGAGTGCATCTAATTCACCGTGTGTCATTATTATAGTTTCTTCCTCTTCAGCTATGGGTTTAAGATTTGCTCGTTTTGATTTCCTAGTTTCCTTAGAATTTACTCTCTTTGTTCTTTTAGTGTATCCCCTTTCTTAGGAGGTGCCATGATTTCCAATATCGTAATAATAAATTAATGAGATGTAGATCACATAACATCCTCACATAATAGTAAGATGGAAACCAACACAACATAATATGCATAAAATACTTGATACATTGTTTATGAAAGAACGGTCAGGGTTAACTCATACATTTTCAAAGTTAGAGTCAGATTCAGATTCAGATTATGAACCTTAGTGCTAATATTTTTGTTTTTGTAATTATTATAAGATAAATATGAATGTATTTGTTACATTATATTTATGATATAATATTATTGTTGTAAGTTAAAATAGATAAAGATTATAAGATAAATATTAATGTAATTGTTGCATTATATTTATGATATAGTATTATTTATTTTAATTTCTTTTATGTATTTATACTATTTTATTATGTCTTGACTTATGAATTTATGTTCTTTATCTTTGTATATGTGAATTATTTGAATTGCAGATAAGCTTCAACAGATAGTTGCATTGGACGATCTTGATGTTGAAGATGACTTAGATAATATCAATGGTGAAGATATGGACGAAGGAGAGTTCATTACTTCAGAAGCTGATAGAAAAAGGTTGCTTGATATACCGTATGACTTTGATCGCGTCTTTAATGAAGATGAAGTCATTCAAGTTGAACCGATAGTTGAAGTAGAACATCTCAATCTTAATCAAATCAGACATAGTTCAGATGAACCTAGGAACACAGTAAGTTTGAGATTTGTTGTATCTGCAAACATAATCGATGAAGAACATTACAATATTTTTGAGTTATACTAGAATATTGATGCTACACAAGAGATTGATCTTAGAAGATTCAATATACCTCCGGTGCAGCAAGACCCTGAGTTTATTATTGATAAAAGGGTTCCAGTGGTTGTAACTCGTGATGGTTTTCATGTGGATGCAAATTTCAAACCATCAATGTTTTGGGAATTTATCTCAGACAAGGATGCACCCAAGTACTTCTCAGTGATACAAAGTTGGTTTTATGATCACAGAATCAAATTGTTTATTATCAAGAGAAAGGAGGGATGCCAGTACATGTCGATGAGTCAAAGACATTTCTACTCTCTCAGTGATTCTGAAGCCAAAAGAGAGGTTGATTAAGCCAACACCTTTGAAGAAGATTAAGAATCAAGATGGCAAATATCGTTTTGAATAGCGAAGGATTAAATGTGTTAAGAAGGTTCCCGCTATCAGATGGGATCAAGATATGTTGACGACGATGACATTTTGGCAGATAGATATCAAGTCAGGCGAAGCACAGAAGTTTGTTGATGATTCAAATAAACAAATGTTGCTACGCATGTATGATCCCATGCAGGTTGTCAACTTTTCAAAAGGTGATCAGAGAAGACTTTTGGATACACCTTGTTCAGCAGTGGAATTTTGGAAAGTTGAAGAAAGGCGCTATCGCACAAGTGACTTTTGTATGATCCCGCTAGTTCGTTTATGTTTTAGGAACTATGTGAAGTCCCTCACTTGATGGTATAACCCACAAGTGTAGAATACAACAAGTCAAGAAAGCACTAGATAGGACTAGTATGAATGAGACAAGTCAAGTAAGCACTAGATTGGACTACTATTACAATAGATATAAATGCAAGAATATATATAAAGTAATACGTACTTAAGCAATATAAAGATAAGCAAGTAAAGTGAATGATGAGACACAATGTAATTTTTCAAATGTATGTTATTTATTGATGTTAAATAAAATACAAGGTTGTTGCGGAACAAGATATTACAAAGTAAGTATCTAAACAACCTATGAAGTACAAGTGATCTAATATTGCTAAATAAACTCCTTGAGTGAAATACTTAAAGTTGTGAAGTATAACTGTTTAGATCGAGAGTATTTGAGCAAAAGCACCAAATTGCAAAAGTGTAATTTGGACGAAGGAAATGACTTTGTATTTATAGGCAAAAAGAATAAATATAATATTATTTTTGCCATACAAATATGTGATTTCACCTACACAAGATGTACAACGAGAACAAGATATAACAAGATATAAAATAGGTTAACAATAAACACAAGTATATAAAGTAACCCGACTGGCAAGTGGTTCGAATCTAGATAAAGACTAGTTATGAACCACGATCCAGATATGGATATGGACAATAAAGAACAAGTGCTTGAAACTATATAAATACTAATTATATTCAAGTATTATGGCAATGAGTCGAGATGTATTTTTCAATGTATTTTATTTATTTCTATAAACAAAATACAAGAGTTGTTGCGGAACAAAGATAATCACACTTGTGAAAATATATAAACAACCTTAGAAATACAAATGATCTATGCGACAAGGAATTACTCGTAAGAATACTTAGAGTAATATCACACGTTGCAATTGCCAAAGTTCCTAGCTGCTTTGCATGTGTGAGAAGTCTTATATTTATAGGCAAATATGTTTGATGACATGGCAATCTGCCGTACAAATATGGTTGGGAACATTTATGGATTTGTTGGACAAATCCATAACATGTTTGTTTAAGGTAAAGTATGTAAGTTTCTTTGATGTGACTTGACATACTTTATTCCCAAACTTTTGCCAAAACTATCCCAATCCCAGGTTTAAAGTTATTAACCGGGTAAAGGTAGTTAAAGGCTGCAAAAAGACTTTCCTCGTAATCAGTGAAAAAGTGTTGTAAATAATTTTTCACTGAGAGCCTTCAGATCTTCAACCAGGTAAGATCCTCTCTGAGCTCTGCTTCTGAGATGATCTTCTTCTTCAGTCTTCAGTCTTTGACTTCAGTCTGAACGTTTTCAGATATGTTGATCTTGATCTGAGGTGAGGCTTTAGAAGAACTAATTCTGAAGGACGTCTCAGAACTTCTGTACAAGTATTTCTTCTGAGCTTCAATATTTCTGAACAAATTATACTTAGTCGATTTTCGACCTAACAAAATATGATTACATGCATTTAAGGAATTTACTTTAATTCCTTAAATGCATTGGTTAAAGTACAAGAATAAAGTCACTTGATAGTGACTTGTCTTTACATGCGTGTAAGGCTTTTAACAAAGGACAAATGGATTATCCGTGTAAAGGCATGTAAAGGAATAAAGTCAATTCCTCGTAATCAGTGTTCAGACTTGTAAGGTCTAGAATACTGTCAAGAACTCCAGTTAGGAGATCTGGTAAGTCTGCCAGTAAGCTCCGCTATATGTCAGACTTCTTTCTTCAAACTTCAGTATTTGACTTCAGTGAGAATGTTCTTCAGTGGAAAGATCTTGACTGGAGTGAAGTCCAGTGAACAAATCTGGTGGAATCCAGATTCCTGTACAAGTAAGTAGTTCACTGGTCTTCACATAATTTCTGGACAAATCTTCAGAGGGCTCCAGTAGTCACGTCTAGAGAGAGTCCAGTAAATCTGGACCAAACAAATTCCCCCTATTTGTTTAGAAATTATGCAAGGATTTTCAAGCTTTTATCTATACAAGTTTGTGCTTGAAAAATCCATGAAAATTTGACTAAATCTAATTTGAATTACTGGGAGCCACTTTATAGATCATCAGTGTTCCCAGTTTATACAATTTAATTTCTAGACTTAATCTGGATAAGTACTTGTGAAAAATAAGAATTGCAACTTATATTTATAGACATCAACTGGTGGAAAGTTACAATTTTATTAACATAAAAAAAAATTCAAGTACAATATCAGATTCAGACCCTTCTCTTTTCAGCATGCCCAGATGGCTCTTCTGTGGCCTTCCTCTTTGAACCTGGAGATGATGATGTAGTTAGTGTAGTCCTTAAGCCCAGCTTCATCTCCATCAGTTCTTTCCTCATCCATTCCTTGCCAATCTTCTTCATAAAATACTTGACATCCTGGGAAACATCTTTACCTCTGTAGGAAAGGCCAATCTCTCTAAGTTCTTACCATCCAAATGCCCTGATTGACATATCTTTTCTTTCATCAGTAAAGTTCCCTTCTCTGAAGAATTTGACATGGAACTTTGAGAAATTATCATGATTTTCTGCTAGATGGATCTCAGCACCCAGTATTGGTCGGACATCAGCTCTGAATTGTGACAAATGCTCGTACTTTTCTTTTGTCTGAGCCTTCTTTACCATATCATCCACTTCCCTGGACACCTTTCTTTGCTCAGCAGCTTGTTGAAAATTTTCGTTGTTAATTCTTTCTGAAGTGTTGAAGGGAATGAAGGTGCTAAAATTTGCATCTCTGACAGCTTTTGATTTTCTGGCTGGTGCCTTGGGCAAACCTTTGATCTTTTTTCTATATTCATTCTCCAGAGCAGTAGCATTACTCCTTACTTGATTCTGGAGATCTTTCAATTCTTCTCTTCTCTGGGCAATGAGATCCAGTATGCTTACACCATAGATTTCAGAATCATAAACTTGTTCATCTTGAGAATACACGGATCGAATATAGACATCATCCAAGGCATCCAAACATTTCTTAAGCCTGGGATCATCCTTCATCTTTTTATAAACTTCAATTTGAATGCCCAACCTGCCAGCGTTATAAGAATCCAGAGTCCCATGCCTGGCCATATCTAACTGGTGAGCAATCAAGTCATCCTTCATATTTTTCTTGAAAATTTCATCATGATGCACTCTTGCTCCAGTCTTTTTGCCTTGGCCTCATCAGCAGATACATATTCTTCTTCTGCTTCTCCAGTTACTTAACCAGACACCACTTGCTTTCTTTTGATTTTTTTCATTGTGGTTCGGATGTCTGGAACTCTTCAAACACTGGCTCACTGGCATCAGTACCAGCAGCCTCTTCTTCATATTAACCACTGGCATCAGTACCAGTGACATCTTTTCCAATCACCTTCTTCCAGACTTCAATTTTCTTTTGAAGATCACCAGCACTTTCCCCCTTGGAAGCATCTCCAGACTAAAGATGATTCCACACCTGGTCCAGCTTATGTCTGTCAGCAGAATCAAAGGTTCTACCAGACACTAGAGCAGTATTGTTCACAGTTTTCCTCAACTGCATCACTTCCTTTTTGATAATCTCAAGATCTTGAGGAAAGTGCCGAGGCAACTGGGTATTAATCATCTTCATTACCTCAGGCAGCAACCCATCACGAAGATTTCTGAGGAGTGTTTCAGATTCTTCAGTAATTTCCTTCAGCATATCCCCCCTAAGATTTCTAACAACTTCATCACTGAGGGTCCTGACAATAGAGTTCTTCTCAAGAGTTAGCCTGCTTTCCAGAGAGCTTATTCTGGTGGTCAAATTCTGAACCTCGCCAGTCAGACTCACCAATGGTTGAACAACTTCGGCTTTGATGGCAGTCTGAACAGCTGTCACCATATCCTCCTTTATTCCCTGGACTGCAACTTGTATAAATTCATAGTTTTTATTTGTTGCCATAACAAGTTCATCCAGCTTCTCAAAGACCATCTTCTCATTACCAACAAATATGTTAATTTCTGACTTAAGATTATTGGAAATTAGAGATTTGAAGTCAGAAATAACTTGAAAAGAAGACTAGAGTGATCTCTCCAGGTCCACCACCTTATCAAAATGGCCTTGGACCTCGGTCGAAGAAAAAGAGGAGAGACCACTGGAAGGATTGGTGATTCTGGTAATAGAAGATACTGGCAACACCCTTGTGATATTTTCAGTTGATTGGGTGACTACCAGTGGTTCAGAAGTTTGAAGGGGTTGATTTTCTGGTACAGAAGGTGATTCACAAATTGTTGGTGTTGTTGTTATTTGTTCTGGAGGAGGTGTTGGTGTATTTTCTGGAGGTGGATGAGGCATTTCTGAAAGAATTGACTGGGAGACAGAATGGATACTGCGATCAACTTCTTCTTCTCCCAGAAAACTCATGTTCACATCAAAATCATTGTCTTCGGACAGTGGAGAATCAACCATATCCCAATCTGGGCCGGTTCCACCTGCCTGGTCCTCTACTTGTACATTCTCAACCACTCTATTCAAGTCAATCTGAGCATCTTCCTCCTGATTCTCTCTTTCAATCTGCTCACCTTGTTCATCCTCAACAATTAATGACCCATCAGCAGCCATGATGTCCCCACTTCTAGAAGATGAGACTGGTATAATTAGAGGTGAGCCAGACCCTCTTTCTTCTTCACCACTTCCTTTTACAAGAACTGTGGAAGTTGTTGCTTGGGCAATTCCCTGATCAAGATCTCCAGAATCCAGTTGAGAAGATTCTGGAAGAGATGACACCAAGACTCCGTCTCTCCTCAGACGACGAGTTCTATTCCTTGGTCTGCTGGGATTAGGGGCTACTTGAGTAATAGGTAGCACCCTTTCAGCAGTAACAACTCCAATGATTTCTTCACTGTTTTGAGGCTCACCTGCAGCCTTTTCATCTGGTGATGATGTATTTGCTTCTTCTTCTTGTATTCTGAACTGATATAGCATCACCGATGGAATGTCAACCTCAGTAGGAGATGAGGTCAACTGGTTGAGATCCCTCAGATATTCACATAATGAAAAATGAGTTGTATTTACAGAATACTCATTTTTCAAAGCCCTTCTGAATATAATAGACAAAAATCGAATGAAGGGAATGAAGGCTTTCCTGCTTTTGACCTTCAATCTGCCCACTAGGTCATTATACAAAATTTGGGCAAAATCCAACCTATACCCATGCCATAAATAGTAGGCAATCTGGAGCTGCGTCTGGTTTACCTGGTCTAAGCCTCCAGAACTGCCACCCAAGCATTCAACAAGATGAGTAAAAAATATCTCCAAGATTCAGTGAGCCTGCTCATATATACAGTTCCCTTCCTGAGCAGCTGTCCATTCTCATCTACAATTTCAGTATGCCCCATCAGCCTGCATACTTCCCTGGTATTGATGTCAGAAGGAATTTCAATGGGTATCTCACTCTCATCAAAGTAGTTCATCCTCAGGGCATCTCTAAGAGAATCAACAATAATGGTGAAACTCTTGGTGCCTTGTTTAAGTGTGTAGTGGATGGATTCATCACTTTCCACATACACGGCAGTATACCAAAACTCACATAAATAGTCGTGGTACATCTTGCCCGGATTCAAGGTTAGGGCACCATATAAAGGACTTCTCAAGAAAAAGGTATTTAACCTTCCAATAATAGATGTTGCCGAATGATTTGTTGAGAGTTTGGCCATCCATTTATTCATATTGATTATGATGGCGTCGGCAGAAAGAGAGATGTGATTTGCCTTTTTAACATTATCTATGGGTGCACAATTAGCAGCTAGAAGATTTTTAGGAGATGGTTTTGGAGCCATTGAGATTTATAAAGATGAAACTGAAAGAGTTTAGAATTGAAAAGGAAAAATTTAAGAAGAGAGATGATGATGATTGGAGAGTAAATGAAGAAGGAAATAAATGAAGGAATTTGAAGATTTGGGAGTAAATGATTTTCGAGACAAAACTGAAAAGTGATATATAAGTATGGGTATTTATAGAGGAAAGAGAAAATGAAATTCAAACCGGTAAGTTTGAAAAGTTTCAAAACAGTTTTGATCGTTTTTGACATCCATATTTAATGTTTCCCATCACACATAAATGTATGACGGTTGACAGTCCACAAAAATTACCAACTTGCACTTTTTGCCTTCCCAAGGTAACAAAACCATCATTTTAAGTTGAAAAAGTCATGCCACGTAAGGTGAACAGTAACTGTCCAGATAAAAAGTTTGTATGGATGGCACGCACTAGCATCAAGTATTAAAATATTATGACTTGACACACAAAGACTCATTTTAATGCATCTGGAGGTTGACTGGACACTCCAGTTTCACTGGTGGATTAGGCCAGTAGAATATGCATTGATGGTACACTGGAGGGACACTCCAGTACGTACCCAGATTAGACCATTCTGGTAATCCTCAAAAACGCACATCAACTAGTATAAACAAATGAGAGGGACACATTTACAAAGTGACTGAAGTCATTTCAAACATGCACATCAACTTATCCAGTATTAATGAGAGGGACACATTTACAAGGTACTAAAAACATTTTCCAGAACAATTTGTCCAGTGAGAAAATAAATTAAGAAATTCCCTTGAAACTTGGATAAGAAAAATGTGTCGTCTGAGTCTTTCCCCCTGGAATTGTGATCCATAAATCTATCAGTGTAAAGATAGTATCACAAAGGCGTTCGATAGCGTTACAGGTATAGATTTATAAATCTGGAATCAAAGAACCTTGCCAGTGTCACAAAGGCGTTCATAACAAGGTTCCAGATTAAGGGTTTAACATTCCCAGCTCACTGAGATTATTTTGAAAAGTTTTCTCATCCAAAGGTTTTGTAAGTATGTCAGCAAGTTGTTAGTCAGTGGGGATGAAGTGGATTTCAACATCATTTTTAATAACATGATCATGAATGAAATGATACCTGACATCAATGTGTTTCATCTTTGAATGCATGACTGGATTGTTTGAGATAGCAATGGCACTGGTATTATCACAAAAAATAGGGGTCTTTGAATACTTAATATCATAATCAAGCAACTGGTGCTTCATCCAGAGTATCTGAGCACAACAACTAGCTGCAGACACATATTCTGCTTCAGCAGTGCATAAAGAGACTGAAGTTTGCTTCTTACTGGTCCAGCTCACCTGTTTGCCACCAAGGAAATGACATCCACCAGTAGTGGATTTCCTATCTATCTTACAACCTGCATGATCTGAATCTGAATAACCCATTAGATCTAAGCCTGAGCCTTTGGGATACCAAAGACCCAAACTGGGAGAACCTTTAAGGTACTTTGGGATGCGCTTTACAGCCGCTAGATGAGATTCTTTTAGGTTAGACTGATATCTGGCACAAAGACATGTTGCAAACATTATATCTGGTCTACTGGCGGTTAAATACATTAGTGAACCAATCATGCCTCTATAGGCAGTGGTGTTCACTCGCTTTCCATCAGGGTCTGAATCTATTGTTAAAGGTGCATAAATTGGAGTTGATTTTGAAGGTGAAGAATTCATATCGAATTTTCTTCAAATATCTCTAACATATTTTTCTTGATTAATAAAATACCATCACTGGTTTGTTTAATCTGGAGTCCAAGAAAAAATGTTAATTCACCCATCAAACTCATTTCAAATTTTGAAGACATGATTTTCGAAAATTTCTTGCACAAAGATTCAAAAGTAGAGCCAAAAATAATATCATCAATATAAACTTGTACCAACAGAAGATTACTTCTTTCACGAAGAATAAATAAGGTATTGTCAATTGCACCTCTTTTGAAACGGTTTTCAGATAAGTGTTTGGTC